>NC_056726.1:1847449856-1848049856 GCF_019279795.1 Protopterus annectens
TAATCCTATTCCTTTTGTTAAGGATAGGAGCATCTTTGAGAAATATGACAAAGAAGTGAATTCCTCCTCTACCACAAGTTTAGAATTGTAAACTACCAAGCTTGCGTGCTTAGTCTGTTTTTGGTTCATTTCAAAGGAACTCATACTTCAATCTGCCTGCTTCTAACTTCAAAACCTCTTTAGCTGCTCTCATTAGGTCTGCTTCCCAAGTTAACAAACCCTCCCCAAAGTGCTCTTATGATGTTGCTAATGCACTTTCTAGGGCTACAGCCACTAGTTCTGTTATAAGAATATTTGCTTGGTTAGACTCTCAAAAACATCCTGAAGATGTGAAGTCCAAAACGACTAATTGTCTCCTTGAAAAAGATGTTATTTTTGGCCCTTCTGCTGCTAAGTACTCAAAAAGTTGGATGAGACATTGGAAGTCATTCAAGGGGTTTCACTTCTCTTTCAGCCCTCTTTGTCAGTCTTAAGGTTCATAGATTCATAGATTCACAGACCGTTACTAGGCTAATGACCCAGGGAGCCTTTCTAAGCTTAGCTAAGTTTTCCTGAAAGAATAGTAATATCCTGTATCCAAATAGGGCAGTGAGGGACAGGCGTTTATAACCTACCTCTGTCCATAAGGGACATGGGTGCCAGGCTGGGTGTAAATTTCCTGTTCCTCATCCACTTGTCAAGGTTGTGCTTAAAATGGGTAATAGACAAACTCAGTTTCACATGGATGGGAAGCCTGTTCCATAGCAGAAGCAGTCTCTGGATCATAGGAGGTTACTAAGCTAATGGCCCTGGTGCCCTTACAAGCCTAGCCAAGAGTTTATCCCAGAAAGAAACCTCAGTCAGCACATGTCACCCTTGTCAATGAGGGACACAGGTGGAGGCCCTGGGACAAATTTGTGATTTCCTATCCACTCATCAAGGTTGCCCTTGAAGAGGCTCAGCAAGGTACTCTGTTTGACACATATGGGAAGCCTATTCCAGCAGCCTCTGGGAGACAAACCTGTCTCTCCAGCAGGTTTTGTTGATGTCTCACATTAGATTCAGACCTTTTGAGCGGATAATGCGTGAGGAGTTAGACTTATGGAAATGGAACATCTCTAGTAGGGCAGGTTCTGAGATTGCCTTGTAGGCAAGACACAGATCACATCTGAGCAATCTGTATGATACCAAGTAGAGTGATAGTGATTTGAGTGTGTCCACATAGGACAGGTGTTGGAGGCCATGGATTCTCTTTGTGAGGTATTTCTGTGGCCTTTCCAGTTGGTGCAGATATTTGGAGAAGTACATACCAAATGGGGTGTTATACTCAATTACTGGTCTAATGAGGGAGGAGTATAGAGGTAATAACCTCCTTTTTTCTGGATGCAATACCTTTACTTATGAGATGAATCAAGTAAAAGGCTTTTCTGTCCATTGCCACTACATGATTTTTGAATGTGAGATTATTATCAACCAGAGTAGCCAGGTCTCTCACCGCAGGTCGTGTGTTTAGGGGGCTGTCATTGATGTGGTAATCAGTAGGGGTTGTGTTTCTGCCGAATGGTATGATAATACATTTTTTTGCATTTAACTTGAGGCCATGACTTTGGCAGCAGTCATTAGTTGCTGTGAGACCCTCATGCAGTATGTTAACATAATTTGGGGAGTCAATGACAGCACCCAACTTACAGCTGCTCTGCAAACCTGGTCAGCCACAGGCTTTTTGTCTTTGCCTGGACCTCTGAGAAGTAGATGCCAAACAGATCCCTGGGGAACTCCATTAGAGACAAGTCTGCTATTGGAGGTGGATGTGCCTATTTGGACCTTGAGGGTCCTATCACTGAGCCAGTTGGCCACCCATTTGATGTGATAGGGATTTATGCCAAGTTGTGTTAGCTTTTTGATGATGCCCAAGTGGGAGATTGTGTCAAAGGCCTTAGCCAAATCAAGGTAAGCTGTATGTTCATAGGTTCATAGATTAGTACTAGGCTAACTGCCTTTGCGAGCCATTTTAAGCCTAGCCAATTATCCCCTGTGAGATTCAAACCCTATACCTTGTGTTTGTAAGGCAAACACCTTAACCATTAGACCCCCATACTTTCCTTCATCCAGGGCCTTGGTGACAGTCTCAAAGAGGTCAACCAGGTACAACAGTCAAGATCTGCCCTTGATGAATCTGAACTGGGTGGGGTCAAGTGCTTGGAGATTGCCTATGTCCTTGTTTATGAGATCCATAATAATACGCTCCATGGTTTTACAGATCTGGGACACATATCTATCTCTCCAGCATGCTCTGTTTAAGTCACAGACAAAATTCAGGTCTTTAGACCTTGTATTTCTGGTATTCTTTGACTTATGAATATGTAGGAGATTCATATGTGTGGGCTTTGTAGATGCCGTGTAAGCCAAGTATAGAAGAACCTGAAAAAGTGGACCTTTATTAAAAAAAAAAAAAAAACAGACAACATTGGCAGGGAAAAAAGTAAAAAGAACTTCAGTAGACAATGGCTAGAAATTCTACTAAGAAATTGGAAGATTCCCAGAATCAGGGGCAGCCCAACAAGTCTAAATGACTATATGCCACATCTACCTCTTCTCAACCGGCCATTAAAGTTGTCCACAGGTTTACATCTTCACTTTCTTCTCTGGAATCAGAAAATCTCAGATAAGTGGCTCCATGAAGTGATTCAACTAAGGTACAGATGGCAGTCGAAGTCATTTCCTCCTCTACAAGGTATTTCCCCTCATCCAGCAAACCAATCTGCCTTGTTTGTCCCAATTTTAGACAACATGTTGTCTAGATGCTTCAAAGAAAGTGTGCCTCCTCTGGCGAGAGGCGAAGGTTTTTACTCTTGCATCTTTTGAGTTGCAGTGAATGAAGAGTAGGGGAGACTATCACTGGATCTTTCTTTTCTCAATATGTACACAAAGGTACCAACTTTCAAGATGCTTTCTCTTCCAACCATGTTACCCTTTATTTCTTCTCTCAGTTACATGGTAAGGAAGGGTGCTTATCACCATATCCCAGACTGCAAGCAATTCAGGTATTTCTTAAGATACTCTGCACTTGTATCTCACTACCAGTTCTTCATCTTTCCCTTTGGGTTATCTACATCTTCAAGGGTATATACAAAGTGTCTGGCCCCAGTAATTGCATACTGCAGACTTCAAGCCATTCGTATGTCCATATATGGACAACTGTCTTATGTATGCTAATACTTCTACAAACTAGCAGGATGCCTTGAATTTTGTCAGGAACTTTCTCCTCAATCTGGGGTTTCAACTAAATTTGCTAAAATCTTCTATTATTACTTCCCACAGGCTATTGTTTTTGGGATACCTCCTAGACACTTCATAGGAAGAGTTTGTTTTTCTTTAGGACAAAGTAGATTTGTAAAAAGAAATATTTCTGAACCTTTCCAGACAGACTCTAGTTTTCATCAGACAGAGTCTCCGGATATAAGGATTAATGATTTTATGATCATCATGATATCTTTAGCCTGACTTCACATGATGAAAATTCAGTGGTTCCTGAAGTCAGGGTGGTCACAGTATCAGCATCTACTGAATCTTCAAGTTCCAGTGTTACCTTTTGAGAAAAGTGATTTACTTTGGTGGAGGGCCCAATTTTCTCTTAGTCCAGGGCCCCCCTTTTCCCTGCCACCCCACTGTTAGTTGTTCAACAACAGATTCCTCAGACTTTGCATGGCGAACAGTGTCTCATGAGATAAAAGTGAATATCTGTGGAATGAGAATGACAGAGAAAAGCACAAAAAATGTCAAAGAGATCATGGCAGTAATCAATGGTATGAAAGTTTCCTACTATCTCTGGACACTGGAACATCTTCAAGTGATTACAGACAACACCAGAGAAATGTGGTACATGAACAAATAGGGGGCACCAGATCCTACCCCATTTGCAAGCTTGCTATGATAGCCTGAGAGACAGCTACCCAGCTGAGTTTGTCTCTTTAGGCTTCATGCATCCCATTTAAGCAAAACATAGTTCCAAGAAAAGCAGGGCCAAAACATACTTTCATGAATAAAAACTACACCTAGAGGCATTCCAAGAATTGATCCTGCTCTGGGGTACACATCAAATAGATCAATACACTTCCTTGTAAAACAGATGGTTGAACAAGTTCTGTTTCAGGAACCCTGCAAGCAGGCCTGGAAGACAGACACCTTTTCTTTCCTCTGGATATGAATGCACCTGTATGGTTTTCCATCTTTTCTATTAATATCCAGAGTTCTTCTAAATATCGAGCAGGACTTACCAAACATTTCTTTTCCTTTCTTTTCACTCTGACCAAGAGCAATTACCACTGTGTCCCATACAGAGTGGATATAATTCCAGAACATAAGGGTTGTTTAATACATCCCAGTCTGGAAACTCTACAATTCACTGCCTGGATGATAAAGATTTTATTCCTTTTAGGCACGTGTTCTCTGAGGATGTGCAGCAGGTTCTAATGGAGGCTAGAAGACTTGCTACTACAAAGTCATGTGTGAGGAAATTAAAGTTTTCCAGTTCATGCCATTCTAAGAACCAGACTGACTTTGGTGATATATTATTTGTGTGAGTTACTGTTCTTTGGTTTAGCACACTCATTTTATTTATTCATTTATTAGTATTTGTTTGCTGAGTCATGGATGCCCCTTTTCAATGGGGCTCCAGGGAGAAAAGCTCCATAATGAACAGAATAAAGATGTAAGCAAGAAAAGTAATTACATACAAAAATGCATATAGTAGAGTAAATCAAGTATAGCCTATAGTATACAACCAGTACTGTTATAGTTATGCACTTTCATATGTTGACAATTAAGCATATTTTCAGCATCATGTGAACAGCTGGTTATCTGAAGACTCTGACATTGGCTAAGCCCTAATTGTATACAGCTATTATGTACATATACTGTACTCTTAGTGCAACAGAATAGCTAAAGGGGATACCACTGAAGTTCAATTTTCTAAGCAGATGAATAGATGTTTTAGGAGGATCGTCAGCCAGCTTCCTGTATGCCTTTAGATTTCTCATTTTTTCTGTACTCAGGTTAAACCATTTTTACATGGGTCTTACACATTGTTTGTCCTAAAAAAGAGCTGACTCTTCCTTGAGATCTCTGTTTTGGGCTTATCATTGTTCCATTTGAACAAGCCCATGAAGCGAACTTACAGTTCATGACATGGAAAAATGTCCTCCTTATTGCTCTGATGACTGATCAAAGGGTATCTGAGTTGCAAGCCCTTATGTTGAGCTAACCCTACCTTAGTTTTCACAAGCAGTGGGTTTCTATAAGAACAAATCCAGCTTTCATACCTAAAGTGGTCACAGAGTTTAATTTGAGTCACTCCATCAATCTTCCTCTGTTTTATCCAAATCCATGAATGAGGGAGAAGGAATTTTGCATACTCTGGATGCCTACAGAGCTCACATACTACTTGAAAAGCACATAACCCTTCAAGAATGATAAACAGCTATTTGTTTCCTATGAAGGTAAGAAAAAAGGACTAGTTTGTAAAAAAAAAAAACTATTTCAAGATGGTTATCACAGACTGTTTCTTTCTGTTATGGTCACCATGACAAATCACTTCCAGGAAGAGGCAAATCTCATTCTACCACAGCTTGACTTCCTCAGTGGCTTTTTGGAAAAGGGTAGACATTAAACATTTTCTACAGGCAGCTACTTCGTCTTCAGTGCATACTTTTACCAAGCATAACAGAGCGGACTCTTTCTATTTTCAGAGCTGGTTTTGCAAGGACCAATATTTGGAGTTTTTTGGATTCTTGACTTACTCTCCCTCCCTATTTCAGTTAGTAACGGTAATATACCCATTTAGTTTCGCTACTGCAGTAGTGATCACTGTGCTGAGCATAGTAAAGTTGTGCAGATAAACCTACCATAACAGTAGATGTTCTAACAGATTACTGCTATCATCTCCACTCACAGCCCACCCTTACTCAGTATGGTAGCAATAGTGGGGAGAATGGGGCAGGAGACCCAGGTGAAAAGTGTTAGGGGGCATATTCAACAGATCCCAAGCAGTCTTTAGTGTAATACTGACATTTAAATGCTGCTATTGCATTTGCAGTCTGAACTGAAGCACTTTAGTGCTCAGTGTGTGGCATAAACTGTAGCAGTTGTTACAGTTTAAAAGGAGAGATTTCTTTTTATTTTTATTATTATTATTATTAATATTATTTTATGCTAGAGCTACAAAAATGGAAGGTAGAGGACTTTTTTTATATTTAGGATTATAGGATCATAGTGGGTTACTAGGCTAATGGCCCTCGGGCCCTTACAAGCCTAGCCAAGAGTTTATCCCCAAAAAAGAAACCTCAGTCATCACCTGTCACCCCTGTCAGTGAGGGATGCATGTGAAACCCCTGGGACAAATTTGTGCTAGCCCATCCACTCATCAAAGTTGTGCTTGAAGAGGGTCAACAGGGTACTCTGTAGGATGTGTATGGGAAGTCTACTCCAGAGATGGGGCAGCCTCTGGGAGACAAACCTGTCTCTCCAGCAGGTTTTGTTGATGTTGCATATTACATTTAGGCCTTTCAAGCAGGTAATGTGTGAGGAGTTTGACTTACAGTTATGAAACATCTCTAGTAGGGCAGGGTCCAAGACTGCCTTGTAGGTGAGACACAGATCACCTCTGAACAATCTGGACAATACTGAGTAGAGTGATAGTGATTTGAGCCAGTCCACATAGGACAGGTGTTGGAGGCCATGGATTCTCTTTTTGAGGTATTTCTGTGGCCATTCTAGTTGGTGCAGATGTTTGGAAAGGTACATTTGATCGTTTTGGGGGAGTACCGGGTGGCAAAATAGCCAGCTACACCTCTGCCTATGTCTGATTTTTCTTGTGCTGACAGGGTGTGCATTTTCATGTGTCTATCATTAGACGATGGCATAATGGGTAAGGTGTTTACCTCATAGACTCAAGGTTTGGGGTTTGATTCCCACCTTTAAAGGAAATTTGTCTATTTTTAAAGTGCTCTGCAAGGGCAACTAGTCTAGTACCTATATACATATATATGTCCAGTCCTTTTGTAAATAGTCTAAAACTAATTGTTATGCTTTGTGGCTATTACTAGCAAGAAATTTCTGAAGCTTTTGGTGCCCTAACCACTCCTTTATATGGCTCTTCTCGAGCCTTACTGTGCCTAGCATGCACGGATGGTGCCCTAATATTTTGGGAAGCTGGCTTGTGGTCTTACCCTTTGCAGGATATAACCCATTTAGCTTTGGCTACTGCAATAGTGGCCTATTAGAACATCCATAGCTGGGGTAAGTTTCACTTATACAATCATACTTTCTTTACAATGATTAAAGTCAACACATGCAAAGTCTTTACACCAGTACTGTAAAACAATATGTGAAATACTGTAAACTTATACTTTCTCTAGATTTTCACAAACAGATGTTCATGTCTAGGGAACCATGCAACGTAGGTAGACAGTATTACTAGCACAGTCTATAACCTGACTTCATGTATCATATGATTTCAAAAGCCTCCTCTCTAGATGCTTCCTTTTTGAGTTATTTACAGAGAAAATGAAATCTGATGCTTATACCTATAATAAACAATGTGTAAACAATGTTCGTTATCTCCTGAGCTGTACAGCTTACAGTGAAAGTATCAGTGACTGTTTTCCTCAGTATCATCTAAGGTTTCAGCTAATGCAATGCACTAGCTTGTAAGTCATTCGGATATGGTAGCATAAACGAAAATGTGAAAGTACTGAAATATGGGAGTATTGCTTATCTGCATAATGTTAAACAAACTAGCAATAGCTTCAGTATATTGCAATATATATTGATAGAATGTTTTTACTGACTTCCACTGTGACATTTAACACTATGTCCCACAGTAAAATGCAAGTCATTCAGTTGTGAAAAAAATGGGCAGTGGTTAATATCGCCATTGTAGTACAGCAAAAAGAAACAATCTTTGTGTCAATTTGTTTCTCACAGTCTACCCTTTCATATGTTGTATATTATGTACTGGCAAGTGATTTTATTAAGTACTCCAGCTCTACAAAATTGTAGGATCCTAGGAGGTTACTAGGCTATTAGCCCTGAGGCCCTTATAAGCCTAGCCAAAAGTTTAGCCCATGCTTAGACAAGTCAGCACCCAAAGCCCCTGTTCAGCAGGGACACGTGGAATCCCAGTGGTGTATTTTCTGTTTCCCTGTTTCCCATCCAGTTATCCCGATTGTGCTTAAAAAGGAATAATGAGGTACTCTGCTTGACATGGAGAGGGAGTCTTTTCCACAGATGGGGGAGTCTCTGGGACACTAATCTGTCCCGCCAACAAATCCTATTGATATCACAGACCAGGTTCAGGTCACTCATACGGGCTGCTCAAGTGGAGCATGACTTGTGGATATGCAGCAGTCTCATAAAGGCAGGGTCTGAGATTGCTTTGTATGCCAGACAGAGGTCACCTGTGGGGAGTCTGTATGAAACTGAGTAAAGGAACAGGGCTTTTAGTCTATCTATATATGATAGATGTTTGAAGGCCTGGATTCTCGAGGAAACTCTGTGGTCCAGCTGCTGCATGTGCTTTGCCAGGTACATGCCAAAGGGGGCATTGTACTCAATAATTGGCCTTATAAGGGAAGAATACAGGAATGTTATGACCTCTTTGTCCCTTGATGAGATATCCTTACTTATGAGGTGGGCCACGTAGAAAGCTTTCTGTGCAACGGAAGCAACATGGTGGTCAAAAGTCAGGTTGCTATCAACCTGGGTGCCCAAATCCCGATTGTGTACTTAGGACATTGTTATTAATGTGATAATATGTGGGGACATCACTCTCCCCAAAGGAGGTGATCATGCATTTTTTTCACATTCAGCTTGAGGCCATGTTTCTAGCACCAGTCATTTGTTTGGGTGAGACCCTCTTGGAGGACGTCCACATTGTTTAGGTGAGACCCTCTTGGAGGATGTCCACATCACTTGGGGAAGTGATGACTGCACCCAGCTTGCAGTCATCTGCAAACTTGGTCAGCCATAGCCCATTGGTTTTGGCCTGCACCTCAGAGAAGTATATCCCGAATAACAGAGTCCCCAAGACTGATCCCTGGGGTACACCGCAAGTTAAGGGTCTACTGCTTGAGGTGGCTTCCCCTATTCTGATTAGGTGAGTTCAATCATTGAGTAAGTTAGCTACCTATCTGGTAACATATGGATTGATGCCTAGTTGACAGACTTTATCTATTATGCCTGAGTGGGGAATAGTGTTGAAGGCTTTGGCCAGGTGAAGGTAGGTAGTGTGCACTTGTCCATGGCTTTGATGACTGTCTCAAGGAAGTCAACCAGATTTAACAGACATGACTTCCCCTTGACAAAGCCAAACTGTGTGGGGTCGAGTGTTTGGAGGTTGCCAATGTCCCTGTTAACGAGGTCCATGATAATCCATTCCATGGCCTTGCAGATCAGGCTAGTAAGGCTGATGGGTCTATAATTTCCCTGATTGGTGAACGCTCCACCTTTGTGTAAAGGGATGACAGTGGCTGTCATCCACTTGGCTGGGACAAAGCTGGTACTCAGGCTTTGGCTGAATAGGGTGCCTAATGGTGCTGCAAGTTCATACCTGAGTTCATGTAGGATGCAGCCTGGGATGTTATTTGGTCCCATGGAGGTTGTATTTTTTGCCTTTGAGAGGGCAGTGATGACCAGTTCCCTAGAGCTAAGGTGTGGGGTGCAGGTAATGGGGATGTCCTGATTTACTGATGGGGGGACAGAGTGGAGATGTTTTCACTAAATCTGTCAGCTGATAGATTGGCTATATCTACAGCATCTGTGAATGTGGTGTTCTTGACTACCAGTTCTGAACAGATCTGGGTGCTTCCTTTGAGACTGCGGAGATATCTGAAGAAGGCCTTATGATTGTTTCTAGTAGATGTGGCCAATTTGGACCCGAAGTTGGCTTTAGAGGGTTTCAGTAGTGCTCTTATTTGCTTGTTCAGGCTAAGGAGAGATTGCTTCCAATTGGGCACCTGTTCCTTCATGGTCCTGGACAGCAATTTTTTCCTTTTGTTATATAGTTATTTATTGCAGATGTCCACCAGAGAAGTTTGCTCTTCCTTGCGGAGGATGATTTTGTCCTGTCAGGTATTCTTGATTCTATGCATCTATATAAATGCTCATATAGTACTTTGGTGTAGATTTGGACATTGGTGCTAGTTCCTACAGTGGGGAAGGGGGCTGTGAAGCTGTTTATACCATCCCTCAGGAGGTTATAATCAGCTTTGGAGAAGGATTTTTTTTGTTTGACCCTAGCTAGAGGGGGGTCAAGGGAGATGGTGTCTTTGAAAGTGACCGCTTGATGGTCAGTTCTTACCAGGGAGGATGATACTGTAGGGGTGCTGCAGTGGTTACTCATGTTGGTTAATACCAAGTCCAAGATATTATCACCTCTTGTGGGGATATCAACTAGCTGTTTCAAGGCATTTTCATTGATAAACTCAAGGAATCTCTGGGCATTTGTGTTCTGGCATGAGTAGTTTTTCCAATCTATGGTTGGGTATTTAAAGTCACCCGGGATCAGGGTAAAGAGTTGAATCTCGATAGATTTGAAGAGGTCCGCATAGGTGGAGTGGGCATCTTGTGTCACATTTGGGGGGTCTGTAGCTAGCTATAATTTGAACAGGGGTCTTGTCAATGATTAACTGTGCATCATACTGTTTGACCAGCCTGGAGGTGTGTGTGGCTTTAATATATATTGAACCTCCACCTCCTTTGACTTTGCTGCCCACAGTTTGGGGTCTGAATGTATGATAGAATGAGTAACCAGGTAAGGCTGGGGTGCTCTCTGTAGCTTTGAACCAGGTTTCTGTGACTGCACAAATGTCACCATCTTCCACGGTTAAGAATGCTTGTAATGAGTGCAATTTCATGTTTAGAATGCTAGCATTTAGCAATGTGACCTTTAATTTGCGTTTTGTTGAAATTTTTATGTTGGTAGTATTGACCTCATGACTTTTCCTAAAAAAGGCACTTTGGGGATGGCAAGGGCCTTTGCCAGAAGCCTGAATCCCAAGTGAGACAGATACAGGCCATCTCTAGCAAAGCATTGTGATCTGTCAATTATATCTTCCCAGACTGTCAGGTACTGGATCCCCCTGGTTGACACCAGAAACTAAGCCAATTGTTAAAGTCAATCATTTATTGTTTGTATTGGGGCATCATCAGCCAGGAGTGTCAGAGAAGTATGTAAGAGTGGTACAGGATATGTACGAGGGTAGTGTGACAGTGGTGAGGTCTGTGGTGGGAGTGACGGATGCATTTAAGGTTGAGGTGGGATTACATCAAGGATCAGCTTTGAGCCCTGTCTTATTTGTAATGGTGATGGACAGGTTGACAGATGAGATCAGACAGGAGTCCTCATGGACTATGATGTTTGCAGATGACATTGCGATCTGTAGTGAGAGTAGAGAGCAGGTGGAGGTGAGAGGGAGGATAGAGGAATGGTGAGGATGCAGAGAGTAGATGTGGCAAAGGTGGATGAGTTTAAATACTTGGGATCAACAGTTCAGAGTAATGGTAAGTGTGGAGGAGAGGTGAAGAAGAGAGTACAGGCAGGATGGAGTGGGTGGAGAAGAGTGTCAGGAGTGATTTGTGACAGACGAGTACCAGTAAGAGTGAAAGGGAAGGTCTACAAGAGAGTAGTGAGACCAGCTATGTTATATGGGTTGGAGACAGTGGCATTGACAAAAAGGCAGGAGTCAGAGCTTGACGTGGCAGAATTGAAGATGTTAAGATTTGCACTGGGTGTGATGAGGATGGACAGGATTAGGAATAAGTATATTAGAGGGTCATCCCAGGTTGGAAGGTTTGGAGACAAAGCCAGAGAGGCAAGATTACATTGGTTTGGACATGTGCTGAGGAGGGATGCAGAATATATTGTGAAAAAGATGCTAAGGATGAAGCTGCCAGGTAACAGGAAAAGAGGAAGGCCTAAGATAAGGTTTATGGATGTGGTGAGAGAGGACATGCAGGTGGTTGGTGTGACAGAGCAAGATGCAGAGGACAGGAAATAATGGAAACAGTTGATCCGCTGTGTCGACCCCTAATGGGAGCAGCCGAAAGAAGAAGAAGATTGAGGCATCATTCTGGGTGATAGTAGAATGCTGCTTAAGGCTAGGGACATACCTGCCTGGGACACATATTCAGTGAGCTCAATCATGTCTCCCTTTATATAGTCCAGGGAGGTACATCTCAAGTTGTTCAATCCAACATGGACTATGACAGAGTCATGACAGTACCTGTTTTGAGAGACTTGAGCGTGTGTGTGATATGGCGGATTCTGGTCCCTAATAAACAACTAACCGTGACATTCTCCTTATCCAGCTTGGTGAGAGGCACATCTGTTTGTCTCACATTGGAGTCTCTATGACTAATATGTTGGGTTTATGGTTAGGCCTTAGTGGTTGTGAGACACTGGTGTGTGGACTATGCATGGTATGTGGTGTGGAGGGTTGTGGAGTTCTCATGTGTTTTTGCCTTTGAAGTCTTCTTTGTTTGGGTTTGTGTTTGTTGAGAACCTCCGCATATGTGGGTGTGTTGTGTAGATGTGGGGTGGTATTTGAGGTGTAGTGATTCTGTTGAAAACCTTCTCAGTGCCAGATATACTGGCTTGTGAGGGAGAAAGCAAATTTTGTAAAATCCTGACGAGCTTTAAGTGTTATGTGGTATGAAGGAGTGAATTTTTTTTTTGGGGGGGGGGGGTGTATATGGGTAGAATTTTAAGTTTTTCTTCTAATGGTTTACATTATTTACGTAGTTTTGTTTAGCAGTGGCAAATATATTACTCAGTGTATAGTATTTTTAATTTCTTCACAACTGTTTGGCAATGGAGTTACTCTATGTTACAGAGGAGAAACGGATATGGTGAGTGGGTCTCTTTCCCCCGAAGAAACACTTTATTTTCTAAGGTTTGGATTATCAGTTTTGTAGAGATGAACAGTCATATCTCATGGCTAAAAGAGATGTATGCAGTCTGGAGTACTACATCTTCTCTGGCATTCCCCAGCAGGTGTGTTCTGTTATACATTTTGACAGGTAAAACTAAATATGCATGGGTTTAATGACAAAAAATTAATGTCAATTTTTAGTTATGACAAACCATTTAAACAGTTTGGCATTCATTTTACTAAATACTCTTTTAAGGCACTTTAGTGATCCATTCAGGATGCTGTTAACTTATAAGTAACTTTACCTGACATTATTGAATATTCTCAATCACTTTCCATGTAACACTGCAGATGCCCGTGGTTGGAGATGTAGCACTGCAGTCATCTATTACCTTGTTTCCTCGTATCTTGAGCTTAGTACATAGATCTCCAAATTTTGTCCCAAGAATAGTAGTTTTGTAAAAACAAGCTGTTTATCTGTTCTGTATACATTCTTTTTAGCCATAAAACACAGTAATCATATCCTAGCTGCTCCTTCTCAGCAGTTGTGCAATTCCTTAATCACTGAGTGTTGATACAGTGATTGCACCCAAAGTTTTATTCCATCTGTAACAGCTCTAGCTATGACCCCATTCCCTGTTTTGGGTACCAGGCACACTGAACTCTCCTTGCCATTGACATGAATTATATTCACATGCCTCCTTTTGTTAGGCAGCTGCCTGTCTGTTTTCCTCTATTTTAACCAAGCTGTTTGAAATTGGTCAGTACTGATCAGTGCACTTCCCCGGTAAACAAATATAAAAAAATAAATAAACGGCAACCTTTTGTGTTGTTTCCTATAACTTTGCCTTTAATTTATGGCATGTTCCTAGTACTGAGTCTCCACTCTACATAGATGACTTGTGTTGGATATAGTCCATGTGCATGTCTAAACATTTCTGTGTTCATTCTCAATTAACCACTTGTTATAAATGATATGCTCACCGATTTGTGCTAAACATACGATTTATGTATATGTATTTCAAAAGCCAACACTGATTAATTAAAGTGCATAGGCTAACTGCATTGACATTATTTATAGTTTATTTTTCAGGAAAGTTGTATGTCAAATTATGGGAATGTTGGGAGCTGAAGCAACATTGTGTGGTAATTTAATGCAATACAATTGGTAGTTTTACGTAAGCAAAATCCTTTTCTGAGAGAATTAAATAGTGGTTTTTGACTTTTATCACTTTTTGCAATGTCAGCAAGCTTTATTTTTAAAAGGTTCATAGATATATACTAAGCTAATGACTACCACAGCCTTTATAAGCCTTGCCTTGCAACCCATCTCAATAGTGTCCCTATGTACCACAGGCATTTATTAAGAAGGGATATGTTAATTAGGGTGTTTCTAAAGGTTATGTGGAGGTTAGGATAGTTTGGGCATTACTGTCTACCTCTGTCTATCAGAGACATGGGGGGCCAGTCCTGAGGTGAATTTCAGATTTCCCATCCACTGGTCAAGGTTATGCTTGAATAGGGTTAGGGATAGACTCTGCTTCACATGGATGGGGAGCCTGTTCCAGATCATGAGGATGTTCTGAGACACACATCTGTCTAACAAATATGTCTTATTTATGTCACAAGCAAAATTTAAAATCCTTGGATCTAGTGGTTCTGATGCTGTTTTTTTTTTCAGATGAACAAGAAATCTAACAAAGTTGAATCCAAGGATGCCTTGTATGCCTGGCATAGATCGCCTATAAGTAACCTGCAGGAGGACAAGTATAGAGGTAAGACTTTAAGGTGATCCATATAGGCCAATTTGTTTATACCTTGGATTCTCCTGGTAATGAACTTTTGTGGACATTCCAGCTGTTACAGGTACAGGTACATGCCCAAGGGGGCATTACACTCAATGATGGGTCTGATAAGGGCCAACTAAAGTGGCATTATGACTTCCTTGGACCCAGGTGCCATACCCTTACTTAGAAGTTGGGTAACATAAAGTGATGTTTTTATTACCTTGGCCGCATGTTGGTCAAAGAGCAGACTACCTCTCAACTCTCCAGATTTTTGATTTTCGCAGAATGTCCAGATTTTTGCCTCCTATTTTTGGTCTGTTCCTCATAAAATCTGTGGCTTTCTGGCAAATTGCAGAGGCTAGAACTTATTAAATAATGACAGGCACTTGAGTTTCAGACTTCATATCCTTCAGAAAATGCATGACAACACAAAATCTGTTTTTCTACCAACTTTCTAAGTTTATAGGAAGAATATTTAAAATCTGTCCATATTTTTGGGCCTTTGTCCCACATTATTTTTGCATTTATCCAGATTTCTTGCCCTAAGAGTTTGGGAGGTTTGGGCCAGAGTACTGTTTGGATATTTTCTCAGATCTCTCAGGTCAACTCTTATGGTTGTTTTATCAATGGAGCAATTAGCCTGGATGGCAGTTTTCCCAAAAGGCACTATAATACATTTCTTGGTATTGAGTTTTAATCTGTGACTTTGACAGCAGTCATTTGTCTGTGTTAGACTGCCTTGTAAGATGTTTATGCCAGGGGGATCTTTATGATAGCTCCCAATTTGCAGTCATCTACAAACATGGTTAGTCTCTTAGTGGAGGTGATATCACCAATCCTGACTTCCTGGGTCCTTTCTGTGAGCCAGCAGGCAATCCAGTGAGTCATGTAGGGGGTTGGTTACTATACCTGAGTGGGGTATTGTATCAAATGCCTTAGCCATGTCTAGGTAAGAGGTATGCACTGCTTTCCCCTATCCATTGCCTTGGTGACCTTTTCAAAGAAGGCCACCAGGTTTAGTAGGCATGATCTTACCTTGAAAAAGCCAAACTAGGTTGGGTCCAGTGTCTGAAGATTGCCTATGTGTTTATTGATCATTTCCATGAGAATTCATTCCATAGCTTTGCATATAAGACTAGTCAGACTACTAGGTCTTTAGCTTTCTGGGTTGGTTGATAGTCGACCATTGTAAAGTGGGATAACCACTGCAGTTCTCTATTCTCATGGTACAAAGTCTGTTTCGAGGATAGAGTTCAAACATGACTCAAGTGGTCCTGATAGTTTCAAGCTATTTAGGAGGCATCCCAGGACTTTGCTGGAGCCCATTGAGGCTTTGATTTTGTCCTTAGTGAGCGCTGCAAGGACCTGCTTCTTGTTAAAAGTTGGGGGTTTATACTAGTAGGTATTTCATGGAGGCAGGCAGGAGGTGGGTGAAGTGAGAGGTGAAATTTGAGCTGAATTTGTCAGCCAGAAAATTTGCTCTGTCGTTATACTCAGTGAAGTTGGCACTACTGACCACCAGTTCAGCACACTGATGTGTGCTGCCTTTGAGGTTCATAGTTTCATAGGTTCATAGGAGATTACTGGGCTAATGGCTTAAGAGCCTTTACAAGCCTAGGCAACATAACATGATTTTATGCAATATATGTCCCCTAGGTGCAAGAGGATGGCATGGGTTTATACTTATTCCTTGAGTATGTTACACTTTACCCATGTTCATAAGGGACGTAGGCACTACCCCAGGTGTGAATTTGCAGTTCCCCATCCATTGGTCCAAATTGCATTTGAAGAGAGTCAGGGAAGGACTCTGCTTAATGTGAACAGGAAGCCTGTTCCAAAGAAGGGACAATCTCTGAGACACATATCTGTCTCTCCAGCATGTTTTGTTTGAGTCGCTAAGTTTAGATCCCTAAATTAGGTGACCCTCATGCTGTTTGATTTTCAGATGTGTTGCATCCGGGCTGAATTTGTGAGTGCCTTGTAGGTCAGGCGTAGATTACTTCTAAATAGTCAATAGGAGATGGAGTAAAGGGATAGGGCTTTTATTCTATCCACATAGGACACATTGTTTACACCCTGTATTTTTCTTGTTCACTGATGTCACTTCAGCTGAGTACCTAGTCAAGTACATACCAAACAGTGCACTATACTCAATTATTGGTCTAATGAGGGCTGAGTACAGCAGGACTATAATGTCCTTGTATCTGGATGGCATACCCTTACTTATTAGTTGTGTCAAATAGAAGGACTTCCTTACCACTGTGGACACATAGGGTCAATGTTCAAGCTACTGTCTATCTATGTACCTAATCTCTCACCTCTGAGTCTACTGTTAGGAGTGTGCTGTTGATGTTGTAATTTGCAGGGGTATGTGACTTCCCAAAGAGTATGACTATGGATTTTTTCACATTTCGTTTTAGGCCATGATTCTGGCACCAATCATTTGTTTGATCTTCACCCTTCTGAAGGATATCTACATCACTGGGGGATTCAGTGATTGCCCCCAACTTGCAGTCATCAGCAAACGTTGTCACCCAGAGGTCTTCCACATTAGCCTTGACTTCAGACAGGTATATTCTGAACAGGAGTGGTCCCAGCACTGAGCCATGTGGCATACCATTAGTAACTGTGCTATTGCAGGATCTTGATTCTCTCACTTTAACCACGTGTGTCCTGTCCATGAGCCAAATGGCTATCCATCTGGTGATGTAGAGATTTATGTCTAATTTTGGAAGTTTATTTATAATACCTGAGTGGGGAATTGTGTCAAATGCCTTGGCCAGGTCAAGGTAGGCAATATGTACTGTTTTACCTTCATCCATGGTCTTACTGACTTTCTCAAAGACATACTCCATATTCATTACCTGCCCTTGACAAAGCCAAGTTGGGTAGGATCCAGTGTTTGGAGGTTTCCTAAGTCATTATTAATCAGGTCCATGATTTTACTCTCCATGGTTGTACAGAAAAAACTAGTCAGCCTTATGAGTCTGTAATTTCCTGGGTCAGTAGTTGGTCCCACTTTATACAGAGGGGTGGCTGTTGCTGTCCTCCATGATAACTGTTGCTGTCTTCCACTTTATCGAGACAAAGTCAGTCCTGAGGCTGTGGTTAACTAGAGATCCTAATGAACCTGATAAGTCATGATTTAAGCTGTTTAATATGCAGCCTGGCAATTCATCAGGCCCCATTGAAGCCATGTTGTTAGCTTTACAGAGTGCAGTTGCAACCTGTTCTATGGTAATAATTGGCAGTGGAGTGTTGTAGGGCATTTCTTGGGATGAACTGGGGGTGATAGGAAGGTGAAATCTGAGCTGAAATTTCCAGCCTGCAGATTTCTTATATCTTCTGGCTGAATATAGGTGATGCCATCTACAACTAATTCCACAAATTGTGGGGTGCTGCCCTTAAGATTGTGAACATAACTGAAAAAATGTCTTGTGGTGATCCTTAGCTTGAGAGGCTATTTTTACCTCAAAGTCTGCTTTCAGAGACTTAACTAGTTCTCTGATTCACTTGTTTAAACTAATGAGATACTTTTTGCTCTGTTATGTACATTCCCTCTGTCTCAACAGGATTTTATTTCTTTTGTTGTACAGGCTAATACCACCAGAGGTCTACCAAGGTGGCTTGTTTTTGCTGTTTGACATGGGTTTATTTTCATCTTGTATTGCTGTTTCTATCCACTTGTCTACATGATCATACAGAGCTTTTGTGTATACCTTTGCATAGGTTTCTGTGTTTTCTGGATTTTGGGGGAGCTTGGAAACTAGCTATGCCACCCCTTAATAGAGAGTGAGAAGTATTTAAATGTTTGGTGATTACGTGAAGGGAATAGTTTTACCTTTATTTCAAGGAGACTGCTTACTTTCTGATCTTACCAATGAAGACATCACATGGGGGGGGGTTACAGCCCCCACCTATATTTGTGAGTATCAGATCTAGGATATTTCTTCCCCTAGTGGGAGTGCAGACTAGCTGCTCCAGAACATTTGAACTTACAAAGTCAATAAACCTTTGGGTCTGCATGTTAGTCATCATGTATGTCTTCCAATTAATGGAGGGGTAGTTAAAAATTTCTCATGGGTTTGGAATTGCACTGGATGGTGAGTGATTCTACTAACTTCAGGTATGAAGTATGGGTTTCCTGGTTTATGTGGGGGACCTGTAAGCAGCAAGAATATGGTAATGGATTTTTTTACATGGTTAGTTGGACATGGAGTAGCTCAAGCATGTCATATTGTTTGACCAGTTTTGAGGTGTGTTTATCCTTTATGCGGATAGATACACCTCTGACTTTAGCTAGTTCATGTTCAGTGGATGGTTGGAACATATAAAAAGTGTTATAGCCATGCAATGCCAGAGAGATTTCCATGACTTTGAACCATGTTTCCATAACTGCACAAATGTCAGCTTTCTCCAGGGTGAGAAGAGCTTCTAGGGAGTGCAGTTTCTCACGGAGACTCCTTGCTTTGAGCAGCAACATATTTAGCCTGTCCTGAGTAGCTTTTCTGTTGGAAGGTTCACCTGTTTGACAAATCCTAAAAAAGTACTATAGGGGTGGATAACGTCTTGGCCAATATCCAAAAGGCTATGGGTGACAGGTGAAGACCATCCCTGTCAAAGCAGCCATGGTCTGTCAGTCATGTCCTCCTAGGCTGACAAGTACTGGGCACCAGTAGCTAAGCCAGTTGTTAAAGTCAATCAGTTTCTGTTGGTATTGTGTCATCATCCTTGAAGATGGTAGAATGCTGCTCTTTGCTAGGCTCAGACCTGCCTGTGACACACATTCTGATAGCTCAATCTTGTCTCTCTTCATATAGTCCAAGGAGGTATGTCTCAGGTCATTTACACCCACATGGACTATGATTGAGTCATACTGGTTCTTACGGTTAAGTGACCTGAGTGCTTGTGTGATTTTTGGGATCCTGGCCCCTTTTCTTTATCCAGCCTGGTGAGAGAACATCAGTCTGTCTTATAATGGAGTCTCCTATGACCAGAAAATTGGGTCATGGAGTGTTTTGCCTTAATGGTTTGGTAATTCAGATGCAATGATATGTAGCTTTATGTGTTGTGATGGTAATTGTCTTGTCTGTGTGGATGCAGAGTTTCTGAGTACTGTGCCTGAGAGGCCTTTCAGGTTTGAGTAAGTTACATGTGAGCACCTCCACATATGTAGGTCTATTTGTGTAGTCCTTTGTGGGTGTGCTGAGTGATTTGTGTGAGTTGCTGACAACCTCTTTGTTGCATTTTGTGTCTGTATGTAAGAGTATACCTTCCAGTATCAATGTGTAACTACATCTCTTACATATTTTGTCTGTTCAAGAATTAAGTGGTTGTCT
The DNA here is from genome assembly GCF_019279795.1 of Protopterus annectens. NCBI lineage: Eukaryota > Metazoa > Chordata > Ceratodontiformes > Protopteridae > Protopterus > Protopterus annectens. The sequence goes on from NC_056726.1 coordinate 1,847,469,891, forward strand.
GTGTACATAAGGGAATTACTACTTTGCCTCAGGATGCCCATGCCCACCAAGCTGGATGCAGAGATAGTAGAAACGTGTCCATCCATGGTTGCAGGTGCATGTGTACCTGCAAGGGATAGGAGTGGTGGGCGTTTGTAACTGGATGAAGGAAGGGTGCTTAGTTAATATAATTTGCAGCCAACCTAACCAGCAATGCTGCCCAGCACCCAAACCAAATGCCCTCTGAGCAGGGATAGTCTAAGGTATGGCAGACCTAAATAGTCCTAAAACATGAGTAATTGCTGCTCACCGTGCAAACTAATTGCCTCATGAGGAAAAGTTCTGAGGTGTTTTATACTGGGAAATTTCAACTTCTGATGATTACATATATACAAGGCACCAGTAAACACCATTGCTTTGACAAAAGCAAGGCTTATAAAATATCAGGAAAAAAGCAAGTTTTTTACTAACTATGCCCTAATAATGCCCTAAGTCCAATCAGATAAGTACACAATGAGCTTGCCACCAGCTATCCCCAGCTCAAATAGATTAAATCAGCTCTCTCCTGCCACAAAAGTGTAGACTTTGACAATCTTAATGTAAAATGACTTGTTTGGAGCCCAAGTGTTAAGGAACAACAAACAGATGTCTAATACTAAGAAACATTAGACAGAATATATTTCAGTGCAGAACAACAGCCCTTACAGCAGGTTGAAAATGAAACTTTAAACTTTTAAGCAGTGCCAAAAAAAACAATAAACAATAATTATACAATGACCCCCCATTAATATTCCAAACCATGCTCGCTGATTGGTCAGCGTGCATGTTGTAAATCAAAGACTTATACTAATGGAAAAAGGTCCGGTCATCCGAACTTTTTCCATTAGTATAAGTCTTTTTTTTTTTTTTTTTTTTGGACAGCAATGGAAAATGGAAGAGCTCCGTTGCTGTTATCTCGCTTTGTTAAATGAGTTTAACATAGCGAAATATCTTTAAAAAAAAGCAACGGAAATATTCCTTTCTCCATTGCTTTTTTTAAAGCTGTCTCTCTATGTTAAACTCTTTTAACATAACAAGACAAGTTTTTAAAAGCAACCGAGATCTTCCTTTCTCCGTTGCTTCCACACACACAGTTCTGATGTACTGCGTAACCATATGCATGCGCAGTACATCAGAACTGCCGCAGAATACTGGACAGCTGCGGAAGGGCAGCAAGGAGTCATTATACAATGACATTATTTAAGAAACGTAAGTATTTTTTTTCTTAAATAATGTCATTGTATAATAGCAATAACCCACTTCTGGGTGTGGGTAATGCTGGATTTACCCACGGTTGTCTTTGGCCACTCGGGCTTCACCCTTGTGACCAAACCACACCAACCATGGGTAAATCCAGCATTACCCAAACCCAGGCATGGGTTATTGCTTAAATAGCACTGTAGCCTTTCACAGTATACCAAAAATAAGCAATATAAGAGGTTTTGGACATAGCTGTAGAAGGCCTTGTGGTTGTCTTTAGTTGGTGAAACTATTTTGACCTCATAATTGGCCTTGTTAGACTTAAATAATCCTCTTTGTTTCCTGTTTAGTTTAATCTGAAAGCTCTTATCATTATAGGAACTGCTCTTCATGATTTTAGCTACGACTGTTTTTTTCCTTCTGTTATATACCCTATTGAGGTTAGGATTCCACCGGTGTGGTTTGTTTTTTAGAGTTTGTTTTGGGCTTACATCTAGTAGTTACAGCAGACTCTCTACAGCCATTTACATAGTTGTACAGAGTCTCTGTGAACAATTCCATGCAGATTGCTTTGAATTAGGGATTGGGAGGGGAACTGAATTTTGACAAGCTATCTCTTAATATGATGTAGTTTATGTTGGAATGGTTCTTAATTGTTACAGGGTTTGCTGGGGTTGCTAAGTTGATTCTTCTTTCAAAGGAGAAGCTTTGTGTTCCAACCTCACCAGTGAGGATGTGACACTGGGAGTGGGGTGGGGGGAGTGCAGCACTCTCCCATATTGGTGAGTGCCAGGTCCACTATGTTTGAACGTCTGGTGGATCTGAGTACTGTTTGGTCAATGGTATTTATCTAGGCATCATTGTGCCTGTGAGTATGAGGCAGTGTATGTTTCCTAGACTAAAGCAAAGTAGTAGTTAAAGTCTCTAATGAACAGGGTAGTTAATTTAATGGTGAGTGTCTCCAGTAGCTCTAGGTATGAGCTATGGGACTCTGGGGACAGAGAGCGGGTGACCTATAGCTTGCTGGGATATGCTATGGGACTTTATATATTGTTTATAGTGCTTTGCACATGGATAAATAGGGCATTTTTCGTTTAACCAACCTAGAGTTATGTTGCTAATATAGATTGACACTCTTGCATCTTTTGCCTCTGTCTGCGCTGATGGTCTAACTGTATGGAAGCACGGAAACCTTGCACAGAGTAATTTCTACAGATTGTCTTGGTAATGATGCAGATGTCTATAATCTCCAGAGCGAGGAGAGCTTATAGGGTGTGGAGTTTCTTGGTTGGGCTCCTAGTATTGAGTAGTAACACTTTTATATTTATTTGGAATTTATTTGCTATGCTGGCAGGTTTGACAATTTGGCATTGCCTACAAAAAGGCTCTGATATAGAATAATATATTATAGAAAAGGCTTTATTTGTTTATTTACTTTTGTCTGCTTCATACAATGTCAAACTATATGGGTTAGGATGAATTTCTACACTCCAATGGGATTAAAAGCCTGTGTTTATTTTATTTATTATTTTATTTTATTTTATTTTTTCTAGTTTGTCGGGAGATCCAACTGGGCAGAGCCTGTTTAAAGGGAGAGCCATGGGAGAATATATCCATCATCAGTCTATTGTCTAAATATCCTACAGAGTATAATATTTGCTCATAAACTTTGAACTGCATGACATTTTTCTAGTAGCCCTTGGGCCGTCTTATAAACCATTACTGTATGGACATCATCTCCAGTAAATGAAAAACAGCATTGCAGTCATATCTGTTTTATGATGAGCATAATAAAGCCTGGAGATTTTATCAGATTGATTGCTACCAGATATATATGACAATTCCTGTTGCATGCATAGGTCTCTTTTAATCATATAAAAAAAGTGCAAAAATCAACATTATTGGTAAGTGTAATGTTTTGTCACTAAACAAGTCCGGCAGGTATCATGTAGTTTAAAAAAGTTATCATCACTAATCTTGTAATATCACACTGCTGCTTTAAATCTCTAAATGAAATGGTAATAAAGTTTACAAGTATACTTGAAATGGTCAGAGTTCTTTTAGTGCCAATAATTAAAAAAAATATCACGGATTTATAGGTACAATATAACCTCAAAGGAGCCATAGCTTCAAGTACCATAAAATGTGGGAAAATATCAAACAAATGTAGTTACGTTGATAAAACAAATGTGTGTAACTTTTTTTTATTATTATTATTATTTTACACAGGTGTTTTCCCAAATGAAATGTATGTCTGCAACAACTTAGATAAGTCAGACATCTGTAGAGGCCAGCTTTTCTCTTATGCTATACATTCCTGGAAATAAGCCTGCTAATTTGCAGTAAAGCTATGACATCATGTAGCTGTATGGCTGTTGATGTCTTAAAGAAAAAGATGTGCAGTTTTACGCCTTTGTGGTTGGGCATGTCCTTTTGTCCAGAGTTTTAAATTTGGCTGTTATCACTAGCAATAGCTGATCTGAGTAGGGCTATTCTTTGCAAGGTCGAATATCTAGCCTTCAGTGAGACATTTCTTGTATGAACTCTGCATGTGGGTAAATATTATGATGGCTGTACCTGTGGCAAGATAACATTGCTGGTATAAGATACTCTATGCACAACATACCACCATTCCCCCTCAACCATGGCAGCAACTTTCTAATGTTATAGAAATCTGAATGACTAGACATTCGGTGCTGGATCCTTTCACGAACGCAGTCGGCTTCAGTATTAGTCATCATATGTATATGTATGGGTCTACTGCTTTTCATCAAATACCACATATTCGAAAAAGAGCAGTAGACCGCTCAGTTACGCGAAAGTGCACTTATTCGAAAGTGCACTTTCGCGAACTCAGCTTCTACGAATAGATCGCACCACAGTGGAGGACAGCAGGAAAACATGCTATGTCCTCCACTGTGGTGCTGTAGTTACGGACCTTAGGGTTAGGGTGCGGGTCATGGTAAGGGGATAGCCTACTAGCTATCCCCTTACCATGACCCACGCCCTAACCCTAAGGTCCGTAACTGCTGCACTAAAGTCAGTAGTAGCCCATTCGCTGAAGTGGGTTTTGCGAAAGTGCACTTTCGATTAAGTGCACTTTCAAGTAACCCAGGGTCTACTGTGTGAGTTCGAAAAAGTGTATTTTCAAACTTATACAGTAGACCCATAAATATATATATATATATATATATATATATATATATATATATATATATATAGGTCAATAAGTAGCAACACAGAGGTAGAATGACATGTGATGACTTATGTAATTAAGATTAAAATTAATTGAATTGAATTTAATGCAGTAGATAATGTTGCATTCTGCAATGGTGGCATGCACCTAAATGATACAACATGGGAAATAAATAAGAAACTAGGTAGTTTACTCTACAATGACTAATAGATTACCTCCAAGTCTGGATATCTACCCCTTTTCCTGACTTAATGCTGATCTGGAAAGCAGAAAGCTGCAGTCTCATGATTTACAAAATGTTAAACTTTGCTCCTGAGGAAATCTTCACAGTTTCAGAATGAAAGGCATTACATTACACTATCAGTCACACTTTGAGCAGATTTTCATAAAGACATAATGAAGCCATTTTAGGCAGGTTTACTGGGTTTACAGATTTTCATGTCATCTTTAAAGTTAAGCATGTGAAAAGGCAATAGTTTCATTAAAATGACTTATGCAAGATGCAGACGAAAAATAGAAGTGGGGAGCTTGGAGAAGTTTACCTGCAACTCACACAGAACTGAAATTGAACTTAAACAGAACACTCATGGCTGAGGGAATGAGAAACTAATACAGAAAACAGAAAAAATGTACCTTTCAGTATTAAACTTCTGTTCAAAAAGTGGTAGGATGGGCTGCCCATTGAAATGTTGCCATTCAAAATGCCCACTGTTGAAAAGCCAAAAAAAAAGAACAATCCAGAGAAGAGCAAATCTCAAAAATCACTCTTCTCCTTAAAACTTCTTTTTGCAGGTTGCACCCCCCCCGATATCCATCCACCCATTCTCAACCCCTTTTTCCCATTTTGCACATAGGGTCAGAGTGCGACTTTAACAGTGATAATCATCTCAAGCCAAGATTTACATAGATAGATAGATCGATAGATAGATAGATAGATAGATAGATAGATAGATAGATAGATAGATAGATAGATAGATAGATACCAACTCTGAGATCACCATACCTCAGAGAAAAGGGAATATTCAGAGAAATTACTTCTCAGACTTGGTATATACAAGTCTGATCTTTCAGCCATTCAGTCTCTGCATTTCAGGACTTGATCTAGCGGTTCCCAGCTTTTCAAATGGTTGCCAGTAGGAAGCATGTCCAATCAGAAAATCTTAAGAATTACAAATATTACAATCTCATACTTGCTTATCTGAATAGTGACCCCAAACTGTGATGGCTTTGAACATTTTGAAGGATATTCATAGTTCAGATTTAAAAGGGTACATTTGTCAAACCGAACATAGATTTACATGGAAGCTTTATAATATATTGTGTCAGTTTTTACTGGTTCGCAAAACATCATAGAAGACAGAACATCACATGTTCTTGTTGTTAAGGTTTTAAAATAACAAAACTTGCCTTGTCATATATGTTGTACTTGGAGTTGCAGGACTCAAGGAAGAAAGGTAGATTTTCTGTTAATGTTTCACTTTTTTCTTTTTATCCAAGTTAATACGACCTCAAAATTAGGATATTTAGACATTGTGATATGGGAGTATTGCCCCCACATCAAGGGGGGGGGGGGCTTGTCCTCCTTCAAAAGTGATAGTGTTTGACTATTTTTTTCCACAGTGACTGGAAGTAAGATTGTGTCTAAGATTATATATTTTTTTTGTTTAGACGTACAGTATCTCAGCTAAACAAGATGTAATTACCCATTGCAAATCCAAATTAATTAGGCATTGTCCATAGTTTTGTCAAATATTTTCAACAGAGCATCTTATGACCGAGTTATCCATTAAGGTTAACAGTACAGGTTCTGTTTGTCATGTTCCCATTGTGAAGAATGGAAAATTATAGAAATGGTTGATGCAAAAAAGTCTCTGTTTATCTATTTAGTGCTGAAGAATGGACTTGCAGACAATATGCATATCTATTCAGAAAAGGCTAATTCAGCTTAGTGCTGAAATGTTAGTATCTAGTCAATTTGCAAGTCTTTCTCATTAGTTAGATATTATTCTTGTATATACTCTGTAGTGACGATTGCTCTATCTGTGAGATATTTTTACAAACTAGCTTTTTCTTATGTTACAGATCAGTATGCTAAAAACTCGCAAAGATGTTAACAGTGCAGTTCTCAAATTAAATATGGATTCATATCAGTGAGCACAGATGATAAAACCTTGACTATAGTCCAGAAATGCTGAGGTTGATTAGTGGCTTGAATGCTTGATGGCACTGTCAGGGAAGGAAAGGTGTGGCCACCCTTGGGGGGGTAGGTGGTCTACAGGATGTACATAGCCACAATTTCTCTGAGGAGGGTATGGGATTGCAGTGGGAGACTTGGGGTGGGCTTTTGGCTTATCAAGCCACTGGCTATTTGTAACCCTTGTGAGCAAAAGCACAGAAGCATGCACTCAGAAGGAAAGGGCATTGTGATCCCCAGAGTAATGCAGATGGCACATCCCTCTGTTGTAAGGGTGGGGCTTGGAACTCACACAAAATGCACTGTTTCGCAGGATTCCAATGAAAGCATAGATTCCCTAATGACAACCGGAATTATAGTACATATGGATGGCTCTCAGCCTGATGGATCTGCAGACACCCAAACACTGGGGAATGAATAGTCTCAAGCAGTGTTTTTTTTTTTAAACAAAAAGGTGGCAGTACGCATACATTGCATTTGGGTCAACCCCCCCCCCCCCAAAAAAAAAAAATACTTTTTTTTCTCAAAATCCTCTTTCATGAAAAAATAAATAAAATCTTCTCTCTTAATAATACAACACTTGAAGTCACTTCTCACAGCAAATTATTAAGGATAATAATCTTAAAATTTACCTGCATTATCCTTGAGTTAACATAATTGTTCATTTTTGCTCTTTTTGAAGGGGGTGTGCCAATGTCCTCTATCCTCTCCCTCTTTGATTACACACACAGTGTAATTAACTGATTTACAAAGTGAATAAAAGTTCCAGGGTTTTTGCAACTTGTGAAATCATTGGCCATAAATCACAAGAGATGCATCCTTTATGACATCCTGCATATGCATACAATACAGACAGAAATAACAATAATGAAGTAACCTAGGAAATGAAAGGTAGGAAGATTAAGACAGGGTTTTGAGGTGAAGGACATTTTAGATTCTCTATGATTAGGTACAATCCCTGCAGATATAGTATGAATAATCAGTGGTATAAGAAATTTAAAAAGATATAATGACCTGCACCCTCCACACACACAAAGCAGCCCCCTGTCTGGCCATGCTAGTGTTCCATTACTTGACTATTTCTCCCAAGTTACCATAAACACAGATCAAACCTATCAGTGTGCATCCTGTTTTCTTATTTACTTCTACAATGATTACAAATATTGAAATAAAATAGCATAAACACTGTTAACCATTTGCTAAGCAATACAGTGACAGTCTCACAATGAAAACAGATTTAGCATGAGCAGTAAACTTCTCTACCATTCATAGGTTAGTACTAGGTGAACTTCCGTTGAGAGACATTTTAAGCCTGGCCAATTATCCCTTGTGAGACTCAAACCCTGCACCTTGTGTTTATAAGGCAATCACCTTAACCATTAGGTCACCCTCCCAACCCCAATGAACCAAATTATGGTTCATTGAAGCTCACATTCATTGAAACAGCATTAATACCCACATTCAAAGAAAATGCATCTGGCCAGTGGAGGATTAAGTTTACCTTTCGGCTGTTTTCAAACTATAGGCTCCTTGCACACATTTTTGGTGTCATGCATACATGTACGTATTCTTTGATTCGGTTTACTATTAAAATGTTAAAATTTGGTTTAGTGAATGCGGAAAGTCAAATGTTAGTTAGTTGACTTTCCGTGTTGCCGAACACTAGGAGATTGAGATTACATATCAGAGAATGCAAGTATGCATTGGATGATAGTAACTCGATCGCGGTACCATATGGAAAGGGAAATGTATCCCTTTCCTGACTGTAGTGCAAGCTCAGAGTTATAATATTTAAAATGTAGGGGTGTGGGGGGGGGGTGCCACCCCCCTGCTAAAACATGATCGACAGTGTAGGTGTTTCATTTACGTTTGCACTTACACTGCCATCATGGCAGATTTTTGACATTATTGTGGAATCTGTTAAATTCGATCAACAGATTTGACATTATAAGCTAATTAGTATGCCAGAAGTGTGACATCATTTTCATTGTATCAAACGTTCAGTGTTCTGAATGCCAATATTTTGATAGTAAACCCTTTGATTCATCTTCCTGATTGTATTAAATTACATGCCTTGTATAATACAGAATGTGTTTTAAATTTGTATTTCTTCCAATAAGCAATGAAACAAAACGTATGAACCAATAATGACAAAACTACCAGTTTCAGAAAATTTCAACCACAAAAGGCCACTCAAACTTCTGTCATTACAGTCCACCAATATCAGTCAGTAAGCACAATCTCTGCAGAAGTAAAAGTCATCCAAATAATTCCACATTGAAGAGATCTGTAACTAACAAAGAGGTTGCTACTAGCAAACAACTTTACACGTTTCATCTACAAATTCAGCACCTGTTGCCTTTGAAGAATTAATTGCCTTTATTGTGTTACATTAAAAAAAATGGTAAGCTAGTAATAGTGCAATAGGGAATGACTGGCAAACCAGCAACAAGTAATTATGCTACTACGGCTGCTTACAAATTCTACAAACAGTGACTGCCATCTGTTAAACAAAACAGTTAGTGACACATTGAAAACAGACTTAGCATGAGCAATAATAAATTTATCTTCTTTTGAAACTCATAATTCCATGAAATTGCAGTGAAATTTAGTCCCTTGAAAAAAGCACTGAAACTCATAATTCCCTGAAAATGTACTGAAATTCAAACTCATAATTCTGTCAGCAGTCTAGTAGTTGGTGTAGAGGATTCAGGCTCTTGTCTCCACTGAAGCTCACAATTCCTTCAACAGTCTGGTAGTTGGTATAGAGGAATCAACCTCTTGACTCCTGGAACTAAGTTATAGGGGCAAGCTCGATCAAGTTAATTGACTAACCTGCCCCCCCAACTAGAACATTACATACCATACCTCTCACGTAGCAACACAAACCCCTGCTATCTCACATAGCAATACACACACACACCCCTACTCTCTCACACAGCAACATACACATACACACACCTACTCTCTCTCACACAGCAACACACACACACACACACACACTGTCTCTCACACAGCAACACACACAAATACCTCTCAACTGTCTAGATTTTCATAGAATGTACAGATTTTTCCCTCATATTTTTGGTCTGTTCCTCATAAAATTTGTGGTTTTCTGGCAAATCACTAGGAAGATCTCAGGATTGCAGTCACTAAATAATGACATACACTTACGTTTCAGACTTTGTATGCTTCAGAAAATGCATGTTAACACAAATTCTAGAAATCTCTAAGTTTATAAGAGGAGTATTTAAAATCTGTCCCTATTTTTGTCCCCCCATTATGTCAGGCTTTGTCCAGATTTATTGCATTTAGGAGGTTGAAAGGTATGCACACATGCCCCTAATCTTTCACACAGCAACACACACTCACTTACTGTCTCTTACACACACACACAGTTACTCTCTCTCACATAGCAACAGACACACATATAGTTCTCAACTGTCCATATTTTCACAGAATGTACAGAATTTTTGCCTCATATTTTTGGACTGTTCCTCAAAGGTATGGTTGTACCTAAGTGTAGAGAATCTAAAATGTCCTTCACCTCAAAATCTTGTCCTAATCTTCCTACCTTTCATTTCCTAGGTTACTTCATTATTGTTATTTCTGTCTGCATTGTATGCATACGCAGGATGTCATAAAGGATGCATCTCTTGTGATTTATGACCAGGGATTTCACAAATTGCAAAAATCATTACACTTTTATTCACTTTGTAAGCTAGTTAATTACACTGTGTGTGTAATCAAAGAGGGAAAGGAGAGAGGACATTGGCACAAATGAACAATTATGTTACCTCAAGAATAATGCAGCTATATTTAAGATTATTATCCACTATCATCCTTAATAATTTGCTGTGAGAAGTGACTTCAGTTGTTCTATTATTAAGAGAGATTTTATTTTATTTTTTCATGAAAGACGATTTGGAGAAAAAAGAAGTATTTTTTGGGGGTTGGTTTTACCCAAATGCAACGTACGTGTACCACACCCTTTGTGCTTAAAAAAAAAAAAAAAAACAGTGGTCTCTAGTTACATTAAAACAAACAGAACTCAAAGCTGGTCCATCAGTATGACATGTTTGAATGTTTCTGTATCCAAATTCTCTTCAACAATGTCCCATGCCATATTCTTGCAAGCTATGGGTCCCCCTCTATGACCCAGGAAAAGCATAATACATACTTAATTGTACTAGAGACTCTCCCCATTCAACCTAACACCAAATTCATGGACTGCTTCAACTACCCAATATAAACTTGGAATCATACCTGACCCCTGATATGCAGGCCAAAGATTCCTGGACTTTGAAAATACAAATACCTTGGACCAGTTTGTCTGTATGCCACTAGGGATGCACACACCCTTGACCTGGTCCTCTCAAACATGGTAGAACATTGCATACTCACTGGTATAATGTCTTCACTGATCAAGACAGATCATAAATCTGAATGCTTTGAAGTAAAAGTAAAACCAGGGACACCTGCTAACCCAGGAACTTTTAGGAAATATTGTAGGACAAACTTCCACCTACTGACACTCTGGCAAAATTTCAAGCCTCCCAATCCCTGAAACCACCACTGCCTAAACAGAGTTATTCACAGAAACCCTATATAATTATACTAACAGCCATCTCTATGTAGCTATTAATCATATTAACTGCTGCACAAAGACAGCTGCGGGTCTATATTATATGAACGAAAGTTCATATAAGCGAACACTCTAATGAGTGAAAATCCCGGACATGGAGGTGTGTGTGTTGTGGGATCACAGTACAGTGAAGATTGGAGTTTTTGCCCTTTCCTCACTGTAGTGTGATCTCAGAGTTGGAATATATATTTAGCGGGGGGTGATATTGTTTTTGATGTTTGGGATTTTCACTGACTGAGCGTTTGCTTATATGAACTTTTGTTCATATAATTTAGACCTGACAGCTGCACCTATCCAGCATATTCAGATGATCAACTCAAAAAACAAACTGCAGTGGTGGAATCCTAACATCAATAGGTTGTATAACAAATGGAGGGAATTGATGGCTAAAATTAGGAGGTGCAAAGACAAGCAAGTAAAAAATCCCTTATCAACCTAAATTAAACAACTTAGGGGGCTAATAAAGTCCATCAAATCCAAACTTGAAGTATTACCCTCCCAAGTGAAGGACCACCATAACGCTTTCTTCAACCATGTTTGCAATTTCAAAGGCAATACACAGCAATATGCCAAATTAATTGTAAATGGGGACACCTATATGGAGGCATGAAGATATAGCAAACCTCCTGATTGACAAATTTAGCTCCAGTTTTACCCCTCCCAAACCAGATGCCCCTCAGGAAATACTTACATCCATAACTTCTACAACAATTGCTAGAGGGCAGATTCTCAAAGTGTTCTATAAGGAAAAATACACTGCATCAATGATGATGATGATGATGATGGTAAAATCCCAGGATGCCTCCTTAACAGCATGAAACATGAACTATCAAGACCACTTGAAAGACTCATTTAATGACAGCCTCCAAACAGGTTTCATTCCAAATGAATGGAAGACTGCAACAGCTATCCTGTTGCGCAAGGGTGGGCCATTAACAGACCCAGGGAATTATCGACCAATAGGCTGACTTGCCTGATATGCAAAGCTAAGGGGAGAATAATCATGGATCTCCTAAATGACAACATAGGTAACTTCCAAACTGAGGCGAGTCCAATGTTTGTGTTTGTCAAGGGCAGGTATTGCCTATTAAACCTGGTAGACATCTTCATGAAAGTCATCAAAGCAATGCACAAGGACAAAATGGTGCATACTGCACACCTCAAACTGGTCAAAGCATTTGACACAATACTCCACTCAGGCATTGCAGAAACGCTCACTAAACTAAGTATAAAACTCTACATCATTGACTGGATAGCCAACTGGCTTGCAGACAGGACCCAAGAAGTTAACTAGGGTAGTCTTCCAAAAATGCCAGCTACTTGTGGAGTACCACAGGGCTCAGTGCTGGGGTAACTCCTGTCTGGAATCTACTTCTTTGAGGTCAGGGATAATATCAAGGGCTTCTGGCTGACAGAGTTTGCATATGATTGCAAACTTGATGCAGATAATGAATCTCTCAAGACATGAATATCCTCAAGAAGGCCTAGCACACACTATAGTTGGTGCTAGAGTAACTATCTTCAATTTAATGCCAAAAAGTGCAACATAATCTATTTTGGAAAGGCAATCACCCCAGCAAACTACTACATCGACAATGCACCCCTAACAGTAGACTCTGTAGACAGTAATTTGGGAACACATGTAGACAGTGATTTTGCATTTGACTATCATGTGTCTACTGTAGTGAAGAAATCATTCTATATTGCACATAGAATTATAAGCAGGGATGCAGCATCTAGATCCAAACATGTCATCATTCCATTGGACTCTGCTTTCATAAGATCAGTCATTGAGTACAATGCCCCTTTCAGTATGTACCTGGCCAGGTATATGTAAAAACTGGAGCTTCCTCATAGGTTCCTAACAAAAAGAATAAATGGTGAAGAAACAAATCCTATGCATACTGCCTTAAAGCCTTGTCCTTATATTCAGTCTCCTCCAGGCTGTTGAGATGTGGCCTATGCCAAGTCAACAAAGCATCCTCCGATTCAGCCCTAATGGACCTGACACATAACTGGAAATCAAATAGCACCAGGAAGCCTCAGTCCAGGGACCTAAATGTGATCCACAGACCTAAACCTTGCCTGCAAAATAAATAGGGCCCACTGGAGGAACAGGTATGAGGCTCAGGGGCTCCTCCTTCTCTCGAATAGGCTAACCATCCATGTTAAGCAGAGTTCCTCCTGCACATATTCAATGGAAACTTTAATCAGTGGATGGGGAGCAGTAAATATACCCCTGGTCTGCCACCTACACCTCTTTTAGAGAAAGGATTGTTGTAAATGTTTGGTCACCCATACCCAAGCACAAATATCTCCACAAAACCCTTTGGAAGCAACACCTATCACATTTTCATATGAAGCATGGCTAGGCTTACAAAGGCTGCTTCGGTGGATAGCTAAGTATTCTGCTATGATATTATGATACTATGATCAAAAGAAAAGGGTTGTAGATTCAAATAATTATGAGCATAGCTAATGGTAGAATTCCCCATTGGCAGGGTCATGAACAAGGAAGAAAACTAAGGATTAGTGTAGCTATTATAATAGCAGCGGAAAAAAGGCACAAAGTATGGCTTGTATGCATGCACAGGGTTAACAAATTTCGTTTAATGTTGTGTTAAAGACAATATCATGAAACAACTTTATTATTTCTATAGATTATTACTGAATGGTTTCATTTTTTACCTGGAAGAGCAATTGATTTGAGCTTGGCTGTAACATTATTATAAGTATTTGAGATAAATGAAGATGGGACATTAACACCCTAATAACTGCATGCTTTCTTTTTTCTGACTAAAGACATTATTTATTTATTTAATTCATTGGTTGACTGCCAAGTACATCCCATTGAGCCTACGGCCCTTTGTCAGAGAACATACTATGCCTGTACAACTTGTCCAAGTTTTTTGAAATAGTTACTGAGGTGATTGCTAAGGTGCATGTAGTCCATGATGTCTACCTGGCTCTTGCCAAGGCTTTCAACACTATCCCCCATGCTGGATTATTGTTAAACTCTCCCAACTCAACATTAACCCATATATAGTTCACTGGATAGGTAAATGGCTATCTGACAGAGCCCATATTGTTAAGGTCAGGGGTGTTTACTCTAGGTAAAAAACACCACCAGTGGCATCACACAGGGTCTGTCCTGGGCCCCCTACTCTTTGGTATATGCTTCCCTGGTGTGAAATATTATATCAATGGACTTTGGATAACCAATTGCTGATGAATACAAACTGGTGTGTTAATTATGAACATACTTTCAATGGCAAATTTAGCATTACTTCCACATACCACATAGATAATGTTCCTCTTAAATATGACACAGTTATCAGGGACATGGGTACCCTTGTTAACAATAGACTTTCCTTTGACCTCCATGTCTCTGTGGTAGTTAGCAAATCCTTCTACCTTGCACAATTTATTGTGGTATCTGCTCAAGATCTAAAGAAGGTATAGCCCCACTTTATTTCACCCTTTTTGGCCTATCATTGGATACATTGCCCCTTTTGGTGTGTACCTCACTAAGCACCAAAAACAACTTGAGAAACCTCAATGACTCTTCTAAGTACGTTTAGATATTGTGAAAGATTAAAATCCCTGCCCCGCTTCTCAGTGTCATATATACTGCTGCAGGTAATCTGTGCTTAACCTTCTATACTATGATTAACAATCTTCAAAGTCCTTTGCCTAAATGGAACCAGTAGTAAAGCAATTGTCTGCTCTAGAGACCTAAACCTATACTAACACACATAAAGCTAGGGGTCCCAATGTCACAGATGTTGAGAGCATAAGGCAGGCATTTACCCCATCAAGTATTCTAGTCATAGATGACTCCAGTGTAAGATGTACTGATACGCCACTCACCAGGCTGACTAAGGATAGGGTGATGGTCAGTGCTTGTCTGATGCCAGGATTCATTATATCATGCACACACTCATGTCCTTGATTAGCAAATACAAGGATAAACTATATCCCCAAATATGAACAAATACCTATTCATACTTTATACTCCTTATTCTCCTGTCTTCACTCGCTTCCTTAATTCTATCAGTTTTTCTCCCCTGACTTTCTCTCTAAGTATACAATAAGCCTGCTTTTCTCTAACATCATATTGTAATTCCTGTTTGTATTATATTAACCCACTTTTAATTTCTCCATAAACTGGCTAACATTTCTCTAAATATTAAATCATTTTCATATAATTTGTATCTATTCTTAAACAAAGTTTTCATTTTATCTCTAATTTGGCATAACTGTTTAAACTGTAGACTTTTTGTATTATTTTTGAACATTGCAAAATAATTATTGTTCTTCAAATGTTTTATAATACTTTGGAGGTTTCCTTTCCAAGCTTCCACTAAAAATGGGCTCCTACCCAGTCGGACTTTCCCAGTAATCAAATGTCAATAAATAAATAAATAAATAAATATATATATATATATATATATATATATATATATATATATATATAAATAAAAAATACCAGTATGACTCTGTCATAGTACAGTGGGTATAAATGAATTGAGATATACTTCCCTGGACCATACGAAGAGAGGCATGATAGAGCTCTTTGACTGTATGTCCCAGGCAGATACTAACTTAGCACTGAGTAGCATCCTACCTTCCCCGAAGGATGATGCCTCAGTACAAAATGTTGGCTTTACTAATTGGCTTAGTTTCTGCTGTCTTTCAAAGTGGTTACAATATTTGTTAGCTTGGGAGGATATGATCGACAGGACACTCTGTTTCACCGGGGATGGTCTGCACCTGTCCCCTATAGGCTTTTATTTATAGGCTAAAGCATTGTCCACCTCCCTTACTGCCTTTTGTTAGGCAGTGTCAACCAGATAAACCTACCAACATAACAAAACATGCAAAGGAAAATATAAAGGTCCTACTGATCAGTGCTAGGAGGCTAAACAAGAAACTCCACTTCCTGTATGCCCTCCTCCTATTGGAGGATGTAATCATCTGTGTAGTGACTGACACATGGTTTAAAATCAGAGAAGAGTACAGCAGCTGTGCAGGGCCATAATGCCTTCCACACATTTAGACCAGCTACTATGCAGGAAGGGAAAAAAGGTGGAGGTGTCTCAGTCTTCACCCAGAAGAGACTTACATCAAAGCTGATAAAGCATCTGAATGCCAAAGAGCTTCTTAATCTCCAACTCACCATCAGCAAAGTCCCATGAAATATTGCAGCTAGGGGTCTATATTAAAATACTGAAACCTCACTTATGCGAACACCTATATGCCAACACATAAATAGTGAACCGCGAAAACACTGGATGTCCTGAAGCGCGAAATTCAAAATATCGAATTGCCATAGTTGGTTAACCCCCACCACGCGCTACGTACTACCTACCCAAACAAAATAAATAATCCACACTTCCCCATATCTACACTTCACCCATATATCCCATATCCTAATCAAACATTCCCTACACGCAAATGTATCTAACTATAAACAAACAACACCAAACTACAGGAAAAGTATAATATACGTATACATTCAGCTACCCAACTATATTACTATACATACACTTAACCCTATTTCTAACCCTAAAGTAAAGGTTGCATGTATTACTATGTATGCACTTACCTTAACTCACACCCTAACCCTAAGGTCCGTAACTATTGCACATTTAAAAGCTATAACCCAGATGCGGAACACTGATGAGCTGGAAAAGCTACATTTAAGATAGGGTGCTGTCAGTCATGTTGCAAAGAAGACACTGCAAAAGCAATCACTCTCAGTTAAGCTAAAGTCCATTAGTGAGCTGTTAAAAAAGCATGCTAGCATGAGAACACACAGAGACATGCACACACACATGAACACACACACACACACACACACGCACACACACACACAAACACACACACACACACACACACACACACACACACACACACACACACACACACACACACACACACACACTCTGCAGGTAAAATAGAAGTCATAGCTATCCAAGTCAATGTGCACTACTGTTCTGTTTTGTCAAAAAGTCTGTTAATTTGTATCTTCTAGAAAACTTATCATAATAGCAAAAATCATATACTATAAAACAAAGGTTAGGTCCTGTGCAATGGTGTGTTGAATTTTAAAGAAATAGAGTAATGCCTCTTGATAGGTCTAGCAATGGAGATAGACTGACTGAGGCAGAGAAACAGTGGTGGAAGTATAAATGGCCCCAGCAAAAGTGGTAATGGTAATTGTATTGTCCATTGAAATTCAAGCAAGAAGAACATAGATTCATGTAGTTTTCAAAACAGATGGAATGGTGCTAAATAAGAATGAAGGATTAAGAACATAAAGACATCAAGATATGACGGAAGCATTTCATTCAGAGAAACAGGAAAGTATGGACAACATTAAAGACTAGAAAGCAAATGAAATGAACGAATAGCAAAAGTAAATAATTAGGTATATAAGGAGAAACTTAGGAACAACCACAAAAGTGAAGACAAAAATGAACATCAGGAAAGAGCTTCTGAAGGTGTGTTAAGAATTGCGACCTATCAATGATGTCATGTGTAGGCTGAGAGTATTGTGGCAGCACAATGCTAAAAAGTGCATGTATATGATGAACTTAGCATGGAATCTGACAGTACCAGTTTACAAAAATATTTTTAATGCAAACACTAAAGAGAGAGAATGACTTCTATACCTACCACTTCTTCTGTAAGTAAGAATGCAGGTTTACTTGCTATATATTCACGCTTTCTTAATTAGTGCTGCACATACCTCTCAAATGTACATATTTTCCCAGAATGTCCAGACTTTTGCCTCATATGTTTGGTCCATATTTCAAAAAAATTGTGGTTTTCTGGGAAATCATTGGTAAATTATTAAAGATTGAAGTCAGAAAATAATGTCAGACATTTGAGTTTCAGACTTCATGCCCCTCAGAAAATTCATGCTAACACAAAACCTGTTATTCTATCAACTTTCTAAGTTTTTAAGAGGAATATTTAAAAATTGTCCCTATTTTTGAACATTTCTCCCCCCATTATTTATGGCTTTGTCCAGATGTCTTGCTATAAGAGGTTGAGAGGTATGGCACTGCTGCATTAGCCCATGCTTTACCAATGCATCACCAGTTCATTTTTTAAATCCAATATGCCTCTTTAACCAGTATGAAAATATTGCAGGGTTCATATTTCTGGATATATCCAATTCTCATCTACAGAACACAAGGTATTATGCTCTTCCACATTTGTAAATTTCTGATCACCACTGTCTTCTCTGTTTTCTTTCCAAAAGTGCACTGTCTGTTCATGTCTCAACAAATTTTCTTTCACCTATGCCTCCAGCCGGTAATTTTATTCACTAAGACTGCTGTTGATAGTACTACTACTTGTCTAAAGATTTCAATAGCAACACTTCTCCAAAATGTAGCATCATCACACAAGATTGCTGGTGTCCAACCTTGTCCTTTCCAATGAAGTACAATATTTTTGGTAGTAGTTGCTATGGTGATGTAGAGGAATAAAGCCCTGACTATGGCCCAGCTAAACATGGTTCAGTTAGTGGATTAGGTGACTAACATAGTGGTATAGAGGGAGGGATGGGCATTACCTCCTCTTGGGGGGTCTTAAAGGCATCAGTGGTGATGATCCCTGTTTGAGGTTGGGGATATCAGTGTTAGGGGGGGTGCATCTAAAACACGGAAAATAGGGTGGGGACATGCCACAGAGTTGGAGAGAAATCTCACATGTCCTCATTACATACAGACATCTGAAATTTGCCACAGGAACTTTCAGGGAGGCAGCAATGGAGTAGATCATAAAAGAAACCCCTCATGTAGACGTTGATGGCCAGACCTCCAGGATACCCTTACATTCCACAAAGCCACAGCCCAAATGGATGAAATTTGTGTGGTAGGAAGCGGTTGTCAAACCTGGCAATGGGTGTGGGGTACTGGCTAGAAAGCCATAGGATGATTCAGAGGGGAGAAAAACAGCCCCAACCAAAAAATATATATATATTCTTGGTGTTGATTATATTCATTCCAGGAATGCAATGGGCAAAGCCTGAAAAGTACCCATGACAAAAAGTGAATTAGTTGCTTTTATTTTGATCAGCTGACTTTTTGATCAAGTGGGTTTCACTAAACTGAAAAAAAATCCAAACAGTGTTGGCTACCAGTTGACTGTTTTTCTTCCTTTTTTCTTGACTCATTTTTAACATTTTTGTCCTCTACAACCAGTCATCTACCTTTACGCCACCCCCTTATTTACTCATAATTTCCTTTATCTTTATCCAGTGCAGTTACATCTTCATCCCTCACTTATTTTTCTTTAATATAAAACTTCATTATTCTCATTTCTCCTCCTTTTTTATGCCCCAATCTCTTGTTCCTCTTGAAACATAGAAGTCTACCCTCCTCTAGCCCAGATATCCATTTTGCCACCCCTCCCACTTATTGTGTACAGCTCTTAAACCGCACTCTTGCAAGATTACTTTTGGAAGCTGACTCTTGAGTGCAGCTGTACCTACCCAACTTTGAGTTGTTCAAAACCATATCAAAAGCATTCCCTTTCATTACTGAGATATGCTTTTCTGTTAAATTTAGCTTCCAGCAACCCATCAGTGATTTTTGCCACCTTCCTTATTGTTATGGTTGGCACATACCTGTTCATTTCTGAAAGATTTAGGTATTACAAAGCTGCAACTCTCTACCCCTTTGACAATTACATGATGTTGGTACCTCTACTTCTCACTGGACGTCCTGCCTGTGTTGAGTGCCATATGCCCATTAGGGTCACTAGACAAACAGCTTTTGATTCCAATCACTCAATTCTTCCTCCATTCTGCACCTTCTCAGTCTTTTCTACAGCATGTTTCACCTCATGATCAACATATATTGTTATGATGCCAGACATCTGTTCTAGCTACCCTTATATATGCCCTGTCTCCTGGAAGCACAGTGCTTTGGACCAGCTGCTGTATGTTCCATGTTTCCATTATGCCTGCAATACTGATGCTTTATTCCAAGAGTCCAAATGCAGCTAATTCACCTATTGCTTAGATTTAATTCTCAAACACCTGCATCTTCCCTTCCTCCACTTAAATTCCATATTTTCTTGTTATCATTTGATTCCATGTGTATGCTTTCTACAGCCACGGTACTGCTACCTCTCTTTTAATACTATTTTATAGGGTCTCTTCTTGTAATATAACTATGCTATATCCTGAGATGAGTGTCCATTTTGGCACCCAATCTCCTTACTCCTTTCAGCAATAATGACTGATATTAATGGGCACATTGATTGTGTCTTTGGTTCATTGACTTACATTTCTTTAAGGCCAAGTAAGAGCTGCAGTTCTAAGACCTGCAACATTAAATTCTACATCACCAGATAGAGCACTGAGAAGGTAAACTGATAGCAGAGCATGTCAGTGTAATAAAAAGAGGAGAATCATAATGGTCTGAGCGTGAAAAATTACCCCAGTAGGTGGCGATGCTGAGATCTTACCAACAGGAGAGAAGCAATGTTCTTCAGTCAAAGCTTATGGCGTTCACAATCAGTCAGCATATGCCTCATAAATTATAGGAGAGATTATGCCAATTAATGCAAAAGGTGAGCACCCTTTTTAAAGGTTATCAATCAAGAAGGGTCTCAGCATCAGTAGAACACTAACACTTTTCCTAATTTGTACTGGTGCAAAGTACATAAACTCAGGGAAATCACTATGATGTGATAGACATGATAATCTGCTTTATCATGTATGGATGGGTGACACAAGAGCTGCTCAATCTGCAAAACACACAGCATCAGAACAGCTAGATTAAGACCTACATTTTGCTTGTGACATAAATATGGCATGTTCGAGAGACAGATGTATTACTCAGAGAATTCCTATTCTGTTTAATAGGCTCTCCATCTCTTGTGGGCCATTTTAAGCTTGGCCAGTTTCCCTTTTTATGCTCCAATTAACCTATCCCCTTTGATTAGAGATAGTCCTTACCCATCTCATTGTCAATAATTAAATCTTACCCCTAATGATAAAATCTTAAATCATACCAGAGATAATTTGAGGGGGCCCATGCATAGGATAACTCATTTGGGGACTGCCTCTGTCCATTAGTAGTACAGGTGTGTATATATATATATATATATATATATATATATATATATATATATATATATATATATATATATATGCATATAAATATACATATCATTAGCGGACCGGAGTTCCACTGTGGTGACCCCTAACCGGGAAAAGCCGAAAGACAACAACATAAATATACATATATATACACACACATACACACATAAATATACGGAAACATATAATATATATATTTATATATATATATATATATATATATATATATATATATATATATATATGGATCTCTATCATATGATAGAAACCTCATTTGACTGAAATCATAAGACTGAAATTTCAAAAGACTGAAAAGTCACTTGACTGAAACCCATAAGACTGAAACCCATAATAATGAATTTCAACATACTAAATTGCAAACTGTACCATATAAAACCAGACTAGATGGGGGGCTATGCCACCCACACCTCCCGAACTATATATACTAATTCCAGGATCGCACTACAGTGGGGAAAAGGCCATATAACTTTCCCTTACCTTACAGTAGTCTACATTCTGTCACTGCTATGCCCTTTTCCCCACTGTAGTGCAATCCTGCAGTTAGTATATATAGTTAAAGGGTGTGGGAGGTCCGCAGCCCCCCACCTAGTCTGGTTTTATATGGTCCAATTTAAAATTTAGTTTGTTGAAATTCAGTATTATAGGTTTCAGTCAAGTGAATTTTCAGTCTTTTGAATGTCACTCTTTTGGTCTAAGTCAAATGCGATTCAGTCAAATGAGGTTTCTATCATATGATAGGGATCCATATAAATATATATATATATATATATATATATATATATATATATATATATATATATATATATATATATATATGGGTCTATCTTAGTACATCGACAATTCACAATGCCGAAAACGGATTCACCGACACCATAATATCGAAAGTCATGTTACCGACGCCAGAAGATCGACAAGGCAGAAGACCGACGGAGGAAGACACCGACGCTGAGAAGCTGCGCTGGGGAAAGGATATGTAAGTATGCGGTAGTGACGGACGATAGGGTGCGAGTAAGGTAAGTGTGCGATGCTGGTGTTTAGTAGGGTAGGGTGGGATAAGTGAGTTAGGGTTAGGGCGGGTTAGGTGAGTGTGCGAGTAAGGTAAGTGTCGATGTTGGTGTTTTGTAGGGGTAGTGGGATAAGTGAGTTAGGGTTAGGGCCGGTTAGGTGAGTGTCGCGGTAAGGTAAGATGTTGGTGTTTTGTAGGGGTAGGGTGGGATAAGTGAGTTAGGGTTAGGCGGGTTGGGTGAGTGTGCGATAGTGACGGACCTTAGGGTAAGGGTTTGGGTCAGGGTTGTAGATAGTTGTGTATGTATGGGTTAGTGTTTGTTTGTAAGGATTTTGGTGTGCTTGTGTTGTGTGTGTGGGTGTTGGATAGGGGATGTGTTTTGTTTGTTGGTATGATGTGTCGGGTGTATGCGATGTCGTGTTTGTGAACTGTCGATCTTCTGGCGTCGGTTAAATGACTTTCGATGTTTTGGTGTCGGTTAATTCGTTTTCGGTATTTTGACATGTCGATGTACTAAGATAGACCCATATATATATATGTACATATGTGTGTGTGTGTGTGTATATGGATCTACTTCAGTAGATCGAACTTTTACAAGTTCGAACCACATATGGCCGAGACCATATGTTCAAACTCGTAAAAGTTCGAACACTGAAGTAAAAACAAATAAAACAACAAAACACAAAACTAAACACCTATAGCAGGGGGGCTTAGCCCCCCACACCCCCCTTACTTAAATATACCAACTCCAAGATCGCACTACATTGCGGAAATTGGAAATCTTCCCTTTCCACACTATACGGAGATCTCCATTCAGTCCAATCGAACTTTTACAAGTTCGAACATATGGTCTCGGCCATATGTGGTTCTAAATTGTAAATGTTCGATCTACTGAAGGGGTCCCATATATATACACACACACACACACATATATATATATATATATATATATATATATATATATATATATATATATAAAATTAAAACTTTGTAACTAATAAAATTACGAATGGAGAAAAAACACAGCTGAGGCCGAACTGTTGTCTAGCGCTTTCATTCCTTTATTGTTGCTAGGAACTTCATCAACAATAAAGGAATGAAAGCGCTAGACAACAGTTCGGCCTCAGCTGTGTTTTCCATTCGTAATTTTATTAGTTACAAAGTTTTAATTGTTTATTGGCATTATTCTACTTTGCTTTACAGTTTTAGAACGGTTTTTCGTTTATATATATATATATATATATATGTGTGTATGTGTGTGTGTGTGTGTGTGTGTGTGTGTGTGTGTGTGTGTGTGTGTGTGTGTAGGGCTGCAAAGCTAAGAAAATAAGTGCATTCCTCTGGCCAATATCTTGATGAAGGAAAACAGATGTGGATGCTTGGCACATTGAGAAAGGATAAAGTTTTCTGGAAGTATGCCAAGATGCAGGAAGGTGGCAGAGACATACTGGCAAGTGTAAGTAGTGCACACTGATGTAGGATACAATAAGATAAAGTAATAACTGGTAAAAAATTGATGGAGTGAGTTGTAACATGCAGTGATGGCATTCTCACATGATATGCATGCACTCATGTGTTTGCAGCCAATGAAAACAAAATGAGCCAGTCCACACTCCTACAAGTATGGGCATGAGCAGAATACATTACATTTGATCTTAGCCAGAAGGCGAAAAAGTGATGATAGTATTTTTTTAATTACTTTGCTTACTTACAGTGTTACAGTGGTAGGACTCATAAGTGGTGTTGATGAGAGTGGGTATAGGAATGAGATCAACTCCCTTATTGAATGGTGCAATAACAACAATTTGGACCTGAATGTCAATAAAACAAAGAAATTGTTATTGACTTCAGAAATAGCTCTGCCTTGCCCCTGCCCCTCAAGATCAATGGCGAAGAAGTGGAGAGAGTCCAAACTACAAAGTTCCTGGGACTACATATATCGGAGGATCTTTCTTGGAATACAAACAGAGGCCAGCTAATTAAAAAAGCCCACCAGCGACTACACTTCCTAAGAAGGCTGAGAAAAGCAAAGCTCTCTATGAATGCTCTAATTACCTTCTACAAAGGAGCCATTGAGAGCATTATCACCAGCAATTGCACTGTATGGTTCGGTAGCAGCATGAATTGCAAAGTATAATAAGAACAGCAGAAAAGATCGTGGGCACTAGTCTTCCTACCTTACAGGAGCTCTTTGAAATGAGATGTAAAAAGTGGTCTCACAAAATGCTGAGTGACACTTCTCATCCAGTGTATGGTTGGTTCAATAAACTTGCATCTAATAGAAGGTTACTTAGTATCCGCTGCAGGATGCCCAGATTCACAAACAGCTTTTATCCAACTGCAATAAGACTCATTAATGCAGACATAAATCTGGATGTATCAAAACTATAATAGATTGTTACGCTCTCATTCTTTTAATTTTTTTTCCATATAGTAATTCTATTTATTTACTGCATACTAAAATTAATATATTGTCATATAAGTGCAATTCCAGTCACTTCCTTATGTGCAATATCATCCAATCTCACCTCTGTGTATAGTGTACATTTCTTTTCATGTGCTAATTATCTAATAGTCAGTGTTGTCCAATGTAATAGTGTACAAGCATATGTGACACCTACTTAGATATTTAGTTTTGTACTGTAGTTATTGTTTGTTCTTTAATACCTATCAGGTCTGTCTTTTTGTGTTTGACTTCTCCTGTAAAAGAGCTGGCACTTGAAATTTCATTTAGGTAGCACTTGTGTTTCCTAAATGACAATAAAGTTTCTTTGAATCGTAAACCCCTATGCCCAACCATGCACAGGAGATACAGCTGATACTATAAACTTAAGAAAACCTTCTGCATACTAGGAAGTGTAATAATTCATTGAAGTGAAAAGGACCAAGGCTCTTATACACCATAGTAAATGCAAAACACTAAAGTTTAAGATGATATGTCAAAGTAAGTAAATGTCCGCAGTAACCACTAATGAACTTACATGTGGTATTATTTTAAACATACTTGAAGTATATACAATGTGGGAGAGAATCAATACAGATATGAATAAAAATTACTATTAAAGCCAGACATTTCAGGGGCACAAAGATTGTGATCCTATACACCCAATGATCCCTGCTTGATTAGTAGTTTGGGCACTGAATCAGCCAGTCCATGATGAAATAAGCAAAAGGAAAAAGTACCTGATGCCTGCTCGGCCATTCTAGTGATAGTCTGACAGAGTCTCACTGCAAGACTTCTATCTAGGGGAACTAGACCCAGGACTTCAGCTCTAAAATTGAACATTGAGTGGGGAGTGAGCTTGTCAAGTGTGGATTCATTCCAGCTGGATGCACAGCCATACAATAGGCCTAGTGTAACAGGCATTCTACCGTATTTCCAGGCAACAGCAGGAATGTTATGGTCAGTAATACATCTACTAGTCCTGCTGTATAATGGCCAAAGATCCCTGTTCTTACTTTCCCCTCACAATATCCTAGGAAACTGGGGGAGAGAATCTGGGAAACTTACCAGCAAAAAGATGGGGCTTGATGATCATGGAGGGGGAATAAATACATACATACATACATACATACACACAGAGATTTCAGGCAAGAGCAATAATGCCCTTCAAGCCTGCCAATATACCAAAACAGTTATTCCCATTAAAAGTATCCAGGTTGTTCTTAAAAAAATATATAAACTAGTTATTTTAATGGGAATGGGATCTAATGGGGTCTTACCTATAAATAAAAAAATAATATATGATCCGCAAAGGGGATATACTGACATATTTCTATCCTTCAGATGAATACTGATTCACTATGTATTTTCTCATTGAATTCATTTGAATAAAAAGTATTTTAAAAGAAAGCAACACAGCAAAAAATACAGGGCAGCAGTTTTAGTTTTTGCAGGGGGGCAATTCATTCTGCACTCTGATGCAGGAGAGGCTGTATATGCTACACGTCATATTGCTCAAAAATGTTATATATGAGAATGTACAATTTCTTTGGAAAGGGGATTGCAACCTAGTATTCCCTTGCCTCAAGGCTGTGTGATATATGCACACACAAGAAGAAATGGAGTGCATACAGGAGTAGTAGGCATAAAAATTTTAACAATTGAGAGACGTGTAGTGGCTGTTTGTTTTGAGCACGTTTTCCAGGCCATCTTAGATTAGAAGGGGCCTTTCTGCACTCTAGTGAGAGGATTGTGCTGATTGGAACCTGTCTGGTGAAAGATGGTTGATCTAGAGCTTAGAATAAGCATCCTCACTGGTCCTTTTGAACCTTCTTAAAGTTTTTTTCAAGCTTTTAGCTTCTGGTATTTAAGTCCTGCATTTATTTATTTATTTTACATTTGTTAACCGGGGTATCTTACTGAGCCGAAAAGGCCCTTTTTCAGCAGAGGTCTAGGGAGAAAAGCTCCACTTAGAAAAATTACAGATACATTTAGTTATTTAGATATGAGCAGTATACACACAAATGACAAAAGACATGTTTTTACAGTGGTATGCAGCACATCAACAGTTACAGTGGAGAGAACAAACAAAAACATATTAATTTAAGAATAAAGGTAATTAATAGATTTGTGGTGTACAGCTGAAATTTGGAACATAGGTAGAATACATACATTGTACACAGGTACACTACATACATTGTAGATTAGCCAGTATTTGTGAGTAAGATTGAAAACTATTATCAAGTACTCTAGGTTTAGTATATGTACCTTATCCGCTTTCACTAGCCTGGGGGAGCAATCATGGCACTACAAACTTTGCTTGAGATGTTGCCTGATGAGGTCTTTAAAGGAGGCTTTGGATGATGTGTTTTGAATGCTAATGGGGACAGAGTTCCATTTGTTAGCCACCAAACTACTATATAGTGCATATCCAAAGCTATTGTAGCTGTTGGTGACTTCTAAAAGTAGTTTGCTTGATGATCTAAGAGGCCTTTTGGCTGAGTGATGTTGTACTAGGTTTTTGAGGGCAGGACACTTATTGGGGAGGTAATAGATAGAATGACAGAGGCAGAGCTGATTGTAAGTTAGGAGGTTGGGCAGTTCAAGCCAGTGGAGCTGTATCAAAGCAGTGCAGTGATGAGTTCTATATGAGCAATTTGCAGCAAAGTGGGCAATTCTGTTATAGCAGGCTTCCATTTTGCTCAGTTCAGTTGTGTTCAGATTAGTCAGAATGAGAGATGCATAGAGTAGGGTGGATAGAAGTTGGGAGTGAACAATGGCTGATCTTGTGTTATTGGTAAGAAATGGTTTGAGATGGTAGAGTGATCCCAGTTTGGCATGTACTTTTTTAATAGTTATGTTGAGATGACTATCAAATTTTAGGTGGGAGTCTATGGTTATTCCCAATAGCTTCGCCTGTGCCACTGGAGTGATTGGAGTAGCATTTGTGGAGTAGATAGTGAATTCTCTGTTATCAATGTTTTTGTTAGAACTGGTTATAATCATAAGCTGAGTTTTCATTGGAATGAGGATAAGTTGGGCTTTGGTAAGGTAGTTTTCAACGTCAGAGAATGCTAGTTGAGTTGTTTGCAGGAGGGTGGGAATATTTTGTGCAGCACAGATTAAGGTAGTGTCATCTGCATACTGAATGATAGATGCATGCTGTGTGGAGGTATGGAGGTCATTTGTGAAGATTGCAAATAGTAGTGGTCCTAAGATAGAACCCTGTCGGACTCCTATAGTTATGGGCAGCTGAGGAGAGAGAATTTTCCCATTTCACAGCTTGGTACATGTCAGTTAAGTAGCTTTGGAACCAAGTAAGAACAGAATTTGATAGGTGATATTGGTTTAGTTTGTTTAGCAGGATTTGGTGTGAGACTGTGTCAAATGCTTTGGACATATCCAAAAAAAGAGTTGACACCTGCAGGCCTTCAATTTTGAGACAGTTTACTGTGTCTGTGAAGCAGAGGAGAGCTGTAGTGGTACTATGGGCGGGTCTGAAACCATGCTGAGTAGGTGACAGGATGTTGTTGTCTATGAGATATTTTAGCATCTGGGTATGGATGCATTTTTCTAGGATTTTGGCCAGGGGGGAGAGTAAAGCAATGGGTCTGTAGTTATTAAGTTCAGTGGAGGTCCCACCTTTATGTATGGGTGTAACATAGGATATTTTCCAGAGTTTGGGCACATAGTTTTCAACAATTGATCTGTTTATGACAGTGGAGATTGGGATAGCAATAGCATCTGCTGTGAGTTTCAAGAAATAGCTGGGGAGTAGGTCGACTGCTGTTGATGAGGTTTTTAGTTTGGAGAGCATGCTTTTGATTGAAGTGGTGGAAACTGTTTTGAGGGTAAAGCTAGTATTAGTGTTATTTGTGTTGGGGGGATAGTGAGGAAGGAACTGTCCTGTGATACTAAGGATAGAATTGAGTTCACAAAGTGGGAGTTGAATTGTGTTTCGATGGGAACTTTAGTGTCAGGGGTGGTTGGTTTGGGGGTAGCCTTTTGGGTGGGTTTTAGTAGCTGGTTTACATTTTTCCAAAATGTTGAGGGGTTGTGTTGGTATTTAGTTTGTAATGTCATGTAGTAGGATTTTTTGTCTAGCCTAATGCATTTCTTTGCATGGTTGCACAGTTCTTGGTACTTCGTTAGGCTTTGTGTTTCTTTGTTTTTTTGATAGTAAAGCCAGGCAGTGTCTCTGGACTTGAGGATTTGTTTGGTTTCTTTACTGAGCCTGGGGTTTGCAAAGGTTCTAACTTTGATTTTGCGCAATGGAGCGACAGTGTCTAGGTGTTGTAGAAATGTTTTGTTGAAATATGCTATAGCCTAGTCAAGTGGGAGGGTTTTTAGGGGGGTCCGTTAGAGACCAGTCCAGCACAATTTGAGGAGGTATCTGCTTGTTTGCATGTCATACAGCATCACGTACTGCTGCTCAATTGTGCGCCATAGCCAGACAGATTAATTCCACAGTTTTTCATTTAGTTACAGCTATAGCACATTAGTGTAGTCCTTCCTTAGTACTTTCCCAGTCTTAGAAAAATTGCTAGTGAGCTGAAACATATTAAATAACCAAAAAAGAAAAGAAAAAAAAAAACAAAGGCAGAAATATCCATCCACTGAGCTCCTTGATCAATCCTGAAACCCCCCCCCCCCCTACTGACAACAGTCTTCACTCTAACATCATGGACAGTTGGACCACCCTTGCTTCTCCTGCCAACCTTGTTGACTTAGGTCTCTTTAGGCAGTATAGCAAAAACTCACTCTAGTATAGTACAAAGTGTGAGAAATGTATCTACATCATGAATCTTGAATCCATGCTCTCTCGCACTCGAAACAGTAACACGGAGGAGATGGTCAACCCACCTACTACAACACATGCACATAGTACCACTACTCATATACATAGTACACATCCAACACAAAAAGTAACATACATGGAAGTTCTCTCAAAAAACCTACTGAGACACCAGAGACCTCCAAAATAGAATACTGCCACAACAAACACAGTTCCCACAGCATCCATGACACACAGCACCACCAGTGTCTCACCTACCAAGCCAATAAGGCATAACACTCAAACAACAAATTTTCTAGTCATTGGAAACTCAGTAGTGAGACACACAAATGTCCCACTCATCAGACTGGGCAAGGAGAAAGTCACAGTCAGCTGCCTGTCTGGTGCCTCGATTTGTTAGCTCACGCATGCACTCAGGTCTCTCAGCAGCAAGTGCCATTATGACTCTGTCATAGTTCATGTTGGAGTGAACAATCTGAGATATACCTCACTAGACTATATGAAGAGAGACATGGTTGAGCTCTCTGAGTATGTGTCCCAGGCAGGTAAGTCCCTAGCCTTGAGCAGCATACTACCCTCACCTAGAATGATGCCACAGTATAAACAAAAAATAATTGATTTCAATAATTGGCTTAGTTTTTGGTGTCATTCAAAGGGGATCCAGTTCTCTGTCAGCCTAGGAAACCATGGACAACAAACCTCGCTGCTTTGCCAGCTATGGTTTGCACCTGGCACCTCTAGGCTTCGGCTGCTGGCAAAGGCTCTTGCCTCCCCCATAGTGCCTTTTTTAGACATGGTCTCGAAAACAAACTTAACTCATTAACCCCGACTACCATCTCATGGCACCTCTGTGGTTACACCCGAGCACGCTGTGAGACAATAGTAACTGCATGTTGTTCCAGCCTATAACTTTGCAGTCAGATTGTAACTCCAATGTTGAAAATTAAGCTGAAAAAGTAACTGAACTTTGTCAGTTCCTTTGTCAGCTTAAATTTTAGCATGGAGTTGTATGGTGTTCATATTTCAGCTTTCGGAGAAAATCGGCTTGCAATTCCCTGTCTACTTTCCTCTCCATAGCAAGCCAATTTTATATACATCCAATGACAGTCTTCTA
This sequence comes from Protopterus annectens, assembly GCF_019279795.1. Classification (NCBI taxonomy): domain Eukaryota; kingdom Metazoa; phylum Chordata; order Ceratodontiformes; family Protopteridae; genus Protopterus; species Protopterus annectens. Next base: position 1,847,500,649 of record NC_056726.1, read on the forward strand.
AGCCAAGCCACAATTTTCTTAACACCTTCACCCCCTGAACTAAAAATCCTTTGTTCTGTGCACATAAATAGGGGAATCCAACAGTAAAAAATTCCCTTTTTCTGCTGTTTGTGGAATTTACTGCTGGATCCCACTATTTATCCTCCTGATAACGTCACAAACAGAGATCTGTCTGCGAGTCTTTTGCAACACACCCTTTCCCAGGTTAAGCTAAGATGGTGCCTTGTTACACTGTAAATGCGTGCATGAAATTAGATTGTATGTGTCTGTGAATGCAGAATAGATTGTCCATGTATGTATGAGGGAGAGTGAACGGTGTATGAGAGAATGAATGGTGTGTTAATGAAAGCAGTTTGTATGTGTGTGTGAATGCATGGATGTGTGAGAGAGTGTGAGTGTATGCATTGAAGGAGAGAGTGAATGGTGTATGAGTACATCAGAATGTAATCAAGCGATGGGAACCCAATCAAGTAGTCTCTGTAATGTACGGTAAGCCAGTTAGGTAATTACATCTGTGACTGCTTTTTCCCCTTTGCAGCCCCCACCCATTATTTCGGCTTTGCCCAGGATTCTTGAACGGGAAAGTTAAATGACAACTACAAAATAAAATCATTGCTTTTTCTTGGCTTTATTTCCCCTACCATTGATCCCATCAGTCAAAGCTATGATTCAGGCAAGGTGATGCAGTTATTTTTCAAAGCTATGAATCAGGAAGGGTGAAGCAGTTATTTGATCATTTCCCCGACTCCTGTTCTGAGTGATAAAACGTAGACAGAAGCATCTTTGCACAAACTTTTGTCTCGCAGTCCTCGAACAAGCAGGGAAAGTTCAAAGTTGCCCATCAGTTTTCCAACAGTGAAGCCCAAGATGTGCCTGCCTTGTCTCGTTTCACCCAGCAAACGCCTACTTTCAAATTCAGACTGTTCGACTAGTGACTACCTAAAAAAATTGCACTTGACCATTATTTACAAACAGCATGCGCTATGTATTCTAGATATCATGCTCCAGTCCCACAAATCAAAACTTTTTTAGTATTAATTTTTTAACTGCTAAATCTGACTGACAGTCTCAGTCATTACTTCATGGCCTAACTAATACACCCCTACATATATTGCCCAAGACAAAAGAACTTACGGGGCACATTTGGGCTGCACAGCTATAATGGCCTGAATCTTCGTTAGCCTAGTGCAAACATATGAACAGAACCTATGAATGGATGTCAGGTTAGTAGTTTTCTTATCCCCACGGCACTAGGGGTAGTAATCAAACTCCAACCACCTGGGCTGAGAACTAACTCAGACAACTCCATTTCAAAAATCAGCAGTCCGTGGGTGGATGCGGTGAGGTGAGGTGCGGTTGTATTTCATATACATTATGCAATGGTATTTCTGACTCTACTGTAACTATTTTTTTCCATGTGGGCTTGTTACAGTGAGATGTTTGATATTTAAAAACACTTTTAGACTGTGCTTTTGTTTGTGCCTATAAACTGGTGCGGGTACTAACAGCGGTGAATGGTTACTGCAATCTTGCATTCAGCATGTCGACATTATAGTTTGAGTAGCTGTTAAATTTGTTGTTTGCTTGGTTTTACATGGTTTAATGAGAGCAAGGATACAAAAAGCCAGACAATGGCATCAGAGAGTAAATACAAAAGCAATTTAATAAATTGTAATTATATTCTCGCCTGCTTACTTTAATCGGTTTGACAATTAGTGCATAACTAACAAACTCTAAAGGCAAATACATGGTGGGAAAAGGGGTTCCTTGGCTCTCAACCTCCTAACACAAACAACCTTGGCAAAGCCAAAAAATAATGGGAGAATAAAACCCCAAAAAATAGGGACAAATTTTAAATGTTGCTAGACTAGAGTAAAAGGTTTTGTGTTATGCATGCAGTAAAACTCCAGCACAAGGAAATGCTCTCCTATCAGATGTAAGCATTTAGTCAGCACAGTTTATTTCCTTGTATGTATGGTACTGTGTTTACAAAGCTACTGCAATGCCATGTATAAAAAGCATGTAAACAAAGCATTCTCTGCCAGGTGGGGTAGTACTTCATTACCCAGAATGCATGGTGGTGCCAGTGAGAAAGCTGGTGCATTGCCTTAGACCAGGCAGTATGGAGCTGCAGGAGACACAGAGTACAAGGGAAGCAGCTGCCAGTGACTGTTTAGTGCAGTATCATCATGTTTCACAACTGCACACCTGGACCGTCTATTCTAAATAGTGAGTTTTCATGTCTGGCATCAGAATGTACTGTAGAAAGGTATACCTTACACAGCACGAGCACACATGAATTTATTTGTTTATTTAACTTGCTCAAAGTGACATAGTAGGCAAGTAAAGGTTTAGGAAAGGGACTGAAATTTTACACTGAAGGAAGATGTTCATAGGTTCATAGGTTCATAGGATGATACTAGGCTATCTGCCCTAGGGCATTTATAAGCCTAGCCAGAGTGTGTTTGGCTTTCACCACCCTTTTAGATTTGTAGACTGTGCCTTTGAATAGTAGGTCATAGAAGATAGCCCTTTTATGGTTAGTTTATTTTGCCTTTGTCTAGCAGGGACCCAGAAGAGATCCCAGGGGTAAACTTACGATCTCCCATCCACTCTTCAAGATTCCTCTTGAAGAGGGTCAGTGAGGGGCTCTGCCTAACTTGGACTGGGAATTTGTTCCAGAGTGAGGAGAGTCTCTGGGATATGAATCTGTCCCTCCAGCATGTCCTATTTATTTCTGTGTTGAAGTTTAAGCCTCTGGAGCGTGTAGCTCTAAGGGATTTGGATTTCCTGAGGTGGAGCATGTCCATTAATTCTGGGTTGGACATGGCTTTATATGTCAGGCACAGATCGCCTCTGAGTAGGCGGTAGGCAACTGAGTAGAGCTGAAGTTTCTTTAACCGAACTGCATAGGGCATCTGTTTGAGTCCCTTGATCCTCTTGGTGAGGTACTTTTGGGGTCTTTCCAGTTGCTGCAGGTGTCGGGTAAGGTACATCCCAAATGGGGCATTGTATTCAATTATGGGCCTGATGAGTGATGAGTAGAGAGGCACAATGACCTCTCTTGATCTAGATGTGAAACCTTTTGTAATAAGGTGGGCTATATAGAAGGTCTTTCTAACCATTTTGGCAATGTGATTGTCAAAGGAGAGATTACTATCTACTTGGGTCCCCAAATCCCTAATTACTTCTTCCGTACTTAATGGATTACCTCCTATGTGGTAATCTGTGGGCACTTTGTTCTTCCCAAATAGGATGACTATGCATTTTTTGGCATTTAGCTTTAAGCCATGGCTCTGGCACCAGTTATATGTCTCTGTGAGACCCTTTTGGAGGATGCTTGTGTCAGCCGGAGAGTCGATTATGGCACCCAGTTTGCAGTCATCTGCGAACTTGGTCAGTCATAGTCCTCCCGTGTTAGCCTGTACCTCAGAGAAATATATACTGAGCAAGAGAGGTCTCAGGACTGAGCCTTGTGGGACGCCACTTGTGACTGGTTTAGAGTCTGACAAGGCACCTGCAATTCTGACCATGTGGGTTCTATCCCTAAGCCAGTTTGCAACCCATCTTGTGACATAGGGGTCGATATTTAAGCTGGTGAGCTTATTTATGATGCCTGAGTGGGGTATTGTGTCAAAGGCTTTTGCGAGGTCCAGGTAGGCTGTGTGGACTACCTTCCCTTCATCTATGGCCCAGGTAACTGTTTCAAAAGAAGTTGACCAGATTCAAGAGGCAAGATCTGCCCTTAACAAAGCCGAATTGGGTATGATCCAGTGTCTGGAGGTTCCCGATGTCTTTGTTTATGAGTTCCATGATGATACGCTCCATAGCTTTGCAGACCAGGCTAGTCAGGCTTATAGGGTGATAGTTTCTGGGGTCCATTGTAGCACCTCGTTTGTGGAGCGGGACCAATGTTGCTGTACGCCATTCCTTGGGTACATATCCTGTAGTAAGGCTGAGATTGAACAGTGACTTTATGTGAGGGTTAAGTTCTTCTTGTAGCTCGTGTAAGACGCAGCCCGGGACACCATCCAGTCCCATTGAAGCTGTGCTTTTTGCTTTGGAGAGGGCAGCTCTCACCTGTTCATCTGTGATGTTAGGGAGGCTACACTCTGTTGGGATGGAGATTTGCTCTTTTGGGGGGGATGGGGGGAGAAATTTGCACTGAACCTGTCTGCCAGGATGTTGGCAGTGTCTGTGGGTTCAGTGTATTTTTTGTCATTTTGCACTAACTCAGAGCATATCTGGGAGTTGCCACCCAGGTTTCTGACATAACTAAAGAAGGCCTTGTGATTGTCTTTAGTGTCTTGTGCAATTTTTCTTTCGAAGCTGGCCTTAGATGATTTTATAAGGGATCGTAGCTTCTTGCTAGTACTGATCAGAGATGCCTTCCTTTTTGGGATTTTGCTCTGTCATGTAGTAGCTTCCTCCTTTTGTTGTATAGCTTATTTATAGCTGGGGTCCACCAGACAGGTCTTCTGCCTTTGGAGGAGTGAGTCTTGGTTTTATTTGGGATAGCACGATCCATGCATTCCTGTAGGTGTCCATAGAATGCTTTTGTAAAGGATTCTGCGGTTTAAGCCATATTATCCACTGGCCCGGGGGCTTTGAAGGATACCACCTCGGTTTTGAGAAGTGTGAAGTGTTCTTTTGAGAAGTTCTTCACCATGGTTACCTTGGCTGGGGGTGGGGACGGGATATGGATGTCCAGTGAGATTAATTTATGGTCTGATCTTAGCAATGAGGGGTATACCTCTGGTGTGGAACATAGAGTCCCGATGTTGATGATGACCAGGTCCAATATGTTTTCCCCCCTTGTGGGGGTGGTGACCAGTTGTTCCATAGCATTTGAGTTTATAAATTCTAGGAAGCATTGGGCGAGGGTGTGTGGGCTTGAGTAGTTTACCCAGTCAATGTTTGGGTAGTTGAAGTCACCCAATATAATGATGTTTGGAGAGACCTTCATATTCTCCAGTGTTCTCAGGAAAGCTGAGTGGGGTTCCTGCATTTGGGAGGGTAGTCTGTCGCAGGCTACAAACTGAAAGGCAGTTTTACCCACTGTTAGTTGCACATGGATGGTTTCTGTTGCTTTGTGCAGTGCTACTAACCTGGAGGTGTGGGTATCTTTGATGTATATGGATACTCCCCCTCCTTTTCTGGTTTGGTCCGAATTTTGTGGCCGAAAAGCATGGTATAAAGTATAACCTGGTAGTGCTGGGTGCTTTCGGGAGCCTTGAACCAGGTTTCTGTTATTGCACAGATATCGATATTCTCCATACTGAGGAGAGCCTCGAATGCGTGCATTTTGAAGTTTAGACTTCTGGCGTGGAGCAGCATTACCCTTAGTTTCTTTTTCCTTGTATTGTCCATGGAGGTGGGTTTGTCTTTTGAGCCTTGCCTAACAAAGGCACTATGGGGGTGGCAAGAGCCTTAGCCAGTATACAAAAGCCCAGGGGTGACAGGTGCAAGCCATCCCTAGTGAAGCAACGTGGCTTGTCGAGCATGTCATCCCAGGCTGACAGACACTGGATCCCCTTTGAATGACACAAATACTTTAGCCAATTGTTAAAACTTATCATTTTGTCTTTATACTGTGGCATCATTCTTGGTGAGGGTAAGATGCTACTCAAGGTCAGGGTCATACCGGCCTGGGCTACATGATCAGAGAGCTCCTCTATGTCTTTTTTCATGTAGTCAAGGGAGGTACGTCTCAGTTCATTCACACCAGCATGGACAATGACGGAGTCATATTTGTACTTGCTTTGGAGTGACCTGAGTGCATGTGTTATGTGGCAGATCATGGCACCCGGCAGACAGCTTACAGTGACCTTCTCCTTGTTCAGCCTGGTGAGTGGGACGTCAGTGTGTCTGACAATAGAATCACCTATTACAAGTGTATTAGGTGTGTTGTTTAGCCTTAAGGGCTGTGACTGTGTGGCACACTGACTTTGTGAACTATGTGATACGTGGGTATTGTTGCGGGGTAGCAGTTGTTTGGGTGTCTGCTTTGGAGGTCTCTGCTGCTTAGGCAGATTTTTATTTAGAGCCTCTGAGTATGTTTTTGTGTGTTTATGTGTTTGGTTTGCTGTTGCTATAGGTCTATGTGAGACTGGATTTGTGATGTGTGTGGTTACCTTCTCCTCCTGATTGACTGTGCCAGTCATGGGTCGAGAGAGCTCCACTTACAGTTTGGCTATATAGTTGCATCTCTCACATATATTTGAGTTTGTTGGGAGGAGGAGAGGGTTGTCTGTGTACATAAAGCAGTTGCAACATTGCCTTAAGATTCCCATATTCACCAGCTGGACTGGAGAGTACACACAAAACTGACCTTTGGACATGTCAGGATATTATGAGTAATACTTTTGACTGATCAAAGAGGATCAGTAGGGTGTTAAGTGTTTAAAAGAGTATAAGAGAGGTTTAGTGCTTATAAGATTACTTATAAGTGCAAGTGTAAGGCTTCAAAATGAAAATAGAGTGTTTCCTTTGAAATTTAGATCAGTTCCAAGGGAAAAAGTGAAGAGCAGACTCTGTGGAGCCGGTAATAGTTTAAACCTGTTTAAGCGGCGCTGCCCGATGCTGCGCTAAGCGCAAAATCACGCAAAACTGGGCTAAAGCGGGTTTTTAAGCAGGGGACTTGAAAGAGCTAGAAATTAGCCCAAAACGGCCAATAAACAAGTTTCTGGGCTGATATCACTCCTCCAGGGACAGATAGGCTGCTCAAAGCTCCCCACTCCCACTGGTGAACAAAGAAGCTTCCTACTATCCAAGTAAGGATATGGGCAACACAGGAACTATTCTAAAGTCCAGAATACAGCAATACCTGTATTAGGGACTATTCTAGCTCAGGAAAGGCTCTCAGACTAGACTCAAGCACTGAAGCATGCACAAACTCATCATGTTGAGATGAGAATAAACCGCTTGCCAAAAGGTTGCCAGACAGTAATTGACTGTTGTAAAGCACTTTACGGTAAGCTCTGCCTACAAGTCAAAGTAATAAGAAATTCTTCAGATGAGCCACTGAAGCCCAGTCTGCTGGAGCTGGTGGTAGTATAGGTGGATATAAAGGATCTTACACACTTCTTGAAAAAAGTAGGGAAACTTAAATGAGGCTGCTGGCGTAGTGGACTAAACTGATCAACATGTAAATAAATGACTACACTGTAAATTACATAATTCAGTGCAGTACAACCAGGGAGGCTCATTGCACATGTTGCACATGTTGCATTCATTAAGGTGTGCTATAATTAGCAAAGTATAGCACCACTGACATTGGTTTCATATTCTTGTCTGGCAACTGGTTTGTGTGCCTATACCTGAAGCTCTGAGCAGCTTGCCAGTAACCAGTGGTAGTAACACCCTTTACAAGGATGGTATGCCTTGTAAATAAATATCATTAATTGTACTCTAATTCCTGCATGAAATTCCTAACTGATGGTAATGACTCAGTTTTATATTACACCTGTATGTACCCGGAGATATAATGAATGCTCACTCAACAGGTAATGTGCAGCAATTATCTACCTACACATAAGGGGTTTGCTTCGGTGAATATCTCATTTTGGTGTTTGTACATACCACGAAATGTTACTGAAGGGTCAGTTTGGGTAAATCTTTCATTTTGGTGCTTGTGCATACATTGTATTGAAGGGGTTGCTTGGGTGAATGCATCATTTGGTGGATGTAAAGAGTTCTCATCTTTTTGTGGTTGATTTAAAACTGTATCATTCATAATTTCACAGTTGGTTACTGGGCTATTGACCCAAAGGTCTTTATAAGCCTAGCAATGTGTGCCCAATATAATACTAGAGAATACAGAAGAGCAATCCCAGGTAACCCAAGCTGAGCAACTGGCTGCCTGCCAGCCATTGGCTTATGACCAAGGGCTGCTGGGCTTTTTATAGTGAGCACCCCCTGGTGTAGGTGTTCAACCCTTTTTAGAAATGCTCGTGGCTTTTCATGCAAAATTTAGGTCTGATCTTGGCTTGTTCTCTGATTCTTGACATTGCTCAGCCAGATATTTTGGACAATATTTCTGCCTTAGAGGGAATGGTTAGGGAGATAACATGAAGTAATACTTTTAAATGGATCAGCCAGATAAGTTTGACAGTTTTGCTCATCTTAGTGTATTTCTGATTATACTCAGTAGTTGCCTGAGTGAGATAAATGTAATTATTTGCTGACTACTACCAGCATGGAGCTACCCTATATTTTGGTCATTTTACTTGGGTTTGTCAGTCATGTGTGGAATTTTGGTGGGAGGAAGGTTCATAGGTTCATAGGTTCATACTAGGCTATCTGCCCTAGGGCATTTATAAGCCTAGCCAGAATGTGTTTGGCTTTCGCCACCCATTTTAAATTTATTTTGCTATGCCCTTTTTCGAGGTTAGTATACTGTGCCTCTGTCTAACAGTGACACAGAAGTGATACACAGGGTAAACCTACGATCTCCCTTCCACTCATCAAGATCTTGAAGAGAGTCAATGAGGAACTCTGCCTAACCTGGACTGGGATTTTATTCCAGAGTGAAGGGAGCCTCTGGGTTATGAATCTGTCCCTCCAGCATGTCCTATTTATTTCAGTGCTGAGGTTTAAGTCTCTCGAGCGCGTAGCTCGATGGGATTTGGATTTTCTTAGGTGCAGCATGTCCATTAATTCCGGGTTGGACATGGCTTTACACGTCAGGCACAGATCGCCTCTGAACAGGCGGTATGCCACTGAGTAGAGCTGGAGTTTCTTTAACCGGGCAGCATATGGCATCTGTTTGAGCCCTTTGATCCTCTTGGTGAGGTACTTTTGGGGTCTTTCCAGTTGCTGCAGGTGTCGGGTAAGGTACATCCCAAAAGGGGCATTGTACTCAATTATGGGCCTGATGAGGGATGAGTAAAGAGGCATGATTACCTCCCCTGATCTAGATGTGAATCCCTTCATGATTAGGTGGGCTATATAAAATGTTTTTCTAACCACTTTGGCCACGTGGTTGTCAAATGAGAGATTGCTATCAACTTGGGTCCCCAGGTCCCTAATTACTTCTTCTGTACTTAATGGATTACCACCTATGTGGTAATTTGTGGGCACTGTTTTTGCCAAAGGGATGACTATACACTTTTGGCATTTAGCTTGAGGCCATGGCTCTGGCACCAGTTGTCTGTTTCTATGAGGCCCTTTTGGAGGATGCTTGTGTCGGCTGGAGAGTCGATTATGGCCCAGTTTGCAGTCATCTGTGAACTTGGTCAGCCACAGTCCTTCCGTGTTGGCCTGTACCTCCGAGAAATATATACCGAACAAGAGAGGTCCCAGGACTGAGCCTTGTGGGACACCACTTGTAACTGGTTTGGAGTCTGACATGGCTCCAGCAATTCTAACCATGTGAGTTCTGTCCTTGAGCCAGTTTGCAATCCATCTAGTGACATAGGGGTTTATATTTAAGCTGGTGAGCTTATCTATAATGCCCGAGTGGGGTATTGTATTGAAGGCTTTTGCGAGGTCCAGGTAGGCTGTGTGGACCACCTTCCCCTCGTCAATCGCCTTGGTGACTGTTTCAAAAAAATCAACCAGGTTTAAGAGGCAGGATCTGCCCTTAACAAAGACAAACTGGGTAGGATCCAGTGTCTGTAGGTCCCCAATATCTTTATTTATGAGGTCCATGATGATCCTTTCCATAGCTTTGCAGACCAAGCTAGTCAGGCTTATGGGACGATAGTTTCCAGGATCCGTTGAGGCACCACCTTTATGGAGAGGAACCACTGTTGCTGTACGCCACTCTTTGGGCACATATCCTGTAGTAAGGCTGAGATTGAACAGTAGTTTTATGTTTGGGTTTAGCTCTTCTTGGAGTTCATGTAGGATGCAGCCCGGGACACCGTCTGGTCCGATTGATGCTGTGTTTTTTGCTTTGGAGAGGGCGGCTCTTACCTGAGCATCTGAGATGTCAGGGGGGCAGCACTCTGCTGGGATAGATATTTGCCCTTTTGGTGGGGAGGGGGGGGGAGTTTGCGCTGTACCTGTCAGCTGGGATGTTGGTAATGTCTGTGGGTTCAGTGTATTTTTTGTCATTTTGGACTAATTCTGAGCATATCTGGGAATTATCACCCAGGTTCCTAACATAACTAAAGAAAGCCTTGTGATTATCCTTAGTGTCCTGTGCAATTTTTCTCTTGAAGCTGGCCTTAGACAATTTTATGAGTGCCCGTAGTTTTTTGCTAATACTGATCAGTGATGCCTTCCCTTTTTGGGATTTTGCTCTATCATTTAGTAGCTTCCTCCTTCTATTGTATAGTTTGTTTATGGCTGGGGTCCACCAGACAGGATGTCTGCCTTTGGGGATTGGGTCTTGGTTTTATTTGGGATCGCATGATCCATGCATTCCTGAAGGTGTTCATAGAATGCGTTTATAAAGGATTCTGCGGTCTGGGCCGTATTTTCCACAGGCCCGGGGGCTTTGAAGGATTCCACCTCGGTTTTGAGGAGTGTGAAATTTGCTTTAGAGAAGTTTTTTCACTGTGGTTTTCTGGGCAGGGGGTGGGGTCGGGATGTGAATATCCAGTGAGATTAGTTTATGGTCTGATCTTACCAGTGAGGGATACACTTCTGGTCTGGAGCATATAGTCCCCATGTTGGTGATGATCAGGTCCAGTATGTTTTCCCCTCTTGTGGGAGTGGTAACAAGTTGTTCCATAGCATTTGAGTTTATAAATTCTAGGAACCTTTGGGCTAGGGTGTTGGAGCTAGAGTAATGCTCCCAGTCTATGTTTGGGTAGTTGAAGTCGCCCAATATAATGGTGTTTGGAGAGACCTTCATATTTTCCAGTGTTCTCAGGAAGGCCGAGTGGGGTTCCTGGGTTTGGGAGGGTGGCCTGTAGCAGGCTATAAACTGGGAGGCAGTTTTACCCACTGTTAGTTGCACATGGATAGTCTCTGATGCTTCGTGCTTTGCCACCAACCTGGAGGTGTGGGTATCTTTGATGAATATCGATACTCCCCCTCCTTTTGTGGTTCGGTCCAAGTTTTGGGGCCGAAAAGCATGGTATGAGGTATAACCTGGTAGTGCTGGGGTGCTCTCGGGAGCACTGAATCAGGTTTCTGTTACTGCACAGATATCGATGTTCTCCATGCTAAGGAGAGTTTTGAGTGCGTGCATCTTGAGGTTTAGACTTCTGGCGCTGAGTAGCATTACTCTTAGTTTCTTATCCCTTGTGATACCTATGGAGGTGGGTTTGTCTTTTGAGCCTTGCCTAAAAAAGGCACTATGGGAGTAGCAAGAGCCTTTGCCAATATCTGAAAGCCCAGGGGTGACAGGTGCAAGCCGTCCCTAGCAAAGCATCGTGGCTTGTCGAGCATATCATCCCAAGCTGACAGGCATTGGATCCCCTTTGAATGACACCAGTACTTAAGCCAATTGTTGAAATTGATCATCTTGTCTTCATATTGTGGCATCATTCTTGGTGAGGGTAAGATGCTACTCAAGGTCAGGGTCATACCGGCCTGGGCTACATGCTCAGAGAGCTCCTTTATGTCTCTTTTCATGTAGTCCAGGGAGGTACGTCTCAGGTCATTCACACCAGCATGGACAATGACCGAGTCATATTTGTACTTGCCTTGGAGTGACCTGAGTGCTTGTGTTGTGTGGCGGATCCTAGCGCCCGACAGGCTGCTCACCGTGACCCTCTCCTTGTTCAGCCTGGTGAGCGGGACGTCAGTGTGCCTGACGATAGAGTCACCTATTACAAGTGTATCAGGTGTGCTGTTTAGTCTTTAGGGCTGTGACTGTTCGGCACACTGGCTTTGTGAGATATGTGTTGCATGTGTTTTGTTTTGGGGTAGCGGTTGCTTGGGTGTCTGCTTTGGAGGTCTCTGCTGCTTAGGCAGATCTTTATTTAGAGCCTCCGAGTATGTTTTTGTGTGATTATGTGTTTGGTTTGCTGTCGTGGTAGGTCTATGTGAGACTGGAATTGTAGTGAGTGTGGTTTCCTTCTCCTCCTGACTGGTTATGCCAGTACTGAGTTGAGAGAGCTTAGCCTCCAGTTTGGCTATATGGTTGCATCTCTCACATGTGTTGGAATTTAAGTCTTTTACTGAATTACTCAGGTCTTGTTCTTACTGATGATAATGGCTCTGTGTTACATAGCAGCTGTACAAGGTAATATAATGAATGCCTATTCAACAGGTTCTGTGGAGCAATTAGCACTTTTGTCTGAGCATGCATAACTGTGCAGTAATGAAATGCAGGTCATTAGCACATTACCAATAAGTGCAGTTACAATACATCACTGACTCATTATCACTTTTCAGGCCAAACTCTCAGCAGCTGGCACTGTTATTCACATATGTAGAAGTAATTACCACATCGATTAATGCACAAGCCAGCTTTGGATGTTTCTCCACTTGGAGTCATTGCAAGCCCACCACCCCCACTCCCACACATTTATTTCTTTCATTTTTTACAATTTCAAAAAATGTATGAGGCAAAATCTGGATATAGATTTTACATTTTTTTTTACTTAGTTACTAGAATAAATGTGTTGTTTTTACATGACAAAGTTGCTAGAATAAGAGGATTTGTGGTAAACTGTATGAAGGATATGAATATATATGGTATTTAGTGCATTGCATCAGTAATGGTTTTCTTATAAATTACTACGGTCATATGATATACTACACAATGACTCTCTTAGGAGTATACATTTATACTTTGTTCATGTTTTTGTGTGTATGTGGAAGAATATATTTACATTGTTTACTTTTTTGCTTATAAGGCAATGACAATATCCAAACTCATGTGTTGTTTTTATTTATTTGAGCATATCCTGCGCTGTTGTGGTAAAATATTTCCTGTGCTTTTGTAATATGAAGTAATTTAGTTGAGTGACTGATTAAAGTCTTGTTCTTTATTTATTGTGAAATAGGATATATATATATATATATATATATATATATATATATATATATATATATATATATATATTCAATATATCTTTCTGGGTGATATCTGTGAGGCATATTACAGCTGTAATAGTACTTGCATATCTATTTGGTGAGCTACCCAGGGTCTAAGATAGCTGCGGACTCTGGCCACATGGCTGAGGATAGAATGCCAATTGACAACATAAGAAAAATAAGTGATTTTCAAAGGTTGAAAACTTGTAGACCCTTCAGCTCAGTCCCATAGTGCTGCTGTCCCTCCTTTCACTCCTTATGGCCATTACTGAATGGACACATGTAAATGGAAAAGGCAGAGTGGATAGGAGTGAAGATTTGGATGGGCTAACCAGGTAATGCATATGATATACATATATATGTAGTCTTCCAATATATCTGTCAAACACCAGTAGTAATCTGTTTGCATTTTCTTTCCTGTGCAGGTTCGTCCACCTTCTGACACTGATGTCTTCACGAGCAGGAGAACGACAAGTGAGAGTGTGGGTATGTGGCCATTCCTAAATTCACTGGGCTGCCAGCCATGCCTCTATAACTGAAAACTACTACAACTTGAGATTCCCCACATCCAGTGTGAAGGTATACTGAATTGCAGGAAGAGGTATGCATTGGAGCGGAGTACTGCAGTTGTTGGAAGAGAAGTGTTCCATCTACCCTGAGCCCGACATTCTTGTTCTGCACATTGGAGGGAATGATGTTATCAGTCAACCACTCGGAAGGCTACGAATTCAAATCACAGCAATTTTTGCACACCTGCAGTCTTGGTGGCCATGTAGTCATTTTCTGTGGTCTGATATAATTCCTCGACAGATATGGAAAACAGCAAACAGTCAACAGGCATCTCACAAGGCCAGATGTTTACAGAATGGGTTCATGCATGGCTTGAGGCACAGGGTCGGTGAATCTACAATCTGCCATGACAGCATCACCGTGGAAGATGTTCACCTATTCAGAAGGGATGGTGTTCACCTAACTGAGGAGGGCATTGCATTTTTCTTGACTGACCTCCGCAATGGCATGAGGAGAGCTATGCAGGATTGGTAACATGCAACTTGTGAGAAGAATGGAAAACACCCATGACCAAGTAGGACCAGTATAGTAAGTAAAACTCTATTATGAAATGTGTTGTGTAAAATATATTTTTCTGAGTTTGGCAAATAACTGTGGTAAGGAGCTGGTGAGGATGTTGAGAAAGAACTGTTTCAGGAGAGTGCTACCACGTACAATCTAATATGTCAGTGACCATCCTGCAATACTTCTTTTTTTAGTCTGCTTTTATCAGGCATGTGTAGAGTTTAGATGACAGGAAGGGCTTACTAATACAGAACTTGACCCCTTAGGCTGAATGGACACATGTAAAGAGAAAAGGCATAGGTAAGGCAGACTGCTGACACTGAAGGAGGTCATGAGACTGCAGTGGTATCAGCTGTCTGAGTGGGTAGCCTGCACAGCTATCAGACAGATCAGATGGCCTTGCCTGCCACTGAAGTCCCATGCCTGTCCTGGGTTCATTAGTAGAGTGGTGGGCCTTACCTTGCTTTTTCACTTTACATGCACCCATTCAGGAGTATGTTGGCTACATCAAGAATGTGTATATTTACAATCATATGTGTCTACATGGTAAAACAACTGCTTCTGAATACTGTACACATGTACAGATATCTGTTTTGTTAGGACTCAGGCTATGGAAATTATGATGTTTTCATATTTTGGTAAATAACTTTGCAAGGGAGCATCTGAATGTGCTAAGTCATACCTCATTTTGAAGACAGTATTGATAGTTCCAACATGTTAAAATAACTGTCCCTGTATGTTGTACACATGTGCATATATCAAAGTTTGTTTTGGACTTAGGTTATGGAAATTATGATTTGTTTTCATATTTTGGTAAATAACTTTGCAAGGGAGCATCTGAATGTGCCAAGTAATACCTAATTTTGAAGACAGTATTGCTGGTTCCAAAATGGTAAAATAATAGTGCCTGTATGTTGTACACATGTGCAGGTATCAAAGTTTGTTTTGGAGTTAGGTTATGGAAATTATGACTTTTTTCATATTTTGGTAAATAACTTTGCAAGGGAGCATCTGAATGTGCCAAATAATTCTTCATTTTAAAGACAGTATTGCTGGTTCCAACATTGTAAAAGAATTGTGCCTGTATGTTGCACACATGTGCAGATATCAAAGTTTGTTTTGTAGTTAGGTTATGGAAATTATGACTTTTTTTCATATTTTGGTAAATAACTTTGCAAGGGAGCATGTCAGTGTGCCAAGTAATACCTCATTTTGAAGACAGTATTGATAGTTCCAACATGTTAAAAGAACTGTCCCTGTATGTTGTACACATGTACAGATATCAAAGTTTGTTTTGGACTTAGGTTATGGAAATTATGACTTTTGTATTCATATTTTGGTAAATAACTTTGCAAGAGAGCATGTCAGTGTGCCAAGTAATACCTCATTTTGAAGACAGTGTTGTTCCTTACAAGATGGTAAAAGAACTGTGTCTGTGCACTGTACACATGTACAGATACCACAGTTTGTTTAGTCTTGTATGATTATGACAATTATACATTTCCAATACTTCTCATTATTATGCCCCATATCTTTGCAAGGGAGCATGGTGATCACACAAATGATACATAATTTTGAAGCTGACATTCAGATGCACAACTTCTATGCTGATATGTAGGCTCTGTCTGTTACAGGTGATGAGATATTATGCTTTGTTTATTTATCAATTATGAGAAATATATTGATCATATTTCTGTGAATATCTCCATAAAGGAGCATTACACAGAAATGGTTAAGGTATCATTTTAAAGCTGACATTCATACTAACAAATTAAATACAAATTGTATGGGTCTACATGGTACATTGACCAAGATATTGTGCTTTGCTTTTCCAAAATGGTAAAAATATGCACAATATCAACATTCCTTGCCCAATATTTAATAATAACTTTGATATGCACTATCAACATTTACACTATTGGAAAGGTCAGTGCCTGCTGAACAACTTTTGCGTTTACATTTTTAGTCTAGCTCTTATAGTTAAAGAGTTATGAACATTTGTTTTCTGTATGGTATTACAAATGGATTTTCTGAAAATGAGCTCTGGCTGCACTGTTGTTCCTATGGTGGAATTAAGCAGGCAGCTTTTCCTGAGCTGCTCTGGAGTGAATGAGTTAAATGAAGTGAAATTTGCTAATCATAACAAAATAAGGGTCATGCTCCTAAACGCTAGGAGCTTAAACCAAAAACTGCATACCCTGGAAGCACTTCTATTACAGGAAGATTTAGATGTCTGTGCAGTCACAGAAACCTGGTTCAAGGCCTCATAGAGTACCCCATCTACAATGCGTTCTACACCTTCAGACTGCAAAATGAACATGTGAGAATCAAAAGAGGTGGTGTTTCTATCTATATTAGAGATAAATTCACCTTTCATCTAGTTAGACTGGACACCTCCATGGAGTTACTCCAAGTTCAGGTTATGGTGGGTAAGACCCCCCCATTCAAATCATATTCAGTTATAAATCCCCCTCCATGGGTCATGATGTACCCAAAACCTACTTGACCAAAGAGACAATCCAAATATTACCAAACACTCTGGTTATGGGGAATTTCAATTATCCCACCATCAACTGGGACATCTATGCTAGCCCTAACCCACTATCACAAAAGTTCCTTGACTTTGTTAAGTCAGATACCCTGGAACAAATTGTTCATACCCTGACAAGAGGAACAAACATACTACATCTGCTCCTCACTAACATGTCAAACAGATGCACTACCACAACTCTTGGACCCTCATTAGTTAAATCTGACCACAAATCAGTCATATTTGAGCTGACACTAACACCAGAACTCAGAAAGGGTGAAATTGAAAAAACTTCAACAAAGCAAACTATACCCTCCTGGGTGAAGTTACAAATGCATTACAAGCCCCACCCACAGCTAGAAGTAGTAACTATACCGAAGCTTAGACTAAAGCCCTGTACAATCACTTGCATAAGTATATAGACTCGGCTGTACCAGAAAGAATCAATGCCAGAGACCCAAGTAAAAACCAAGCTGCCATAGTGGACATCTACCATCAACAATCTTTACAATAAACACAAAAAGTTGTTGTCCATGAAAACAAGGGCAAGATTCCAACCATGGAAAAGCACCCTCCTCAGCCTCAACAGGCAAATAAGACAAGTTGTCAAATCCTCTTTGAGGAAAAACTAAGCTAGCACAGCCAAGGATAAACAAAAGACCTTTTACAGCTACATACATAGCCTAAAAGGTAGGACCCAAGCATGTGCAGAACTAATGACCAATGGTATCACACACACACTGACCCCACAGAGATAGTAAACCTGCTAGCGGATAGGTTTGGCAAATT
Source organism: Protopterus annectens (assembly GCF_019279795.1). Classification (NCBI taxonomy): domain Eukaryota; kingdom Metazoa; phylum Chordata; order Ceratodontiformes; family Protopteridae; genus Protopterus; species Protopterus annectens. Next base: position 1,847,517,981 of record NC_056726.1, read on the forward strand.
TTTCACCCCCCTCATCCCCTCCACATCTATTACAATCCTTGCCTCAAACTTCCTTCCCACCTTACATATCTTAAGAACAGGTCACCAAAACCTTGTCCAAGGCAAAAAAACACAGGTTGTATGGGACAAGATGGAATCCCAGGCTGTCTTCTAAATAGGCTAAAACATAAACTAGCATCATCATTATGTAATCTTTTCAATCATAGTCTAACCATTGGCTTTGTTCCTGCAGAATGGAGAAATGCAACAGTTATTCCCCTCCACAAAGGTGGCCTAGCAACAGACCCAGGTAATTACAGACCCAAAAGCCCAACCAGCCTCATCTGTAAGGCTATGGAAAGTATCATTATGGAACTCATAAATAAAGACATAGGTGACTTCCAAACCCTGGATCCTACCCAATTTGGCTTCATCAAGGACAGATCCTGCTTGTTAAATCTTGTGGATTTTTTCAAAAATGTGACCAGGGCCACTGATGAAAGCTAATCTGTGCACACACCATACCTCATTTTGGCAAAGTCTTTCAACACAATCCCACACTCGGGTATTACCAATAAACTTAGAAAACTGGATGTAAACCACTTTGTTGTGTTGCAAACTGGCTCACAAACCAGAAACACACCATCAAAGTGGATGACTCCACATCAACCAACAGACCTGTTACCAGCAGGGTGCCACATGGTTCAGTGCTGGGCCCCCCACTGTTTGGTATATACGTCTTAGCTGTTCAGGTCAAAATTAAGGGGGTGTGGATGACCAAGTTTGCAGACAACTGCAAACTGGGTGCAATTATTGAATCCCTAAATTATGTCAATATACTCCAGGAGGGTTTTATACAGACCAACAACTGGTGTCTTAGTCATGGCCTCAAACTGAATGCAAAGAAATGCATCATCATTCCCTTCACCACAAACATTGTCCCTTCACACTATCAAATCAACAATACTACCTTAAGTACCCACAAAGTTGTGAGGGACTTCAGTTCATGAGGTGACCACAACCTTAACTTCGACCACCATGTGTCCACTGTAGTAAGAAAGGCTTTCTATGTAGCACACTTGATTAGTAAAGGTATCACCTCGAGAGCAAAAGAGGTTATAACCCCTTTATACTCAGTACTAGTCCAGTCCATAATTGAGATTAATGTCCCATTTGGCATGTACCTTGCAAAGCACCTGCAGTAATTGTAAAGATTTCAGAGGTTTCTAACAAAGAAAATCAAGGGCCTCCAGCACGTTCCATGCACAGACCGACTAAAGTCCCTCTCACTTTACTCTGTATCATACAGACTTCTTAGGGGATACGTATGCCTAGCTTACAGAGCAATCTCAGACCCAAACCTAATGAATTTGTTGCATATCCATAAATCAAATGGGACTAGGGTCACCCATTCCAGGGACCTAAATATGGCCTGCAACTTAAATAGCACATGCTGGAGGGACATATTTACCTCCCAGTGACTGCCATGCCTTTGGAATAGGCTTTATATTCCTATTCGTGTGAAACAGAGTACCTCTATGACACTGTTCAAAAGGAACCTGGACGAGTGGAAGTGGCACCATAAATTCTTATCGGGAATAGCACCCACAACACTCCTGGACATGGGGAGCCATTACTAAATGCAATCTTGGGTATTAACTAACATTTCTATTGTATTACATTGGGATGAAAAAGCTAGGCTTGAAATGACCTCCAGGTTGATAGCCTAGTAATCTCCTATGATCCTATGATCCTATGATCCTACAAGACATTTAAAGAAAGGCAAAAGAATGGCAGAGTCTAGTAAATAACTAATAAAGTTAGAAGAAAATCAGTCAACAAATGAATGACTGAACATATAATCAATGGAGTTTAAGCATTCAACATTATGAAATCCAACAAACTGGACACTAGCTAAGCTATTAACTGTTGCAGGACAAAACAGCTAAAGACAGAACCACTGTAAGTGTAGTCAAAGGGTCATTCATACACTGTCAGTAAGGAAGTTAATTGATTGATAATATCTTCTGACCTGGGTATGAAGATAAAGGATACAATAATGCATTTGGTAACCTCAGAGAATAAATATTTACTTTTATTTATTTGTTTATTTATTTATTTATTGTGACGGCATCCAGAAAGAATACAAAATTAGCAGAAACTAATGGATTGCCTGATTAGTTGTATCAAGTTTAATTAGTGCTTAGTTATTGGGTTTGGTTACTTTGGTTTAGGCTTTAATGAGATTTAAAAAATAGTAAAGAATATGACATATCCACATATAATAGTCCTAAGGCAGGCATCCACACATGCACCCTGCTGGTTGGATTTTAAGGTTGTCATCAGACATTACATTTATCAGGGTAATGTCAGGTACAGAAGATTAGGGTTTAATAATATGTGTCATTACTATATAAGCATTTTGCTTATTGTTTATTTATTTACTCATGTGGTAAGTGAGTGAGCAGACTTATCCAAGATGGAGCCTTCTCTACAGGGTTGTCCCCTCACTTGTCAATGTGTTTCGGTATTGTTCTCTATTTACAAATTGCAAAAATAATACAATACAATATTTGGGTTAGTTTTATTTGGTTTTCCTACATAAATAATTAGAATGAATTTTCCACCCTTTACATGTTGTTTTTAACACACATAATTTAGGTTTAGTTTTGACTGAGGTGCAGTTTCTAACTTAGTTAAGACACGGTTTTTCATATTTTTTTAGGTTTTCTAACCATGTACCTATACTCTGTTATGTTTCTGTTATTAATACATACCTCTTCTGCACCTTTACAGGTACCAAAAACTGCGTCAGGAAACGGGTTCTCAATTCGAAATACAGGCATTTACAGCAGGTGCTACGTCATGCCAGATAACTCGCTTCATTCAGTTCATTTCATTACGTTCTCATTTCCTAAAATGACATTCAGTTTAATCAATGCTCCTTTGTTTCCTCACTTAGGTCATCAGTATAGTTTGTTTTCTATCACCCCTGACTTTTTCATGCATTGTTTCAAGAAAATAATTTAGTCTATTCGTATTCATGATTCATCAAAATGCTCTCATTATCTGTGATCCAAGATGCTTTGACATCAGGTTAATTTTTATAAAACATTGTTTGTAAAGAAGGCTCCATTCAAACCTGACATGGAGTTTCTTTCTTTAAACTTGTTCCCAGTCTATTCAAACTTTGTATTCTCTAGATTCTCTGCAAATGGTTAAAACTTTTTTCCCTAGTATCATAATGCTCTCTAGTGGAGGACCACTGCACAGGTATATATTTATTTTCTCAGGACGTATGCTGGAACACACATGCACAGAAATTGATGACCTTTTCACATTAACACAAAAGCATTGAATTATTCATCATACTTTTGAGCCTCCCAAAGATATTGAAAGCATAAAATTTATAAATAGAAAATGAAGCAAAATGGAAAGAGATAAGAATTGAATAGCATAAGGCAAAAACAGACTTTAGTTAAATTAAACACACGCACACACACACACACACACACACACGCACGCACGCACGCACACACACACACACACACACACACACACACACACACACACACACACACACACACACACATACTCTCTCTATTGCAGTAGAAATATTCTGCCAGACATTATTTGACCTAAGGAGTGTATCTGAAGATATAGAACACAGCAGTACAACAGTGTGTGAGTAAAATGCATATTACAATGGAAATAAAACACACATACAATTATCACAGCAACTCTATTACATAAAAACAAATGTACCATCAGATAAGCCAACATAAAAAATAGTGAGTTTATATGGAATATTACTGCTTGCATATATTTTAGCTTCTACAATGCAATGTTGAATTCCTGAAACCCAATTTTTATTTTTATTTATTTTATTTTATTTTACATTTGTTAACCGGGCTAGTCTGGCTGGATACATGTCCATTTTCAGCAGAAGCCCGAGGAGAAAAGCTCCACACAGCAGTACAATGAAGTGAGAGTTAAAAGACAATACCCAAAACACAGAATGGTGAAAAAATAAATGTTATTTCTTTTATGCAAGGGGCAACCCCCTGCACCCGCCAATGTGGTGGACTTACTGAATTCATATATACCAACTCCATGATCTTATTAACTCAAAGAAGGGAGAAACGTACCAAAACAATTGAATCATTTCCAGTGTATCTTTAGAAACTGGACTGGCAATGATTTTCTATGGAAAACAGGATTCAGTGTTGTACATTTTGTCTTTTTTTTCTTTGTGCTCCTGATGCTTGAGCAATTTTACCTCAAGCAACTGTAGAGCAGCCTGTATTCTATTTTAATTTCTTGTGAGTTGTTACCAAAATAATTACCCTTGTGAATATATTTGGGGTACAAGAAACATATTATCAGCTAAATCACAGCAAAACATGACTAAAGGATATTGTTGCTTGTATATATTTGTTTTTCAGTTCTTGGTGTTGTCACCAAATAATTACTTCTGTGAATATGTTCAGGCATTGTTATCTAGAAAGCAGTATATATTATAATGATGCACTGTGGTTTTGATATGTAAGTCCTCATCTGGCCTTATTCACCTGTCAGAGTTCAGCTGAGGTATTGTGTAGTGTTAACACAAATTTATAAACTGGACTGTGCAATATCATTCAAAAGTTTGACAGATGAATACCTTAAATGACTATCCATAAAAGTTTCAGATCATCATTTCACACAGCTAAAAAATTATAACCCTCTACAGCTATTAATTAGTTAAAATGGTTGAAGTATTTATTTTAACATATTCAACAAAACATATAATTTTAATACCTAAAATATTAAATATGAAATTCAAATGGAAAAAATACAGATTCCCATTTTATAAAGGCATTTTCACTTGAGGCTTGTGCTTCATAACATGCCTGGGCATGTGATATAATCTGCACAGTGCACACCCCAAGTGCTTTATTGCATGTCTGTCTACTAATCATCATTTAAAATATTCATTTACGTCATTTGATAATGCTGTATCTGGTGTGAGCTGCTCTATTAAAACAAATTCATGCTGCTGGAGTGAAATGTCAGGTTGTTTTCAGCCTTTTGTTGCATTTGAAAGTGGATGTAAATCTTTCATGCTCAAAAATCGCTTTTTTTATTTCATCATGCAATCCCATAAAGCAAAGTTTTTGCTGATCCATATTTTGTTACATTTAAGTCCCCTGATCTTTGGAAATATATTATATTATGTTTAGTACTTGGAACCTTCTGAGCTCCCCTACAGTAATGGATATTCCCAGGGAAGCCTTTCCATCAACCAGTTGCCCCCCCCCCCCCCCCACATACACACATAGTATATACAAGAAATAAGCTGTTTACAGTAAGAAAACACAAACAAATGCACTGGCCAGTAAACAGTGGTATTGCAAACACACAGCTGTCACTTTCAACCCAGCAAATGTAAAACAGATGTTTCATACTGCATGCATTAAGCAGTATAACACACAGCTACACCAAAAGGTAAAGACAGGCTATCTGTACCTTCTTGCATTCTCTAGGGATTCTGTCCATGTACTTATTTTGCTTTGTTTCCAAAGAAGGTGTGGCTTGCAGACAGATAGAAAAGCTCTACAAATTAACAGTGAAGTACACATTTATATGATGGTGTAAGCAGATAAAAAGGCAAGCACTGTAACTGAACATAAATGTTTACATTATGCAGTAGTATATAAGAATATAACAACTGCAGCATTACATCAGAACACAAAACATCAACATAAGGGACTGGTTTTCAAACATGCATACTTAATACCTATCATAATACAAATAGATGATTGAGTAAAGGAAGGTATAGTTTTGTAAGTAAACTTACCATAGTAGTAGATGTTCAAATGATCATTGTTGCAGTAGCCTTAGCTATATGGGTTATATCCTGCCAAGGATATAACAGCCTGCCAGCTTCCAACGCTTCAAGGCTGATTTGACACACCCAAGCCATTAGTCAGCTTGAGCTGACCAGACATAAATGACAAGGTTAGACATCAAGCCCTTCAAAGTTTTCCTGCCATCAGACAAAAGAAGATAGAGCCTTGAAAGGACAAAGCTATGAACAACAAAAAATAAGAATTTACACTCTGGCATAAACACACAAAAAAAAACACTGGTGCTGGAGGAAGAGCGCAGCTACTTCTGCAGCAGTGATTATTCAGACATCTATTGTTATGGTAAGTTCACTTACACCTCTACTACATTCATCATAGAGATCACTGCTGCAATAGTCATAGCTATATGGGTAGATTACCCTGTTTTACTAATTTGGGAGGTGGAAGAAGAAAATACAGGAACCCACTGAGGAATGGTCCTAGCAGAGTCTAATGTAGACATAAAGAAAAACTTAAGCTTATAGGGCTTTGTAGAAGTATGCACACAGGACCAAGGTGCAGCTTCTACAATCTAACCCTTTCCAAAAAAACATATATGAAGTTTAGGTCCTGGTAGTGTAGGCTTTGACCCTGCCTAGAATACTTTTGTTATGGTGAGCACAACAAAAGAAAATAGCCTTAGACAACCATTTGAAAATAGTTTGCTTTGACCCAAGGTGTCCCTTCTTCCTACCTTCACAAGAAATGAAAAAAATAATCAAAAGAGCTGAAAGATTTAGTTCTGTCAAGATAGTACCTGAGTTGTTTGTGGACATCCAAGGTATGGAGTATCCTTTCCCCCTCATTTTTAGGTGCACAAAAGAATGCAGGGAGAAGGATAGTTTGGCTTAAAGTAAATTGGGATATCGCTTTAGGCATAAACAAAGGATTAGTTCTCAAATAAACCCTGTCCCTGTGAAAAATGAGATAGGATTGACTCACTATAAGGGCTTGCAATTCAGATACTCTTCTTCCAGAGGTCAGAGCAATCAGTAAAACTGTTTTCTCTCTTAAGAACCACAAGTCAGCTAGGTTAGCTGGTTCAAACTGAGCAAGTGTTAGCTTCTCTAACACAAAATTAAGATCCGAAGGAGTGACCACATTTCTTGGAGGCCTCTTGTGCAAAATCCCTTTCAAAAACATTTTGACATGAGCATGCATATGTTGAAATGACCAATAAATTAAACTTGATGAAGGAGTAAGAAAGGCCATAGAATAATAACTCACACAAATATTGTAAAACCAGAGAACAACTAGTCCTAAATGAGTGCTGATTATGTTGTTGATGCCAACTTGAAAACAAGTTCTATTTGCTAATATATGATTTTCTAGCAGCAGTCTTTCTTACTCCGTTAATACTGCTGTACATCCTCACAAAACCGGTGAATAAAGGGAATTAAGAACCTATCATCCAGGCAGGAAATTGAAGTTGATTGGGGTAGGGACATATCAAACTCTCCTAAACAGTGTGCCACTCAACCAAAGCCCCTTAGGCAAAACAGCATGCCCAACACACTAGTCATAGGTGACTCGATAGTGAGGCACACTGATGTCCCACTCACTAGGATGAATAAGGAGAAAGTAACAGCTGCCTGTCAGATGCCAGGATCCACCACATAACGCACGCACTCAGGTCCCTCAACAACAGATACAAATATGACTCTGTCATTGTACATATGGATGTGAATGACCTGAGACATACCTCCCTGGACTACATGAAAAGAGACATGGAGGAGCTCTCGGATTATGTAGCCCAGGCGGGTATGACCCTAGCCCTGATCAGCATCCTACCATCACCCAGAATTATACCACAGTACAAGCAGAAAATGACTGATTTCAAAAATTGGCTAAGTTTCTGGTGTCATTCCAAGGGGATCCAATATCTGTCTGCCTGGGATGACATGATTGACAGACCTCGATGCTTTGCCAGAGATGGCCTGCATCTGTCATCCCTGGGTTTCCAGACACTGGCCAAGGCTGTTGCCACCCCTATAGTGCCTTTTTTAGGCTGTGTTGCAAAGACCAAATTACCACCATAACAGCTACAAACAAATGCAATCTGAGGGTCATGCTTCTCAATGCTAGAAGTCTAAATCTCAAAATGCACTCACTCGAAGCACTCCTTAAAATGGAGAACATCGACATTTGTGCTGTAACAGAGACCTGGTTCAAAGCAGCAGAAAGCACCCCTGAACTACAAGGCTATAACTCATTTCACACCTTTCAGCCCCAGAACTTGGACCAAAGCTCCAAAAGGCAAAGGTGTTTCCATATTCATAAAGGATGCCCACACCTCCAGACTGGTAGCCCAACATAACACATCAGAGATACTTCAGGTGCAGCTAACATTGGGTAAGACAGCAATTCAGGTTGTAGCCTGCTATAGGTCCCCAACCATGTCCCAGGACTCACACTCCATGTTCCTAAGCACCCTGGAGAATATTAGGGTCTAACCTAACACTCTCATACTAGGTGACTTCAACTACCCCTCCATTAACTGGATAAACTACTCATGTACCAATACACTTGCCCGTTTCCTGGAATTCATTACTTCCAATGCCATGGACCAGCTAGTTCTTACCCCCACTAGAGGGAGCAACATCCTCGACCTGGTCATTACTAACATGGGCTACCATTGCTCTACACCAATAGTCAACTCCTCCCTGGTTAGATTGGACCACAAACTAATTATCTTGGAAATCTACATCTCCCCCACCCCCACAAAGGTAACCACCATGAAAACTTCTCCAAAGCTAACTTTGGGCTCCTAAAAACAGAGGTGGCTAACTTCACGGCACCCATGCAAATGGAGAATAGTTGCATGACCGCTGACTCATACAGCAATGCACTGTATGAACACGTGCACAAATGCATGGATCTTACCATACCCAATAGAACCAAGACGCTCTCCTCCAAAAACGGAAGCCAATCTGGTGGTCCCCTGCCATAAACAAACTCTACAACAAAAGGAAGAACCTGATGTGGAATAAGGTGGAGTCCCAAGACTGGAAAAAGTCCCTTATCAGCCTCAACAAAAAGTTGAGATCCCTCATCAAATCCTCTAAAGCTAGCTATGAAAACAGAATTGAAGCAGATAGTAAAGACAACCACAAGGCCTTCTATAGTTATGTAAATAATCTCTATGGCAATACCCAGATTTGCTCTGAGCTACTGCACAATAGGGTTGGGAGGATGGCCTAATGGTTAAGGTGTTTGCCTTACAAACACAAGGTGCAGGGTTCAAGTCTCACAAGGGATAATTGGCTAGGCTTAAAATGGCTCGCAAGGGCAGTTAGCTTAGTACTAACCTATGAACCTATGAACCTATATCACCTCCTATACTTTGCCAACAGATATTGCCAATATACTGGCCAACAGATTCAGTGTCAACTTTGCTCCTCTCTCCCCTCCAAAGGACCAATCGCAATACCAGTAGATTACCAGGCACCCACTGTCCAAGGCCAAAAATACAGCTTCTATGGGACTTGACAATACCCCTGGCTGTGTTCTGCATGAACTAAAGAGTGAACTGGCACTACACATGCGTGCCCTGTTCAATCACAGCCTCACCTCAGGCTCTGTCCCTACCAAATGGTGCACTGCTGCAGTCATCCCTCTCCACAAAGGAAAAGCGACTACAAACCCTAGGAACTATCGCCCCATTAGCCTGACAAGTTTGATATGCAGAGCTATGGAACACATCATCATGGACCTAATAAACAAGGATATAGGGAATCTCCAAACTCTGGATCCCACACAGTTTGGTTTTGTGAAGGGTAGATCATGCCTGCTTAACCTGGTCGACTTCTTTGTGTCAGTCATCAGAGCTGTGGATGAGAGCAAGGTGGTTCATGCAGCCTACCTTGATCTGGCCAAGGCCTTTGATACCATTCCCCATGCAGGAATAATAGAAAAACTCACTAAGCTAGGTGGGTGCAAACTGGCTCACAGACAGAACCTAAAGTGTGACAGGAGATGACTCCAAGTCAGACTGCTGACCAGTCACAAGAGGAGTCCCACAGGGTTCAGTCCTGGGTTCTCTCCTGTTTGGTATCTACTTCTCTGATGTCCAGGCCAACACAAAGAGACTCTGGCTGACAAAGTTTGCAGACAATTGCAAGTTGGGAGCTATTATTAACTCTCCAAGTGATGTTGACATCCTGCAGAAAGGCCTCACTGAGACCAACAACTGGTGTCAGAACCATGGCCTTAAGCTCAATGCCAAAAAATGTGTCGTCATCCCCTTTGGGAAAAAACTCAGTTCCTATGAATTACCGCATCAATGGTAGTCCACTGAACACAGAAAGCGTCATAAGAGATCTGGGAACGCAGGTTGACAGCAACCTCTCTTTTGACCACCACATTGCCACTGTGGTCAGAAAGTCCTTCTATGTGACACATCTCATTACTAAGGGTTTCGCATCCAGGAAGAAGAGGTCATTGTCTCCCTCTGCTCTTCCCTCATTAGGCCAATCATTGAGTACAATGCCCCATTTGGCATGTACCTCACTAGACACCTGCAACAACTGGACAGGCCACAAAAGTACCTCACAAAAATGATCATAGGCCTTAAACAGTTGTCCTATATGGACACACTCAAAAAACTCCAACTATTCTCTGTCTCATATCACCTACTTAGAGAAGATTTCTGCTTGACTTACAAAGCCATGTCTGACCCAGCTCTGTTAGAAATGCTGCATCTAAAGAAATCCCAGTCCTTCCACACCACATGCTCCAGAGACCTCATCCTCATTACCGCAATCAACAGGACATGCTGGAGGGACAGGTTCATAACCCAGAGACAGCCCATACTATGGAATAGACTTTCCATACATGTCAAACAGAGCACCTCACTGGCCCTCTTCAAGAGAAATCTTGATGAGTGGATAAGAAATAGAAAATTCATCCCGGGGATCACTACAGTGGCTGCACTTGACAGAGGCAGTGGGAACTAATGTTGGCTGGCACAATGCCAGGGTAATCCTATGGACTAGGCTTGAAAAGGCTCAAGGGCCATTAGCCTAGTACACACCTATGAGCCTGTGAATCTATGATCTTGTGTGACTAGATCCATTCTGTGGGGATGCTTGTGGTAATTGTCCCTGGCTATTTTCCAAAGAAGAAAGAACTACTGTTGCTTTGTCCAGAAGGTAGCTACCACAATAATTTTGGAGGATGCTTTCTAAATCTTCAGCCTGGTCTAGAAGGGAGTTACCACAATGATTTGGGGGGATTCCTTCTGAATCTTCAGAAGTACCATGGATATCAGTAGAATGGGTGGAAAAACATACAGGAACCTTCCTACCAAAGGGAACAAAAACAAAATCTGTTTTCCAGGCCTTCTTTCATGGAGTCCTAGAGCCAGAAAGGAGGCAAATAGATCTGCATTAGGAGCTCTCCACAAATGGATTGAAGCTTGGAAAACCCCCTGATCGAGTTTCCAGTCATGAGGGTCTGTCCAAAGGTGAATTTAGAATCTCATTTTTAAAATCTTCATGGAGGTTCTGAGAATGCAGTCAGGCAAACATCCTCAAAACAGTGGTCACTGCCCTGGAAGAAGTATCAACTGAGTCCTGCACACACTGAAAACAATGTATAGTGACTTGCACAATGAAAAAAACTAAGGTATTTAAAGCAGATTTTTCCTCACATGAAGAAACTGCAGACAAAACATTCATCATACTTTCACAATTAGTCAGAACAAACTAACATATGAGCCTATTCAAAATTATAAATATCAAAGTTGCAGAAGCATACTCCTTTTCCCTATACTTATCAATAATCTTCCCATCTTTATTAGAAAGTGTAGGGTTGGAACTAACTAAATGTTTAGCAGTAGCAGGATTAACTAACGCTACACCTGCTGGGTCAGGCTTGGGAAGAGTGTATAAATAATTAAAAGACTGAGAAATTAAAAGAATGAGAAACGTTATACATCATATCTGCGTTTTTAGGGGCAACTGCCTAATTATCCAGAAAATTACAGGCACAAACACACACATCCTCCAAAGCTGACAGAACTGGAGGAATAAGTGAATGTTCTTGAAATTCTTTCTGTCACACCTCATAGTATTTTTGAAGGGACTCCGACTGAAAACACTGGCACATTCTGGAAATTGTCTCAGAGAAAGTGAACCCCACAGAAAGAATCAGAAATTGAGCTTTCCTCTGAGTCTGAATCAGAAATCTGAGGAGAAAACCCTATATCTGTCCCTTCATCTTCCTGTCCAAATTCAGAATCTTGAATCTCTTTAGTTTAGGCAAAGATGTACCTCTTTCTTTTACCAGAAATGAATTTATAAGAATGATCAATAGCCTGAATAAAACCTTGAACCAGACCCAACAAATTACTCCTGTCCAAAGAAATTTGAGTAGACATAGATGCATAATTTAGTTTTCTGTTTCTTTTTAACAGGGAAAATTGAGCCAACAATGTATTAATGGCACAATGGTAACAGCAGTGACTTCCCCAGGGATGGACACGACATTCTGTTCCATCTCCTGAGACCGACATGAGTGGCTCTCCCTTGCCCAGTGAGCTGTACGTGCTACACCTGAAGGATCTGGTGTGAAAGATGAGTGGTATGAACTATAACTAATGACCACAGCAAATTCACCCACCTGAGGCAAGTTGCAAGCCTGTTGTTGCATCCAAGGCTGTTTGCTTAACTTTTTTTCTTTTTGTGGCTGCAAGAAGGACTGGCCATAGGACCAATAGTTTGTTCCACGGTCAAGCTGAAAATGGTGGCTGTGTCCTGGGAAAAGCAAGCAGCAAAAGTCAGTAAAAATTTAGAGTCATTAAAAGTAACTTTTTTCACAGAAAAACACAGTAAAAGCATTTTAAAACACTTAGCCTCCCCAAAAAGTAAAATGAACACAATTTCTCTACAGAAGAAAAATGTTTTTTTAAATACTTTAAACAACTTTTAAACTGACAGGAAAAAAGATCACTCTCATTAAAAAGTACAATATAGTTTCATGACAGTCAGTGACAAGCACTGTCCCCAGAGTTGCAAATCGAATACTTCTGAAATTGCTTTATATTCTCACTCCAGCTATCTAATCAACAAAAAAGGGTCTGTTGCCTTGGATATGAACTTTTCCACAATCTCCATTACCATCTTGGTGGATATAGGCATCCATGGTTAGTGACAACCAGTTAATTTTCAAACAATCTGATATGGTATGTCAGAGATGTATTTACACAATGTCACTGGAGGTAAAGCTCTCACATAAAAGTACTCCTAATGTCTATAAGGTTGTCTGCAGTATACACGCTGCACCCTTCACACACAATTCAAAGCAGGCATATAGATCCGCATATGCTGAGGAATATAAATGTAATCTTTCTAACCACAAAGACCTCCTAGATGAATTACACATAACAAATACCCTCACCAGCCCCAAATGCACTCTTTCAAAACAACATCCACATCAACACATAGAGCCACATCTCATGGAGCCTCTATCTCTAAGCCCATAAGACAAGCCACCACACAATCCAACATTCTCGTAATATGAGACTCCATCATGAAACACACTGATGTGCCTCTCACCAGGCTGAGTAAGGAGAAAGTTACAGTCATTTGCTTATCAGGGTCTAGGATCTGCCACACTGCACACATACTCAGATCATTGGACCACAAGTACCAGTATGACTCAGTCATAGTCCATGTGGGAGTAAATTACCTGAGACATACCTCCCTAAACTATTTGAAGAGAGACATCATGGAGCTCTCAGAATATGTGTCTCAGGCTGGTACAAGCCTAGCACTGAGCAGTATTTTACCTTCTCCAAGGATGATGCCACAATATGAACAAAAGATGATTGACTTTAATAAGTGGCTTAGTTTCTGGTGTCATTCTAAGGAAGTGCAATATTTGTCAGGGTGGAAGGAGATGGTCAACAGGCCACGCTGCTTTGCCAGGGATGGTGTGCACCTCTACCCTCTAGGCTTTCAAATATTAGCTAAAACATTGTCTTGCCCCATAATGTCTTTTTTTAGACAGTGCCAAACTAAAAATACTTCTGACAAGGTAAATCAAAACTAAGAAAATCTAATGGTATTACTGATCAATGCTAGGGGTCTACACAAAAAACTCCAATCTCTAGAAGCTCTCTTCACCCTAGAGAATGCTAATGTCTGCGCAGTCAATGAGACATGGTTTAAAGCCACAGAGAGCACACCAACAGTGCCAGGTTATAATGCCTTGCATATATTTAGACCAGCTACTGCACAGGCAGGGACTAAAGGTGGAGTTGTCTCTATTTATGCTGGTCAAACAGGACAATGCACTTGAGCTGCTCCATATTCAGATCACCATAGGCAAAATCCAATATCACTTCCTTGCCAGCTATAGGTCCCCCCTTATGACCCAGGAAACTCATACCATGTATTTAAACTTATTACAAACACTAACCATCCAACCCAATACCATATTTATGGGCAACTTTAATTACCCCACTATTAACTTGGAATCCTATACAGTACCAAATGCACAGGCACAGAGATTCCTGGATTTTGTAAACACAAACTCCCTGAATCAGATAGTCAATACACCAACCAGTGGTGCAGCCATACTGGATCTGGTCCTCACTAATATGGGAGAGTGCTGCACACCCCTTACTGTAATGTCCTCCCTGATAAGGCCAGAACACAAAGTGGTCTCCTTTAAAGTAAAAATATAACCGGGACCCCAAGCTAAACCTGGAATATTCAGGAACTACTGTAAGGCTAATCTTCTACTATTAAGTGATAACCTGGCAATTTTTCAGGCCCCCAGAAACCCTGAGAACACTGTTGCCTATGCAGAAGTGTTCACAGAAACCTTGTACTAGCATGTTAATAGCTGCATAGAGGCAGCTGTACCCACCAGGAAGAAATAGAGAACTAACTCAAAAAACAAGCCACCCTGGTGGAATCACAAAATCAATTGGATGTATAACAGAAGGAAGAAAATAATGACAAACATTAGGAGGTGCAGCACCCAACAGGATAAAAGCACTCTCATCAAACTAAACAAACAACCCAGGGGACAAATAAAGTCTACCAAAGCCAAATTTGAGGTGAATTTGGCCTCAAAGGCCAAGGACAACCATAAGGCATTCTTTAGCTATGTCCAAAACCTCAAAGGCAATATACAATTGTGTGCAGAGCTCATTGTAAATGGAGCAATCTGTACTGAGCCAGAAGATATAGCAAACCTACTGGCCAATATATTTTGCTCCAACTTTACCCATCTCTCCCCCTCAACCTTCCTCAGGAAATACCATCAAATATAACTTTCCTGCTATCATTAGGGAACAGGTCCTTAATATTCTCTCTAAAGCCAAAAACAATACATCAATGGGCCCCAGACAATATCCCAGGATGCCTTATAAATAACATGACCTGTCAGGGTCTCTGGAATTGCTATTTAACTATAGCCTCCAAACAGGTTTTGTGCTTTATGAATGGAGAACAGCAACAGTCATACCTCTGCACAAAGGAGGGCCATCTACAGACCCTGGAAACTAAAGAGCCGTAAGTCTCACTAGTCTTATATGTAAAGCCATGGAAATAATTATCATGGAAATGATCAGTAGAGATACAGTAAACCTTCAGACACTGGACCTAACCTAGTTGGGTTTCGTCAAGGGCTGATCATGCCTACTCAACCTGGTGAACTTCTTTGAGAAGGTCACCAAAACAATGAATGAGGCAAAATGGTTCACACTGCCTACCTTGACCTAGCCAAGTCATTTGACAAAATGCCCTACTTGGACATTGTTGACAAACTCAAGAGGTTAGATACAAACTCGTATGTCACCTGGTGGATAGCCAATCTATCACATGATTATACTTAATTAATAGAAGTTAAAATTTAGGTTCACTTTTCAAATGGCCTAAAACAATATAAATAAAATACATACAAAACACTAAAATAGATACATAGTATAATCATGTGATCAATGTTGTATCTTATTGGTTAATTTGTTCCATAAATGAGTTCACTGACTTGCTAGTTTTTATGCATTGATAAAGAGCTTTGCTCGAAAGCTTTGCATTTTACATGATGTTTGTGTTTTAATAAAATCAATGGTATATTCTTTGCTTTTTGTCTTTTGTTTTTTTTTTTACCTAGAAAATCAGTGGTTAAAATATCTGGCTAAAGACGTTATGGAGGGTTCTGGGGGTCCTTCAGCTGAGCAAAGTTTGAAGAGGGAGGTGAGCAAACAAATGCCTGAAACCTCTTCAGCTGCACCTCTTACCTCCAATGTGTCCCTTGAGGTCAGTGAAGACCCGATGGTATGGTCAGAGGTTGGGTCTGCTTCTGCAGTGCATACCTCTTTGGAAGCTGCCAAGGGATCAGTTCCCAGCACGTCCAAGGCTTTGCAGATGTCCGCTTTGGGTGACATGGAGGAACTGCTGCTTGTTGGGCTTGAGGACTCTGAGGACATTCCTGTCATTCCAGCTAGGGATTCATTTTTATCTACCTTGGACGTTAGGCCTACATCAGTCTCTTCTGCTTTGTTCCTCAATCAGAAAGAAATGTCAAAAAGAAACAAAAAACTAAACATTCCCGTATTCCTTCTGCTCCACAGTCTGACTAGGATGTATTTTCCCAAGGTCTTAATAAGGCTTTGATGGCCTTGAAGCCATCTACCTCTCTCCCTCTACCTGCCATCACTTCCTCCCCTGTTCTACAGTCTGGTGGATCCCAGATTATTCCCTCTGACTCAGAGGACTCTGATGATTCCCTAGCATATTCCACCCAAATTACCTCACCTCAATATGCCTCACCTGACAAGGAATCAAATAGAGGGGATTCTCCAGTTGGAAGAGATGTCTTTTGGAGAAAATATTAATCAAACAGGAGAATTCTTTAAGTGGGATTGTTCCCAGATTTCTGAGGAACATAAGAGATATTATGATCTTATGCAAATGGAGGTCCCTTCTCCTTCCGCAATGCCTCCAGTCCTTCCAGCTTTATTTGATGCCTTTATCTCCTCTTCTAAGACTCCAGATTCTCAAACTCCTGCTCCCAAGGACCAGACAGATTTCATAAAGTGCCAGATAAATGCAAGTTTCTTTATGTGTCCTTCGGCGGACCCTGCAGTAGTCTCCATAGTCTCTGATAGGTCTTCACATTTATCTCCTTCTGTCAGACTTTTATCATCTGATAAGGAAAGTAAGATTCTTGACAGATTGGGTAGAAAGGTCTATTCCTCATCCACTTTAGCTATCAGAGCTAGCAATTACCAGACTCACATGTCTAGGTATTCCTTGGCCTTGCTTTCTCAGGCCTCACAAGCTCTAGCTCAATTACCAGAATCTGAGGTTAACACGCAGGTTCTGTCTCTTTTGGCTGCTTCCTCACAAGTTGACAGACATTCCATTAAGTGCAGCTATTATGCTGTTGAGACATTTTCCAGAGTTGCTGCTTCTGCCTCTGTGCTTAGGAAACATTCTTGGCTCAGACTACAATCTCTTCCTGAGGATATTAAGGCAAAATTACTCGATACCCCTTTGGACAAATCTGTACCTTTTGGTTCTGCAGCTGCAGACTTAAGACTCTGAAAGAAAAAGGGAAGGAGCTCCATGATTTGAAACACTTGTTTGTTTCACCTGTACCTAAATTTCATAGGAACTTCCCTGCCAAAAAATTCCTTTGTTAGGAGACCTACTTGTTCCTCTTCTGCATCTACTCCTGCTTTTAGGCCTAAAAAGTCAGTTAGGAGATCTCCGTCTTTAAAATCGTCTGCCTCAGCTCCTCCAGCACATCAACCCTTTCAGGCCAGGCCTAGCTCTCTCTGACAATCACCATCCTCTTCCAAGTCATACTCTTCTGCTCTTTGCCTCTCCCTTTCTTTTCCAGCTGGGCAAACATCACTCAGGACTACTGGGTACTATCTGCCATTCATAAAGGATATTTCATGACTTGGAAGACTCTCCCTCCTTTCATGGGGGTTCCACAACCCTCCTCCAGTCAGTTGGAGATGTTCCTACAGCTCCTATCATAATTTCTTTTACAAGGCCCCATCCAGAATGTTCCTCTGGATCAGAGAGGCAAAGGTTTCTATTCTAGAATGATTCTGCTCCCAAGAAAGGATGGTCCTTGGAGACCAATTCTAGACCTCTCACACTGAAATACATTTCTAGAGGTGCCATCTTTCCACATACTGTCCCTTCAGATGCTCTTTCCCCTGATTTCTCCCCATTTATTCATGGTATCCTTGGACCTCAAATATGTATATCTATACATTCCTATTCATCCTCTTTACAGGAAATGTTTACATTTCTAGGTGGCTTCTTTGCACTTTCAGTTCTCCGCCTTGCCTTTTGGTCTCTCCACTGCCCCAAGGGTATTCACAAAGTACTTGGACCCTGTAATTGCCTTCTTGAGAATCTAGAGGATTCAAGTTTCTCCCTATCTGGACCACCTCCTCTTTCTTGCTCTCAATTCAGAACAGTTGTCTCAAGACATTCAGCAGGCCATTCATCTAATTCAAAGCTTGGGGTTCACTATAAACTTCAAAAAATCCACTCTGACCCCATCAAAGGGTCACATTTTTCTGGGGTGCAGGTTCAAAACAGATCAGATTATGGTTTTCCTCCCAACATACAAGGTTCAAACTCTGAATACCTTCATGAAAAGCTTGCTGTCTCTTCCTTCCAACTCAGCCAGGGAGTTCCTAAGACTCCCAAGATTCATGGCTTCTATAATTCCCATGCTGTCCTCTGCAAAGTCTGTTTTTAATATGCACACCCTCTAGAGTTTCTCATTGCTCTTCTTCCCTTCCTGAAAACAGAGCTCCTCTTGTGGATTCAGCAGCTATCTTTGAATCTTGGCCTTCCTCTTCTCTTGCCCCAACCTTCTCAACAGCTTTTTACAGATGCTTCAGACACAGATGGGGGGGGGGGGGACTTTGCATCAAAGAAGTTTCAGGGTCTCTTGTGTCCCTCTCAAAAGAGGGAACACATCAACATCAGAGAAATGAGGGCTCTGATCCTAGCCTTGCAGATTTTTCATTCTCTCTTTCTGCCAGATACTCTGAAAGTTTTAACAGACAACATGACAGTTCTCTGGTACATAAACAAACAGGGTGGCACCAAATCTTACCTTCTTTGCAGGTTAGGTCTTAGGGCATGGGAGCTAGCAATTCATTACAAGGTTACCCTTCATGTTGTCTATTTACCCTCACCCCAGAACACTGTGACAGACACGTTAAGCAGATCCATGTCACACTCCCACAAATAGATGCTTCACAAAGATTTGTTCCTGGATCTGGTTCACCAGTGGAGTACTCCACAGCTGAACCTATTTGCCTCCATTCAAAACAGACAACTTCCTCTATTTTGTGCCAGAGTGCCACATCCTCTAGCTTGGAAGGTGGATGCCCTTTCCATCTCATAGAAGGGGATGTTTCTGTATGCATTTCTCCCCTTCCCTATCATTCAGAAAGTCATGCTGAAAATTCAGCAGGGCAAACCAAGAATCTTGTTGGTGACCTTTTTGGCCAATACATTATTGGTTCCCTCTTCTGCAGCTAGCCAGGGGTCATTATTACAGGTTGCCTTACCAGTTGTACCTGCTCACACAGGACAAGGGATCCTTGCTTCATCCACATCTCTCAAGATTGCAAATGACCCTGTGGGTGATCAACTTTTGATCCCTTTTAAGCATCTTTTCTCAGAGGACGTGGTCTGTTTTGCAGGAGGCCAGGAAACCCAATACTAGGAAATCTTACACCTCCAAATGGAAAAAAATATTCTATCTGGTGCCTTTCAAGAAGTCTATATCTGCTTTCTGTGGACCCTACAATACTTTCTTACTTGTGTGAGCTGCTAAGCAGTGGCTTGTGATATTCTTCCAAGTCCACTCTTCTGCTCTTTCTGCTTGTCTGCTATTATCACATCCTTTGGCTTCCAGATTGGAGTAAAACTTTTCCTTAAAGGTGTCCTACATATTATGCCTCCCAGAAAACCAGTACCACCACCTTGGGATCTTAATTATGTCCTAGAGAAGCTAACTGTGGCCCCTTTTGAACCTGCAGCTTCTGCTTCTCTAAAGTTTTGCACTTGGAAAACTGTGCTTCTGGTAGCTTTAATCTCAGCTAGGAGAGTTTCTGAGGTTCAGGCTCTGATGGCATCTCAACTTTCCTAATTTTTCACAAGGACAGAGTCTCTTTGCACACCAACCCATCCTTTATGCCTAAAGTGGTAAATGAGAGAGCTCTTATCCAGTCTATCCAATTGACAACCTTTTTCCCTTCCCCTCAGTCATCTAATGAAAAGATTCTACATTCTTTGGATGTTCATAGGCAACTTAGACTTTATTTAGACAGGACTATAGCTATCAAGAAATCTGATCAGCTTTTTGTGTCTTTTCATCCCAGTGCTCTTGGTTTACCTGTTTCTACACAAACTATTTCCTCTTGACTGTCTAAGACTATTGAGTTTTGTTGTTTCTTTTATGCTAAGTCTGGCTTCTCCTGATAGAGCCCACTCCACTAGATTTGTTGCTTCTTCAGGTGCTTTATTTAAAGGCCTGGATACTAACTCTATTTTGGAGGCTGCTACATGGTCTTCTGTGCATACCTTTACCAAGCACTACAAGTTGGACACTTTTCTAATTCTAGGGCAGGGTTCGCTCAAGCTATTCTCCATGGCTTTTTGGAAAAGTCTTCAAAGCATTTTTCCTCTGCTCCTTCCTCCTCCCAAAGTTCCTACTAAGCTTTGCTACTCTCCCATATATAAAGAATACTGCAACATTGAATAGAAGGACATAGAACTGTTGTGTTATATCTTACCATAACAATAGATGTCCTTTAATATGTTGCAGTATTCTGTCCATCCCTCCTTCCCCCTGCATCTTGTCCCTTCCTTGGATGACTTGTTTGCTTAGGACTAATGTTCCTCATGGAGCCTCCTTGTTCTGAGGATGGTATGTGCGGACGTCCTTTTTATGGTTGAGATTGTCAGACCATACGTGTGACATCCCATGTACTGGCAGTGGCTAGAAGCTTTCGTATACTGGCCAGACGTCAGGTCATAGGGTGGAAGACATCCCATATTTAAAGAATATTGCAACACAGAACAAAAGGACATATAATTTACTTTCCAACTGTCAGCATGGCTTCAGACCTTCACACAGCACAACTACTGCCCTCCTTTCCTTTACTGATTGCATTAAGAACAACCGTAACCTCAATTTGCTGTCCTCTGCACTGTTTATAGATTTGTCTAAGGCTTTCAATATGGTTAATCACCAGATACTTATAAATATCCTCAAATCCCTGTCACTAGATCCACTAGCAATAAAATGGTTCCAGTCCTATTTAAATAACAGACAACAGGCAGTACTCTGGCACAACACTTTATCAACCAACATCCCCATTAACCTTGGTGTCCCTCAAGGGTCCATACTAGGACCTCTCCTGTTTTCTATATTTATCAATGACCTTCATCTAGAAATTCCTCAACCAACATACATACAATATGCAGATGATTCCACACTGATATGCTCAGCCACATCTATATCCAAACTTAACTCCCTTACCCAAACAGTGTTTAACACAGTTGAACTTTGGTTCACACAACTCTGTCTCCTTCTGAACCCCCAAATACTAAGCTCCTCCTTTTTTCCCCAACTCAAAAATCTCCCCTAATAGATTTCTCAGTCACATCCATTAATGGTACTCTCATATCCCCAGATGCTACCACCAAACTTCTAGGTATCACCATAGATAACAACCTTAACTTTGACACCCATATTAACAACACTATAAAAACTGTTAATAGAAAACTAGGCTCTCTCTATAGGATAAAACACGTCCTCTCTCCTGCAGCTAGAATAACTTATTGCTCATACCGATCTAATCGCTACTCTCCTCTATGCCTCACCTATTTATACAAATCTATCCAAAACCAACCTTAATAAAATGGAAACCGCCTACAATAATATAGCCAGATTTGCTACAGGTAATCCCTTTAGAACCCACCACTGTTATAATCTAAAACAGTTTAGGATGGCTGGAATTACAAAATCAGATTAATTTCCACCAACTGAACATAGTCCATCAAACCCTTCACCATCCAACAAATACCCCTATACTATCTACCCTTATCACCCACTACAGAAATTTAAAGACCTTGCATTCATCCCACAAACTGCTGGTCAATATTTGTAAATCAAACAACAAGGCTGGAAACTCTTTCTTCTCTAATACTGTTGGAAAATCCTGGAACCTTCTCCCCAGTGAACTTTCCTCACTTCCCTCTTTATCACTTTTCAAAACCAAACTGAAGATTTTCCTCAAAACTCACTGGTTGTGCTCCTGCACTGAACCTGACTGATCAACTAGCCCTGCTACTAGGTTCAGCCTACCCTCCTCTTCTCAGTAATCTACCCTCTTTTCTTAACTACAACTAACATTTTACTTTTAGATACTACTACTTACATCTTCTTGTATCTTGTGTCTTATTAATGTAAATATCATTTGTACTTAAAAAGTGTACATAAATAGCTACAGTCTCTTCTATATACTATGGATTTAAACTGCATATTAACACTACTCATACCTGAATATTTACGTATGTATATATGTATATTATCAGCTGTCTTCTCCGCTATATACTATGTATTACAACTGCATTTGAATGATACAATTAATACTTCACTTGTTGCTATATGTCAAAAACTTCTAACCTCTTGGATTAGTCTAACCAATGTAAAAGAAATGTACCTTGTTTACATCAACTTTGTAAATATGATTTGATATTTTCGTAATTTTTTGTTATTGTTCTCATCAGAGCTTATCTCCCCAGGCCTCTACTGAAAATGGACATGTATCCAGTTAGACTAACCCAGTCAACAAATGTAAAATAAAAAATAAAATAAAATAAAGATATAACACAACTATTCTTTCTCAGTATGGGTGATATCACCCCCCTAAAGAGTGATGGAAAACTTCTGGGGGCCTTATATAGTATGGATCGTAATCAATAGTAATCAGATGTTAGGAGGTAATAGAGACTTTGAAGGGGCAATTTGGACAAAAAAATGACAACATAATCTTGGCACTACTCATAGCACATGACATTCATAATAGATCATTAGAATTAGTTTGGAGCAAAATTGACTTCATTTTTAGCACTGCAAGGAGGTGAAAGCTAATGTTGACCAGACTCCGGTCCTGCCGTGGTACTGTGGTACACTAACCTGCTGCTAAAACACCCCCTAACACTAGGACAATTCTAGCCTGCTAGAGATCATATCCTTACCTTGCCGTATAATAAACGATATTGGTTCTCCATACCACCGTCAATTGGAATCAAAATCACCACTCATCGGTTTAACACCCGGCACCCCAAACCACTGCACCAAGCAGGGCTCTTTGGGTGGATCTATGATCAATCAGCTTTTGTCTTGACAATTTTTTTATGTTCTAATTAAAATTCTTTTCAGGTTTTGATTTTTAGTAGTGAAAATAGGCAAAATGTGATAGGTTTTTATAGGTCTTGTGCTGCTGACTGTGTATGGTTTGGTTTGATTATTATTTGTGACTCTCTAGCTATAAAGACTAGCCTTTTCCTTTTGACTGCTCCTGTTAGGTGTCACCATGGTAGATCATCAGTCTGCAGAACAAGTGTCAGCAGAGTTTTAATGTGCCATCTTGCCAGCCCAGCACCCAACCTTACTCAGGAGGCACACACATGCACACACTCACACTTAGGGCCAATTTAGAATGTCCAATTCACCTGCAGCATGTCTTCAGAATGTGGGAGGAAACCGGAGAACCCAGAGGGAACCCACACGAACACAGGGAGGACATGCAGGGTCCACACAGAGGACACCCCAGCCGAGAATTGAATAGGAGCACTTCTTGCTGTGAGGTGACAATGCTAACCACTGCACCACTGTGCCTCCCAGCTATAAAGGCTAATCTGCTGGAGTTTTTCAACTGTTAAATGCTATTCATCATCGTAACATTGTGTATATAAGTTTAATAAACTTATATGCATGTGCTTACTTGTGTGAGTAAATCTCAATATTATAATTGATTATACTTATTTAAAAGTAACGTGTTACTTTAGTTAGTAACTAGTTGTCATCTTCTTTTGACTTTTCCCAGTTAGGGGTCACCACAGTGGAACAACAGTCCACAGATTGATTGGCAGTAGAGTTTTATGGTGTTGAGTTGCCAGCCTGGCACCAAACCTTCCACAGAAGGCACACACACGCACACCTAGGGCCAAGTTAGAGAGTCCAATACACATGTCTTTGGAATGTGGGAGAAAACCGGAGCAAACCCACATGACCACAGGGAGGACATGTAGACTCCACACAGAAGGCACCCCAGCTGAGAACTGAACCAGAGAACCTCTTGCTGTGAGGCAGCAAGGCTAACCACCACAGCAGTCCCTTAGTTAGTAACTAGTAATAATAATATATTACTTTTTTTAGTAATTAGTGATAGTAATATATTACTTTTTTTTAGAAAAGTAATAAGTAATAGTAATATATTACTTTCACTGAAAAGTAACTAGTAATAGTAACTTATTACTTGTGTAAGTAACTAGCACAACACTGAAAGGGACAACTTCTAGTTTCTCTTTCATGTAACTAGAAATATAGGCAATTCAGTTCAGGTATATGTAAGGTTAATTTTCTGTAATATAAGTTGTTTATCCTGTACCTAGGATGTATTCTGTGGCCTTCATTCATTGTGATATGGGAGCACTTTGTGAATCAAAACTAATATTTCATTAGTTGCTTTGAAGGAACTAAATAAAGTAAAACACTGCAACAAAACTGTAAACTTTAGGGAAAAGCCAGTAAGTCATGACAGGAACCAACCCAAAGATATATAAAATCAAAGGCTGTCTCATATCTGGTAATAGCTTAATCCAGACATTAAGCCGTAGACATAGTACCAAAATGGGAAAATGTGATCATGTGACACATTCAGCATGACCATATGTTCCACATGCGCAATACAATAAAACATCAACTTTATACCTTATAACAGGAGTCCTACAGATTCCCATATAATTTAGTCCTGTGATTTGCATCCTTTCTGCTCTAGTTTGTTAAATGTTAATGCTGAAGACTATGATTGTGACTTGGCTATGAACTAAAAATGTTTTTCTGCGTTCTTCAACATCCAAATATGTAATGAGAGTTCAAAAATGCAAAATACAAATCCCAAAATATGTTTTCCTAGCAGATATTATATAACTAGGACTGTCTCCCATACTATCAAACATGGAGGGTTAATAGCATTCATTTATGCACCTGTTTGATAATGGTTGCATGAATTGTTCTGTCCCAAGTTCCTCTGCCCTACATGAAGTAGAAGGTCAGATCAGGAGCAAGATGGACATTTGACTGGGGTCTATTAAAATCCATCAAACTCTCTTTCTCTCAGTAGTTTTCCAGGTGGACAGGAATGTACTAATTCACCTTGTGTAGGCTGTTTAGCATGCATAGAGTTAGTATGCATTACTCCAGTGTTGCAAAGCATTATGGGTTGAACATGTGTTTTTTTAAGGAATCTTACTTCAGCAGATGTAGAAACTTTAATAATAACCAAATGACAAATATGCATACACACATTTGCATGCATAGGCACAAGTATATTAGACAACAGTATTCAACTGTGTAACACACAGTTATGATGAAAATAGAGCACAGCAAATAATTATGTTACTGAGAGCACCACATGTTCTTTAAATTACAACAATGTACTTGAACAGGATTTCCTCTCTTTAACTAACATTTTCCAGTAGTATAAATAAGTCAGCAACATTTGTTGTGCCTGCACTAACCACTTCAAATAAAATCCTTCTGCCCTTCAGGAAAAATACTGACATCTTGGAATGCATTAAACAGAAGGAGAACCAAATGTGTTGGGAAATTTATATATATATATATATATATATATATATATATATATATATATATATATATATATATATAATGCAGCAATGGCTTATTCTGACAACTTCTTGGAGTAACAATAGAACTACATCATATATGAACACAATATTTATGTGTATGCATGTGTGCATGTGTTTGTGCGCACGTGTATACTTACATACAAAGGATATACATTTCTCTATATAGACACAGACACAGACCAAGAGTATGAAAAAGAGAAAAATAGCTAACATCTTTTATGAGCCAGAAAGTAGTCTTTAAAACTTCAGCTGGCTTAAGGCTAAAAAATGCAAAAAATACATATATATATTATACTCTAAATCTGCAATGATCATATGTCATTAATACTGAGGAAGCTCCACATTTGAATGTAATGTTCAAATTTTAATTAGTGAGAAGTTGAATATATTTAAATGTATTTGTATTGATGCATAAGTGTACTACATTCATATGTGTATCTATTTATTTGATTTGATGCTTTGTTCATTTCATTGTGGAGCTTTTCTCCCTGGGCCTCCTCTGAAAATGGGCTCATTTTGGCCCAGTGGACCATCCCTGTAAATAAACGCAAATAAATAAATAAATAATAAATATCCACTTTCTTTTAAGTAATCAATGAGTTTCATAGTTTCATAGTTTAGTACTAGGCTATCTGCCCTAGGGCCTTTATAAGCCTAGCCATAGTGTATGTGGCTTTCGCCACCCCATGTAATGGTACAAAAGTATAGATTTAGTTTACTGTGCCTCTGTCTAGTAGTGACACAGAGATGACCCCTGGGGTAAACCTACGATCTCCCATCCACTCGTCAAGATTTCTCTTGAAGAGAGTCAGTGAAGGGCTCTGCCTAACATGAACTGGGATCCTGTTCCAGAGTGTGGGAAGCCTCTGAGTTATGAATCTGTCCCTCCAGCATGTCCTATTCATATTTGTGCTGAGGTTTAGATCTTTAGCTCTCGTGGTTCTGATGGATTTGGATTTTTTGAGATGGAGCATGTCCATCAATTCCTGATTGGACATGGCCTTGTACGTCAGGCATAGATCACCTCTGAGTAGGCGATATGCTACTGAATAGAGCTGGAGTTTCTTTAGTCTGGCAGCATATGACATATGTTGGAGACCCTTGATCCTCTTGGTGAGGTACTTTTGGGGTTTCTCCAGCTGCTGCAGGTGCCGGGTGAGGTACATACCAAATGGGGCATTGTACTCAATCATGGGCCTGATAAGGGAGGAGTATAGGGGTACAATGACCTCCTTTGATCTGGATGTGAATCCCTTCATGATAAGGTGGGCAAGGTAGAAGGTCTTTCTAACCACTTTGGCAATGTGGGTGTCGAATGAGAGGTCACTGTCAACTTGGGTCCCCAGGTCTCTGATTACTTTTTCTGTACTCAGTGGGTTACTGCCTATGTGATAATTTGTGGGTACTTTGTTTTTCCCAAAGGGGATGACTATACATTTTTTGGCATTTAGTTTAAGGCCATGACTTCGGCACCAGTTGTCTGTCTCAGTAAGGCCTTTCTGTAGGATGCATGTGTCAGCTGGTGTATCGACTATGGTGCCTAGTTTGCAGTCATCTGGGAACTTTGTCAGCCACAACCCTCCCGTGTTTGCTTTCACATCTGAGAAATAAATGCCGAACAATAGGGGTCCCAGGACAGAGCCCTGTGGGACACCACTTGTGACTGGCTTTGAGTCTGACATAGCTCCAGCGATTTTGACTTTATGGGTTCTGTCCTTTAGCCAGTTTGCAACCCATCTTGTGACGTATGGGTTTACATTTAAGCTGTTGAGCTTGTCTATGATGCCTGAGTGGCGTATTGTGTCGAAGGCTTTAGCCAAGTCCAGGTAGGCTGTATGGACTGCTTTGCCCTCATCAATGGCTCTAGTGACTGTTTCAAAAAAGTCAACCAGGTTCAAAAGGCAGGATCTGCCCTTTACAAAGCCAAACTGGGTAGGATCAAGTGTCTGTAGGTCCCCGATGTCTCTGTTTATGAGTTCCATAATGATTCTTTCCATAGCTTTGCAGACCAGGCTGGTTAAGCTTATGGGGCGGTAGTTTCCAGGGTCTGTAGAGAAGCCTCCTTTGTGGAGTGGGACCACTGTTGCTGTACGCCAGTGTTCAGGTACATATCCTGTAGTAAGGCTAAGGTTAAACAGCATTTTTATGTGTGGGTTTAGTTCCTCTTGGAGATTACATAGCACGCAACCCGGGATACCGTCAGGTCCCATAGATGCTGTGTTTTTAGCTTTGCTGAGAGCAGCTCTCACCTGGACATCTGAGATGACAGGGAGGTTACATTCAGCTGGGATAACTATTTCTTCTTTTGGGGGTGAGGGAGGAGAGAAGTTTGCACTGAACCTGTCTGCCAGTATGTTGGCAATATCTGTGGGTTCAGTGTATTTTTTGTCGTTATGAACTAACTCTGAGCATATCTGAGGGTTTCCACCCAGGTTTCTAACATAGCTGAAGAAGGCCTTATGGTTATCTTTAGTGTCCTTAGCGATTTTTCTCTCAAAGTTAGCCTTGGATGTTTTTATGAGTGAACGTAGTTTTTTGCTAGTGCTGGTCAGAGATGCCTTCCCTTTATGGGATTTTGCTCTGTCTTGCAGTAGCTTCCTTCTTTTGTTATACAGTTTGTTTATGGCTGGGGTCCACCAGACAGGACGCCTGCCCTTGGTGGAGAGGGTCTTGGTTTTATTTGGGATTGCATGATCCATGCATTCTTGGAGATGTCCGTAGAAAGCATTTGTGAAGGATTCAGCATTGTGGGATGTGGTTTCCTCTGGCCAAGGGGGCTTAAAGGATACCATCTCAGTCTTGAGAAGTGTAAAGGTGGCCTTTGAGAAGTTTCTCACTGTAGTCTTTTGTGCTGGGGGTGGAGGTGGGATATGAATATCCAGGGTGATTAGTTTGTGGTCAGATCTCACTAGTGAGGGGTATACTTCCGGTGTGGAGCATTTTGTCCCCATGTTTGTGATGATCACATCTAGTATATTTTCTCCCCTTGTGAGAGAGGTGACTAGCTGTTCCATTGCATTTGAGTTAATGAATTCCAGGAACCTTTGGGCTAGGGTGTTAGGGCTAGAATAATGCACCCAGTCTATGTTAGGGTAGTTGAAGTCTCCCAATATGATGGTATTTGGTGAGACATTCATATCCTCCAATGTCTTCAGGAAGGCTGTATGGGGTTCCTGAGATTGGGAGGGTGGTCTGTAACATGCTACCAGTTGTATAGCAGTTTTGCCTATGGTTAGTAGCACCTGGATGGTCTCCGATGCTTCATGTGTTGCCACTAACCTGGAGGTGTGGGTGTCCTTGATGAATATTGACACTCCCCCTCCCTTTGTGGTTCAGCCCGAGTTCTGGGGCCGAAATGCATGATACGTGGTATAGCCTGGTAGAGCTGGGGTGCTCTCAGGAGCCTTGAACCAGGTTTCAGTTACTGCACAGACATCGATGCTCTCCATACTGAGGAGTGCTTCGAGAGCCTGCATCTTGAGATTTAGACTTCTGGCGTTGAGTAGCATTACCCTTAGTTTTTTTTCCATTTTTGTTTTCTAAGGAGGTGGGTTTGTCTTTTGAGCCTTGCCTAAAAAAGGCACTATGGGGGTGGCAAGAGCCTTAGCCAATATCCGGAAGCCCAGTGGTGACAGGTGCAAGCCGTCCCTTGTGAAGCAGTGTGGCTTGTCCAGCATGTCATCCCAAGCAGACAGACATTGGATCCCCCTAGAATGACACCAGTAATTGAGCCAATTATTAAAGCTGATCATCTTGTTCTGGTATTGTGGCATCATTCTTGGTGAGGGCAAAATGCTGTTCAGGGTCAGGGTCATACCAGCCTGGGCTACATAATCAGAGAGCTCCTCTATGTCTCTTTTCATGTAGTCCAGGGGAGGTACGTCTCAGGTCATTAATGCCGGCATGGACAATGACGGAGTCATATTTGTACTTGCTTTGGAGTGACCTGAGTGCATGTGTTATGTGGCGGATCCTAGCTCCCGACAGGCAGCTCACCATTACCCTCTCCTTATTCAGCCTGGTAAGCGGAACGTCAATGTGTCTGACTATAGAGTCACCAATTACTAGTGTATCAGGCATGGTGTTTGGCCTTAAGGGCTGTGATTGTTTGACACACTGCTTTATTGAAGTATGTGTTTCATGTGTTATGTTTTGAGGTGGTGGATTTTTGGGTGTCTGCTTTGGGAGCCTCTGTTGTTTTGGTAAGTTTTTTATTAGAGCCTCCGAGTATGTCTTTGTGTTATTATGTGTTTGGTTTGCAATTGTGGTAGGTCTATGTGGGACTGGGTTTGCTGTGTGTGTGGTTACCTTCTCCTCCTGTCTGGTTTTGCCAGTCCTGAGTTGAGAGAGTTCAGCCTCCAGTTTGACTATATAGTTGCATCTCTCACATGTATTTGTGTTTGCTGGGAGGAGGAGGAGAGGGTTGTCTGTGTACATGAGACAATTGTAGCAATGTCTCAAGATTCCCAGATTAACCAGCTGAACCGGAGAGGATGCCAGTGATCCACCACTCGACATGCTAGAATAGTATAAGGGAGTGCTGTGCCTTTAAGGGAAGTGGGTATTCACAGGGGTGGTAGGTGGATGTAGTGCTTACTTTGGTTTGAGAATGCTTACTTAGAAGAGAGGTTTTGAGAAGAAGTGCTAGGCTTATAATATAGCGAGTAGACTGATAATTCTAAGAGTAGAGCTTACTTAAGAGAAAATTTGAAGAGCAGACTTGGCGGAGCCAGAAAAAGTTTAACCTTGTTTAACCGGCGCAAAGCCGCTCAAACACGGATTTAAACAGGGAACTTCAAAAGCGCTGGAAATGGTCCAAAACAACCAATTACTACAAGCTCTTGTGCTGAGGTCACTCCTTCAGGGACAGATAGGCTGCTCAAGGCTCCCCACTCCCACTGGTGAGCAAAGAAACATCCTTCCATCCAAGTAAGGCAATGGACAACACAGGAACTACACCACAGCCCAGAATACAGCAAAGCCTGCATACTGGTCTAAACTAGTCGAGGAGTGGCGGGAAAACAAGGATATTTTTTTTGTTTTTTTTGTTTTTGTGATAGAAAGTACACAGAAATGCAGGAAACGGTAATAAATCAGTTACACAGGCTAGCACACTTTAGTGGGCAGCCTCAACAGTTAAATTTAACAAACAAACAAACAAACTTTCGACCAATTTTCGACCAAATGCAACTTTAAGTGCAGATAATATATAATGCAACAAACAGCTAAAAAACAGTTTAAGCTTGTTCAAAGTAAGCAAGAGAAGGTATTTTAGGTAAAAAACAGCAAAAAATACTTAAATCAGGAAAGTAGTCACTTTTCTCAGTTCTCTGTTGCTAGGACCACTCTGCAGGACCACGAGGAGCTGTTTCTGAGTAGTATAGCCAGAAAAAATGCTCAGTGATGAAACATGGTTTGTAGTAAACTAAAACATGTTTTCACTCCTCAAAGGACCCAGAGATTTTGTCTGCAGACTACTAACCTTTGATCTGAAGTTTGCCAGCCACTGTACTCATCCCTCATTAGACCCATTATAGAATACAATGTACCATTTGGTATGTACCTCTCAAGACATCTGCAGCAACTGCAAAGGCCGCAGAAATACCTCACTAAAATAATCACAGACCTAAAGCAGATGCCCTATGCTGACTGCCTTAAAAAACTCCAGCTATACTCTGTCGCATATCGTCTACTCAGAGGCTATCTCTGCTTAACATACAAGGCCATGTCAAACCCAGAGCTGTTGGACATGCTACACTTAAAGAAATCCCAACCCCTCAAAGCCACACGCTCCAGGGATCTAAACCTTGTCATCACAATAAACAAAACATGCTGGAGGGATAGGTTCCTGACCCAGAGACTCCCCAGACTCTGGAATAGACTGCCCATACATGTCAAGCACAGCGCCTCTTTGGCCCTCTTCAAAAGGAACCTTGATGATTGGATGGGAGAAAGGAAATTCACCCTGGGGATCACGTCAGTCGCCCTACTAGACAGGGGTCCAGGGAAGTAAATAGTGTGGGAAGAAATAGCCAGGGAATTGTTATGGCTAGGCTTGTATAGGCCCTAGGGCTGATAGCCTAGTACCAACCTATGAACCTATGAATCTATAAGAAAGGGTTCCTTATTTGCATTTACTACGAGTTATTTTTTTCTATAACATATATGGTCAGGAAAGTAAGAGTCTAAATAGATGGGTTCAAAAACAGAAAGCACACTGGGACTTGACATAGATCTCTAATTATACATTTTGGCAAGTTTACTTTGGAATCCTTATGGCGTTCATGTAAATGTGACTTTTTGACACTGAACCAAGTCTGGCTGGTTGGTGCTATCAGAAAATTGTTACAGGATATGTTGCGAATGTCCAGGATGAGCGAAAACATCACAACCAAGCAAGATGAGTTTGAGCTTGAGAAGTACTTTTCAGACTAAATTCATCTTAGAACTGGGATACTGTGTTATATATTAGTGGCTATTTTGCTGTTTGCCTGGCTTTCTGAGGCTCAGGCTTAAAAATTGCAGGACATTTCCTGGCAAGGACGATTGGATGGAGACATATGGTTGAGGTGTAGTTCAGTTACACTGACAAATGGTAGTGGCAAATTAACTGTGGGCAAAGAGAAGCACACATCACCTTGCCCAAAGCTGGAATATCCCAGTGCTTAGGAATGGGGGAGGGAATGCATGTGAGCTATCTGACCTGGATCTTCCACAGGCAAACAATTAGTTGGCGGCCTAGTACCAGGAGCTAAGAATGTTGCTGTAATGATCACTGTACATCTTTCCAAACTTCTTACAGTGCGGCATCAAAAACAAAACTCGATGACTGCCTGCAGTGAAACCTTGCTCAGGGAAATGCCTTTTACTCCTGTAGGAAAGGCATTGTGGCTCGGGAGCATCACCAAAAACATAAGCGGGATATAATTCAGCCATGTGTTCCCATTACATTTCAGCTGCAGAGAGACATGCCAATGGTAAATTCACTCTGGGCACAGCAAAACATGCAGTTCTTTGCCACATCTGACTCAGCTAATTGCAGAGGGAACAAATGTCCATTGCAGCCCAGGACTCCAGGGATAGCAATCAATATGACAAGAACTGCAGATGATAGGCATGTCAATGGCAGAGAAAATGCAGTGCCCAATGGGCCATACCTTTATTTGTCAGGGGAATTATGGGCATTGCACTTGATGTATAGTACATGCTTTTGTAATTACAACTTGCAGAAATATACAACAGTATGGAGAACATCCTGCACTTTGCTGTACTCACAATTATGCTTCTGTAAATGTTTTAGATGATGCTCCCTAGACACAATGGCTCACTTATAAGGAGTAACAGGCATTTCATGGTAGATCTGGGTTGGACAAGTTATTCATATTCCAGCCTCCCCTCCCCACACTAGGTTATTCCAGCTGCAAGCATAGTTGTCAGTGCTTCTTTGATTCCACAGTGAGTTTGCACCTGAACTGCATGTAAATGTCCTGCAACCTATAAGCCCAAACCCAAATGGATCCATTTACTCATCTCTTGAGGTTTATAACTTAAGTGATCTAGAAAGTCTTCCATACAGCAATATTCTTGCAGTAATTTGAGTATCTCAGAGTTGATATCAGAATTAGATTTTCATCTGTGACTCATGCACCTTTTAACCCAAAATGAGGAAGGACGGTAGTTGCTGGTTGTGCTTTTCCAGGCTACTTGGGTTCCATGACATTAAGATCGATAAAATGAATAATTTGAATATCAGAGTTACTTTCAGTACCAGAAACAGTGCCTAGGTCTTGTAAAATGAACGAAGATTTTCAGAAGTCCAGAGAACAAGTTCCTATATAATTTCTTTCACCAAGTCATGTTATTAGAATTATAATAATAACAATATAACTAACGTGACATATTGAAACACAGCTGCAAGTCTTTAAAGGCTAATCATATTTATAAAAAAGAAGAAAGAGACAACTAATATTTCATTGTGTAATAAATGTATTATTTATGTATTTATTTATTTATTTATCTATTTGTTGGCATTTGATTACATGGATAGTCTACTGGCCCCTAAGAGCCTATTGTCAGTGGAGACCTGGGGAGAAAAGCTCCAAGTACATGTAACAATCTTGAACAATTAAAATAAATTGTACAGGCACATTAGCTTCCAGAGGTTCAATTTACATACAGTTGTGCTTACATACATACATACATACATACATACATACATACAAAACTTACACAGATGAATAATAACTTGGGAAATTAACATGATACATTAGTGTTTGGATATTAACAATTGCTTAGAAGTAGAAGTAGAGATAACAGGGAATTAAGGACTCCAAACAGTAAATGCAGATAAAAGTCAGTGTGTAATGGAGTTGAGAAGTAAGATAGTCAGGAATATGGTACAATTAGAAACAAGTGAGCAGTAGGTAAAAGTTGAGAGGAGTTCATTGTGTAGAAGAGGTAATTTATATGTAAATAAAATGAAATAAATACATAATGACTTCCATTCTGTCAGTGACAGTGCTAGTCAAAGCTTATCCAAAACAAGTAGAAAGAAGCAGTAAATTGTTTCACCAGTCCTCCCTTCCCTTCTGAGCACATTCCATAAACTACTATTGCTAACAAAAAGATCAGCTGCAACAGTAAAAATAGTAGTAACAGCTTATTATGAAATTAACTGAAATAAAAAAAGATCCAAGGAGTTTGAGTAAAATAAACAATTAGCCCAGATAAAAAAAATGTTATGTGAATCAAGCAGAATCATCTGCTCCCTCTTTCTTCTTCACTTTATGAAAAACCTAATTTTCCCCAACAATCCTAGATGTGATACCCCACTATTGTACCAGTCCTTCTTCCCCTCAAATCTGATTTATCTGCTGCCTTGATTATTAAAGTAAATTATGGCAAGAATTCCCACATGAAGGTAATGGACCCTTACCTTGTTAGTGCCTCACATGGGTTCATAGGTTCATAGATTCATACTAGACATTTAATCAGACAGATAGTTTCTAACCTTTCCTCAAGGTCTCATTTTGTCAGTATCCTACAGCACAAATTAGTTGCTATCTAATTTCTTCACATTTCACTGTGGGATTTAGAGGCCAAAACATGGATGAATTTATGATTTCTCATTCATCCATCCATTCATTCATTCATTCATTCAGGATGTCTTTGAAGAGGGTCTATTCCATAAAAAAGGATTCTTTAAGAGGGATACTACATTAATCAGCAGGCTGTGGTTATGTTGTGGGGAAAGTTTAGTTCCCTCCAAAGGGTTTTTAAGATGTTGTTTGTTTATTTTGTAGATCTGTCAGAGATCACATAGAACTAGATCCTTCTGGCTTTGCAGGCAATTCAAAGACCCCCCCAAAAAAAAAAAATACTCTATAAAAAACAAGAAGACAGAAGGTGCTTGACTGCCTTTGTGAGGAAATGCTGCAGTCTTTCAATCTCAGTCATATGTATAGACAAGTGCATACTAGAAGGAGCATTATTTATCTGATAAGGAAGGAGTAAAGAAGGATATCATCCTTAGACCTAGGATATTTACCCCTGGTAATCAGTCTGGCTATTCCCTAATGGCAGTAAATACATACTGATCAAAGAATAGTTCATTGTCAATGAAAGTGCCCAGATCCTTAATAACATTGTCATTTCTCAAAGGAGAGTCATCTATGAGGTATCTGCATAGGTGCCTAATTTGCCAAAGGACACTAGACTTCATTTCTTGTTATTTATCTTAAGGTCATAGTCCTGCCACCATTTATGTGTCACATTAGAATATCCTGGAGTATTGGAGCATTAGAGAAGTAAATATCAAAAAAGGAGTGCCCCATAGATCAATCCCTGAGGTGTACCACTTGTGATGACAGCATGCCCCCTGTACTAATAGAATGAGCTCTCTCAGTCTGCTCCCTGGCAGGTTACACAGAAGTTTACATTCAGTTTAATTAGACCACAGGAGAGTAAAAAACTGTGCAAGTAAATATAGATTTGAATGTATATATCATACATAGAAAGTATATATCATACATAAAGGTTCAATGGGGATCTTATCGTTCAGGCCAGGTTCACGGTCTGCCCTCAACCTGATAATCTAATCTAACTCACATGTCTCTGTATAATTTCTAATGGAGACATCAGATATACATAGTTTTAGGTTTCAGGTACTACAGATCAATGCCCCAAGCCCTAGAGGAGGGGATATTAGAAATTATACAGAGACATGTGAGTTAGATTGGATTATCAGGTTGAGGGCAGACCGTAAACCTGGCCTGAACGATAAGATCCCCATTAAACCTTTATTAAAGAATAGAAGGTTGACAATCAAATTCTAGTGTTGTGCATAGTACAGCAATGGAATATGTGAAATTGATAGACACAAATAAACACTTTTTATGTATGATATATACTTTCTATGTATGATATATACATTTGAATCTATATTTACTTGCACAGTTTTTATCACACATTTCTAGATTTTATCATTGAGTTTGTTCTTTATATGAAGAATATATTGTTTAGTGTATAATATGATTATTTTATATAAAATACCTTGTTTATGAGCTTATTCCTTGATGATTTAAGATATGTACCTTTATTTTTGTTATATGCCTTTAAGATTTGCAAAGGGACGTGATGTCATTGTGATGTGGACTTTCAGGCATTTAAAAAGTGTGCCTTTTTTGTTTGTTTTGTATATGGCTTGATAAAGCCCTTTATGGTTGAAAGCGCTTGCCTATTTTCTCAATAAATCGATTTACACTTGGATTTTACTACAATTGTCCATCTTTTTGTCAGAATTTGTGGATTATTTGCTGCCGAGCTGATTTTATGCTACAACTGGTTTACAGCCTTGTTTTGCTCTCCTGTGGTCTATTTACTTGGATTATTTTGCTGCTCTGTATGGAGAGTATTTACTTCCTAGTAACTTTGTTTTTGCTTTTACATTCAGTTTAATTAGCTTGTCCAAAATGCCAGTATGAAGAATGTTGTCAAAGTCCTTTGCTAGCTTTGGTAAGCAGTGTGTTTCAATATGCCTGCATCTGTTACATCAGTGACTTTTACAAAGAAGTCCACTAAATTTAGGAAGCAGGATCACAGATAAGGGAGAAATACTGCTGATGCCATTGTTAATAAGTTCTACAATGACACACTCCATTGTTTTAAAGACAAGGCTCTTTAGGCTTATAGGTCTAAATTACCTAAGTCAGTAGCAGGTTCTCTCTGTGAAGTGGGATAACTATAGCAGTTTCCACACCTTTGTCGTGAATTGAATGGAGAAGTTGAGAATGAATAAGTTTAGTAGTGAACCTATTAGGCTGTGCTTGGTGCTGACAAAAGGTAACCTGGAAAATTGGCTGGGCCTATAGTATGTGGCTAGTATTTCTGACCTTGGAGAGTGCCCTCATGACTCATTCTAGGTGGGTGGGAATAGACATGCTATTATGCACGTGAACATTAGGGAGGTAAGGGTATAATGTTTAAACTAATGCTGCATTTGCACAAAAGTATGATGTGAAGACCAAATGACTTCTCTGCGTTTTCTCACAGAACAGCCATTCTGATGCCACTTGTGCTATAACGTATCCTTCTACAGATTGCCGAGTCATTTCCTACAAGCTTCCCTCTACACTCCTCCTTAACCAACCTGTACCCCCCACTGCACTATCTTCCTTTCTAAGCCATCCTTTATCAGCTGCCTTCCACACTTTGCATGAAATGTTCCCATACATAATTGACTGTTATACTACTCTGAATGTATCTATTATGGGTATGTTACATGTTTGCATTAACTATGAACTAGAAAACTACCAGTTACAATCCCCATAATGAGACAGAAGAACCACATTCTAGCTGCATATGAAATAAGATTCTTTGTAGTTTTGCCTTCTACTTATGTCAAAATCTGGAAGATAGAGACAGCTGTAGTCAGGTTGATGCCTTAAAACAAGAATGTCTTTTTTGCCATTTAATGTACTCTACCCAGTCTAAATTTAACAATAGGATTATTCTGACTTATCTGACATAGTAATTTTATCCTAAAGGTAGTATTTAAGAAGTCCTATACACGAAGACCCATAAAAAAAAGTGGTAGTGTCAGTTTAACTAAAGAGGGTGAGACTATGATCTGCAAGAAGGTTTCATCTGGTAGCCCTAAATTTGTTTTTCTCAATATTTGCTTGAAAACTGTTAACTTGAGCAAGTCACTTATTTACATCAGACAAAAAGTACTTGTGCATTTTGATTTACTTAATTAGCAAATTACTAAACTAAACAAATAAAAACAGTGTGGTTTCAAAATCTAGAATTCTGAACAAAAATATTTGATACCAGTACTTTGTTTCACATAATTTAAGTAGGATAACATTATTCTGCTTTTTTACTATCCCTTAAACACACTACTAAGTAAGCATGCTGGTTTTGAAATGTGATTGGGTGTTTTGGGGGGTTGTCTGTGTTTTGTAAACAAAACAGAGTAACAGTATAACCTTGATTAAATTAATTGCATGAATCATGGGTAAATCAAGCTGATTCCACATTTCAGTTAACAACTATAAAATACTCCAAGTTCCTACATAGGCTTAATACTGACAATGATCTTAAGCTCCATATCAAAAATGTGTAGTACAATTACCTCTGAGAAACAAATCTATTTTACTGATTACCACATAAATAGGACTCCACTTAAAATATATATAGTAATTAGAGATACTTTTATCGATAATGAGCTATCTTTCAATCATGATGTATCAGTCATAGTTAGGAAATATTCTACCTTGCCCAATTAATTGCCAAGAGTATATACTTGAGGTCCACAAATGTCATAATCCCTTTCTAGTCTTCCCTTATCAGATCAATCACTGAATATAATGAAC
This sequence comes from Protopterus annectens, assembly GCF_019279795.1. NCBI lineage: Eukaryota > Metazoa > Chordata > Ceratodontiformes > Protopteridae > Protopterus > Protopterus annectens. The sequence continues at coordinate 1,847,556,669 of NC_056726.1, forward strand.
CATTTGGAATATACATTTCTAAATGCTTTGTCCGACTAGAAAAGCTCAGTGTTTTTGAATGAAAATGAGTAGGAGTAAATTAGTTCCCTTAGCTACACAAACAGACTGAAAACCCTATGATTTTTCTTTATCTCATACCAACTTGTATGACATAACCTCTGATTCACCTTTTGGGTTATGAAAGATCTTATCTTACGTGAGATCCTCCACATCAGAACTGCTGACAGTACAAAAAACAATCCCTCCAAAGAAATCACCCTTCATCACAGTATACACAAGACATCTTAGATAGATTCCTCACCCAAAGAGTCCTGTACCTACGGAACAAGTTTCCATGCATGTCAAACAATGTAACACATTGACCTTCATCAAGTTTTGCCTTGCAGATTGGTTGGGTACCTACAAATTTATTCCTGAGGTAAACAATATAGCCCTGATTGACTGGGGTGTCAGTTCACTTACTAAACGCTCTAAATCGCATTGTTACTCTGTATACCTGCTCCTGCTTAGTAAGAACCTTGAATCTATGAATGCATGCCATGCAAAGGCATGCATTAGTATCTAAACATATATGAGCCTCTTTTTTTCTTCACTTCAGATATTATTGAGAATTTCATGCTAATTTGTAAGCTCATACAAGTATTTAGAAATCTCTGAAATTCATTAGTTTGTCCAACCATCTGAGTAAGGTATCAAGAGAATTAAATAAATAAATTAATAGATCATCCAAAAAATGTAACGTTCACTGTCATCATTATTACTGGGATATGCTTACACTAGTCGTGATAAATAAAAATCAGATAACAGCAAAGGGGAACATTTTGTCAGATTCTCTTCAAAGGAGTAGATTGAAGCACATTTCTAGTTATATTACCTGGGTTCTAGGACTTGCAAACATTTTAGTTATCCGTTTTGTAATTGGATGAATGGGCCAACTTAGCAATACTTTTTAAGTGTGAACCAGCCCAGGGGTCATGTATCAAATAACTTAGACAAGTTAAAGAGATAACAAGGCAGAATATGTGTTGTCAGACTACAGTGTGGGTCCACAAAACAGAAACAACACTTTGAAGAGCATAAGGTTTACGCATTTGCAGTGGGGCAAACATTAACAGGCTGAGTATCAATGCTGTTATGTACATAGAGGATTATGATCAGGTCATTCTTCATAGCCAGACCTCTCAACTGTCTCTGTTTTAGAGGAACTTTCTGTTTTTAGACCTGATTTAGCAGTGCTCATGATGTGTCTATTTGTGGAAGTATGTCCCTGTTTTGCAGCTTGAATTACCCCTTCACACAATTTTCTGAATCCCCCTCAACATGTGTCATTTTTGAAGATATCCAGTACACAGAAAGCCATCTACTTGACCAACATACCAGTGGCACTAATAATTTAAAGAAAGAGATCACACAACTACAGCCTTCTTTTTCAGACGTTAGGAATAATTGATCCTGTGTGGTAGAATTCTGCTCATTCTGGTCATTAAAGTCTACAGATTTTACACTGTCTCTAATAATGTGTGTATATTTTTCATCATTTTTGTCACTTGCTGTTTTTAAACATATGTTTCTGAGTAGTATCCCACATTCCTACTGGAAACTGGAAGAGCTATATGCTATTTTATATGCTAATTAGATGTTGAGATTTTTGGTTGAATGTACCTACTTTTTAGAGGCCTTTGTTCCTATTTTCAATACCTGCAAGTTGAAAGGTATGATTTGTAACCAAACTTTTATATGTCCGAGAAATGAATGCCGAGAAATTTACTTTGAGCAGAGCTGCAGTCGCCTTTAAGTAATGCACAGGCACAAAAACTGTTCTGATTGTGCTAATTGTCTTTTTTACTTCCAAGGACACAGACAATGTCAGAGTAAAGAAGACTTTTTTCACTATGGTATAGTCTGTAATAGGGAGCTCATTAAGGGTGAGAATGGAGCAGATTTTTATGCTTTCCCTTTTTTCTCTTGCCTGTATGAGGAAAGTTGCAGGTATATGAAGCAATATTGCTGGTGCCAGCCAATTGTTTTCATTGCTCTGTGTCTGCCTACAGCTTAAAACTAGTATTATAAATCCATACATTCATAGGTGATCTACTAGGCTAGCTGCACCTGTGGGGCATTTAAGCCTAACCAATTTTCCATTTTAAGCTCGAAGTAACCTATCCCATTTGATTATTCATTGGTCTTATCCATTCCATGGTCGATAATTATATGTTATCCTTAATGAGGATAAATGGGATCATACCATAGATAATTTGTAGGGACCCATGCATGGGATAAAGCATTTAGGAACTGCCTCTGTCCATTAGTAGTAGTACAGGGGACAGTCCTCAGGTAAATTTGCTGTTACCCATCCATAGATTTAAGTTGTGCTGGAATACAGACAGGGATGAACTTTGCTTTATGTAGGTGGGGAGTCTGTTCCACAGCAGCAGTATCCTCTACAAGATACACCTGTCCCTCAAAACCATTCTGTTGATGTTGCAGAAGAGGTATAGATCCCTAGACTGGGTATTTCTCATACCATTTGACTTGCTGATGTGCAGTAAATCCATCAGTAATGGGTCAGAGGATGCATTGTATGCCAGACATGGGCACATCTTAGCAGTCTGTGGGATACCAAGTATAGTGATAGGGCTTTGAGTCGGTCCATGTAAGATATGTCATTTAGGTCTTGTATTCTATTAGAAAGGTATTTCTGTAGGCATTCCAGTTGTTGCATATAGCTGGTCAGATACATTCCCAAGGGGGCATTATATTCAATTATTGGCCTAATGAGGGCTGGTCTAGACAAAATCCCTTTGTTTATAAGCTGTGCAATATAGAAATGCTTTCTTACAACAATAGACACATGTTGATCAAAAGTTAGGTCACTGTCGACGTAAGTTTCCAAAGCCTAAACAACTGGGTCAACTCACACAGTTTTATAGTCAATGTGGTAGTGACATGGGGTAAATAACTGAAGGAACTAACAATGCATTTTTTGTTGTTGTTTAGTTTCAGTCCCTGATTTTGGCACCAGTTATTTATTAGGTTTATTTATTCAATATTTTATACATATGTCTATGCCGTATGGTGCAGCACTTGATGTAAATGATAGAGGTCTCTGCTGACATGTTTTTGTAACAGGGAAAAATAAGTCTTTTATAAATGCATACTGTATGTGACTATGAGAATTTAAATTGCATCTAGCTTACAGTGACCCTGTCTTCTTCTTTTATTAGCAAGCTAAATATAACAACTATCTTGAGGGTTAACTAGCATTCTTTAGCATGTAAGTGCTACCGGGAATGAGGCCACAAATATGTGAATGGATAAGCAGCCATGTACTCCAGTGGGATTGAAAGAATCTCATGTAATTTATAAGCTCGTTCACATGAATAGCACTAATAATTTAAGTAATTACTGAGACCTATAGTTCTGTACCCTCTTTCATTAAAATGGTTATTGTAAAGAGGTGCCAAAATTAAAAGCTTGTAATGTGGTAACAATTTGTACTGTGGATCTGTGTTTTTTTTCTTTTTTTGTTTGCAAGTCCTGCTTTCATTAATTAAACTAGTATGGTCCAGCAACACAGAAAGGGAATTATTTTGTGGGACATTGGAAGTGGGAAGCAGATAATGATGTCCCCAAGCTGGTAAGTTGTATGAAGAAGGGAAAAAACAGTATGCAAAAGAAGGACATTGTATGAGGTGTGATATGGGGCTAGGTTTATTTAGGGACACAGCTAGTGTATATTGGGTACCAGTCTTTTAGCACAGGGCACAATTTGGGTTGAAAATAATGCACTGAACAGGTTAAGATGGTGCTGTTTAATGCTTCTGACAATTTGTGCGGTTATTTGTAGGCAGAGGAAGGAAGGGTATCAAAGGGCTCAGTAACAAAAAGTGAACAGGAGGTGTAGGACAAGTAAAAGAAAGCAAGAAGAAATAAGACTGAGAGAGGGAAAGGGGAAGTGGGTAGAAGTGGGACATCAGGACACATAGATGATAGAGGTAGTGAAGATAAGTGCAAGGGGCATAGAATTCTCAGTACTAAGAAACAGTTGTGAAAGTGAGTGTAAGGTGTGCTATGGATGGGCAGAGACAGGTAGGTCGGAGACTGATGGATAGATGAGTAGTGATGATAGAGGTAGTGAAGATGAGTGCAAGGGGCATAGAATTCTCAGTACTAAGAAACAGTTGTGAAAGTGAGTGTAAGGTGTGCTATGGATGGGCAGAGACAGGTAGGTCGGAGACTGATGGATAGATGAGTAGTTAAAGGCTAGGATGGGGCATGGATATATAAATTAATCTATAGGCTAAAGAGGACCAATTATATCTCATGGTGGACAGTCGCACAGGTGTTCTGTATTTGTGCCCCTCAAGACCTAACTAAGGATGCTATGGGCTTAGTATTATAGCTGGGAATTTCAGGAAGATACGGAAGAATGAATGTTGGTAGGAAAGGAATGACTGAGGATGATGATGAAGATGAAGACTCTAACTTGGAATGCTGGAGTTTTAAATAATCCAACTAAGATGGCTATGATTATTAGTAGGCTAGGGACTAGCAGAGCAGGAATTTTTGGGAGAGAATCTAACAGATTGTAAGGGCAAGGGTTCAACATGTCAGGAATGGATTGTTTTAATGGATGACAGGGGTGATCATTATGATTTGCAATAATGCATGCAGTGCCAGAAAAGTTAGAAACAAGTGGAGTTAGAGCTGTTTTTGTATACAGTTGTTCAGTTCTAAGGCAGCTTATATATGTTTGAAGAAAAAAGCATGTGAGGGACTGAAGAGAAAAGGGGTACATGCAAAGAGATATAAATTGAGATAGTGTACCCAGAAGCAGTCTAATCATAGAGATACATAAGGGAAGGTTATGAATCTACCAGAACATTTAAAAGTTATCAGGCTATGTAACAACAGAGATACACAAGGTACAGTTCTGAAAACTTCTATAAAACTTAAAAGGTGAAAGGTGTCTGGGGTGGAAGTGTTTCCAGTATATTATTATAGTTGTCTTGCACAAAGGGAAAGAAGGCAGATGCCTTCTCTAGACTTGTAACAAAACTGTCAGCTTGTGTCATTATCTCAGTATGAGTGCCATGTGTCCAACTGAAATAATTCTGGATAGGTGATACTTTATTACTTTTGAGGAAGAAAGCTGTTTGCTGGATACGTTCTGTTTTTTCAGTGATTTTTTTGAAAGGGATGACGATTCTAATAGGTGAACAATTTTTGACTTACCTGTTTTGATTGTATCTATGTGTCAGGAACAAGGCCCTTGGTCATACTTCTGTTAATTAGAATTGTGATATTAATGATAAGGTACTTCTTAATCTGTGTAAGGAAGTTAATGAGAAGTGAAAGTGAAGTATCTTGTATTTATGTAATAGCCGATGTACAACGACATTGGTATGATTTCATGTTGATGGTTGATAGACACGATTTTAGTGAGGGAATCAGTTATCAATTATTTACAGGCATGATTCATTTTGTTATAAGATGTGCAACCTACTAGACTGTCTATGACCACTTTCATTTTTACTTATGAGGTTGTCCGTGATTTTTCCAGAGGATGGATCAACCCTAGAATCCCAGTAGATATCAACATTTACAAGGAATAGTAATTCTTCTGCACTCTTATCTGCAAACAAATGTATTGCGGGGATATAACTTTGCTAGTGTGACCAAACTTCAAGTATGTGCAGGATAAATTCAGTGATTTTTGTGGTAGCACATTTGCATCAAGTGTAGTAGGTGGTGGTGAGATCTGTGGCTGTTTTTGACAAGAAGTGCTAGTTCTCTCACCCTTTTACAAACACAGTCATTTCTGCATACAATATAACCTGATGTATTGACTTCTGAGATGGCTATATGCAGTTTAAGACATATCTCAGAAATTGTTAGTGTATGTGGATTAACTTTATACACAACTTTCTGATTTGAAAGCCTGCATTTGCACTTGTTTCTGTCCTGTAACACGTCTAGTGCAGATACAGATTCTTAGTTTTAGCACTTAAATTTGCTTATTCATGCTTGGCACTTTTTCAGAACTTGTAAGCACTAAATAAGTTACTAATTACTATAGCACTCAACCTTCCTCATCACCTAAAGGAAAACCGTTTTTGTACTTACTATTCTCACTTGCTTAGAGAAAAACAGCTCTTGTACTCACTTTCCTCACTTATCTAGAGGAAAATAGTTTTTTTATTCAGGCATGTCCAAGGGTCAGCTCCCAGTGTTTTCTCCTGTCTATCTGATGAATCTGGGCATCTTGAGGCAATGTAGAAATTGCTTCATGTACACAGACAACCCTCTCCTCCTACCACCCAACACTACAACCTGTGAGAGATGCACTTATCTAGACAAACTGGAGGTAAAGCCTCTCCAACCAAGACTGAACTTGACAGTCATAAGGAGAAGGTAAACATTTGCACCACACCACACTCATCACATAGTCTCACTAAATCTACACCACCAAAATCCACACATAGTAACACAAAAAAATTGCAGAGGCTCTCAATAATAATCTGTCTAAGCAACATAGACCTCCAAAGCAGAAACACAAGCAACCTCCATCCCCCAACACAACCCAAATGACACATAGCCCACAGACTCAGTGTGCCACTCAACCACAGCCAATAAGGCAAAACAACGTACCCAACACACTAGTCATAGGTGACTCTATAGTCAGGCACACTGATGTCCCACTCACCGGGCTAAACAAGGAGAAGGTTACTGTCAGCTGCCTGTCAGGTGCCAGGATCCACCACATAACCTAGGCACTCAGGTCACTCCACAACAAGTACAAATATGACTCTATCATTGTCCATGTTGGTGTGAATGACCTGAGACATACCTCCCTGGACTACATGAAAAGAGACATGGAAGAGCTCTCCGATCTTGTAGCCTAGACAGGTATGACCCTAGCCCTGAGTAGCATTCTGCCATCACCCAAATGGACAAAATGATTGACTTCAACAATTGGCTAAGCTTCAGGTGTCATTCTAAGGTAATCCAGTATCTGTCTGCTTGGGATGACATGGTCGACAGACCATAATGCTTTGCCACAGATGGCCTGTACTTGTTGCCACTGGGATTCCGGATACTGGCTAAGGCTCTTGCTGCCCCTGTAGTGCCTTTTTTAGGCAAGGTTCAAATGACAAATTCACCACCATAGCAGGAACAGGCAAGCAAAAACTGAGGGTAATGCTACTCAATGCTAGAAGTCTAAATCTCAAAATGCACTCACTCGTGGCACTCCTTAAAATGGAGAACATTGATATCTGGGCAGTGACTGAGACCTGGTTCAAGGCTCCAGAGAGCACCCCTGCACTACTAGGCTATAACTCATACCACACTTTTCGGCCATGTAACCTGGACTGAAACACCAAAGGTGGAGGTGTGTCCATATATACCTCCAGGCTAGTTGCTCAGCATAATGCATCCGAGGTTATACAAATGCAACTAACTCTGGGCAAAACTGCAATCCAAATTGTAGCTTGCTGCAGATCCCCCACCATGCCCCAGGATTCTCACTCCTCGTTTCTTGATGTACTGGAAAATATTAGGGTTCAACCAAACACCCTAATAATGGGCAACTTCAACTACCCCACCATTAACTGGGAAAACTACTTGTGTACCAACTCCTTAGCTCAACGCTTTCTGGAATTCATAAACTCTAATGCCCTGGATCAACTTATCCACACCCCCACCAGGGGCAACAATATCCTAGACCTAGTCATTACCAACATGAGTGACTGGTGTTCCACACCTGAAGTCAACTCCTCGTTGGTCCGATCCGACCATAAGCTAATCACCCTTGATATCCACATCCCGCCCCCACCCCCCATTAAGGAAACCATGGTAAAAGATTTCTCCAAAACCAACTTCATGCTTCTTAAGACAGAAGTGGTGAACTTCATGACACCCATGCAGATGGACAATACAGTTATGACTGCTGAATCCTACACAAATGCACTCTATAAGCACTTATACGAGTGCATGGATTGTGCTATCCCAAACAGAACCAAGACACTATCCTCCAAAGAAAGAAGCCAATCTGGTGGTCCCCTGCCATAAACAAACTCTACAACAAAAGGAAGAAACTGTTGCAAAAGAGAGTAAAATCCCATGAGTGGAGGAGTTCCCTGGTCAGCCTCAGTAAGAAGACGAGATCCCTTATAAGATCCTCCAAAGCTAGCTACGAAAACAAAATCGCCACTAATTCTAAGGGCAACCACAAAGCATTCTATAGCTATGTCAAGAATCTCGATGGCAACACCCAGATCTGCCCTGAATTACAGCACAATGGCATGAAAATTACAGAACCAACTGATATTGCCAACATCCTGGCAGGTAGGTTCAGTGGTAACTTTACCCCCTCACCCCCTAAAGGGCCCATATCTATACAGGAAGAATGCAGAGTCCCTGTAATCACAACTATGTAGGTAAAACTGCACTCTCTAAAGCCAAAAACACAGCATCCATGGGACCGGACAACATCCCAGGCTGCGTTTTACATGAACTTCAGAACGAACTGGCTCCCCACTTAAGCACCATGTACAATAATAGCCTTGCATCAGGCTTTGTGCCCACTGAATGGTACACAGCAACAGTTATCCCACTCCACAAAGGGGGAGCCACCACTGATCCCTGGAACTATCCACCTATTAGCCTGACGAGCCTGGTCTGCAAGGTCATGGAACGTATCATCATGGAACTCATTAACAAAGACGTTGGTAACCTCCAAACTCTGGATCCCACCCAGTTTGGGTTTGTGAAAGGCAGATCATGCCTCCTGAACCTGATTGACTTCTTTGAGGCAGTCACCAAAGCCATAGATGAGGGTAAGGTGGTTCACACAGCCTATCTTGACCTCGCCAAGGCTTTCGACACCATCCCCCATTCTGGAATTATAGCTATACTCACTAAACTAGGTATAAATCCCTACGTCACAAGATGGGTTGCCAACTGGCTCACTGACAGAACCCACACTGTAAAAGTTGCAGACTCCAAATCTGACCTCAAAGCAGTGACAAGTGGAGTAACACAGGGTTCCGTCCTGAGACCTCTCCTGTTTGGTATCTACTTCTCTGAAGTGCAGACTAACACAGAATGCCTCTGGCTAATGAAGTTTGCAGATGACTGCAAACTAAGAGCCATAGTCAAGTCCCCAAATGATGTGAACATCCTACAGAAGGGCCTCTCTGAGACAGATGCCTGGTGTCAGAGCCATGGCCTCAAGCTCAATGCCAAAAAGTGCAGTGTCATCCCCTTTGGTAAAAACTCTGTATCCATGAACTACCACATAGGCAGCAATCTACTTAACACCAAATGTGTGATAAGAGACCGTGGGACCCAAGTGGACAGTAGTCTCTCCTTTGGTAGTCACATCACCACAGTAGTCAGGATGTCCTTCTACGTGGCACACCTCATCATAAAAGGGTTCTTATCCAGGAAAAAAGAGGTCATTGTTCCTCTCTACTCAACACTCATTAGACCCATTATAGAGTACAACGCCCCTTTTGGAATGTAGCTCACAAGACATCTGCAGCAGCTGGAAAGGCCACAGAAGTACCTCACAAAGAGGATTACTGGCCTCAAACAAATGCCCTACACTGACCGCCTCAAAAAACTCCAGCTTTACTCTGTAGCATATCGCCTACTCCAAGGTGATCTCTGCCTAACATATAAAGCTATGTCAAACCCAGAGCTGTTGGACATGCTACACCTAAAGAAATGCCAGTCCCTCTGAGCTACATGCTCTAGGGACCTAAACCTTGTCACCACAATAAACAGAACATGCTGGAGGGATAGATTCCTGTCCCAGAGACTTCCCATACTCTGGAACAGGCTACCCATCTATGTCAAGCAAAGTTCTTCATTAGCACTCTTCAAGAAGAATCTTGATGAGTGGATGGGAAATAGGAAATACACCCCGGGGATCACTTCTGTGTCTCTGCTCAACAGTGGCACAGGAAAATAACTTGATTGGGTGGCGTAAGCCAGGGAATCTTGTTGGCTAGGCTTACATAGGCCCTTGGGCCGATAGCCTAGTACCTACCTATGAACTTATGAACACACAGCCTTGGAAGTCTGAAATTTTGTTAAAAATGATTCTTGCATTATGACATGCAATCATCAGTTCTTTTCTACTTGATGAGTCATACTTCTTATCTAGTGTAAAATTATTTGTTCATGAAGGGGGACCCCGGTTCTTTTCTAGGTAATCAAAAATATAATGCTTTTATGAATTTTTCAAAGCTGTGACCTAGAAAGACCAAAAACTTAATTTACATTTTGTGAGTTGTTAAGAAGCAGGCAGAACACAGTACAGTTCAAAAGATGTGAAGAGAGGTAATGTTTATAGAAACATGCCTATTACAGAAAATGTTAGGTATGTCACAGTAGTCATTTTATATAGTGGTGACTTTACAGTCAGACAGAGAGAGGATTTATGGGTAAAACTTCACCAGTTTGGGAAGAGAATCAAGTCTGCAGTATCATCTGAAAAGTTAATACTAATCCCATTAGAAGGAGCTTGTTTTTAGGGTTTGACCATCCAGTAATGCCAAATAGGTGAGCAAAATATCTAGGCCTTAAGAAGTATTCTACCGGACAAGAGACAAAAGAGAAAACTAGAAAGGCAATTTAAAAAAGTAGCAACCTTAATGAATTGTTAGGTTGGGAAGAGAATATAATTTGTCAGTGTTGTACAGGATACATGGGCCTAAAGGATCGAGCTGAGTAATGTGAGTAATAGTCCAGAGCAGGGAAGGGGTTATGAAACATTGAGAACTGATGAACAAGTCATGGACAAGGCCAAAAAATGGTACAAGATCAGCTTGTCTGTAGGATCAAAATGAAATGGATGAAGAGGAGTGGAGGGAGAAGGCAAATGGTGAGGAGAATTTCCAAAACTTGAAGCAACGAAATAGCTTAAATGTTTAAAGGTGGAGAAAAGAAGGAAGCATACAAAAGCTTTGTCAAGCTGTCCAGAGAGTTTACCTTTCCTAAGGAGATATGGCTAGAATATAAAGGATTAAACATGACGGTGGATAATGATGCAAAAGGGCAGAGTCCACCACTGAAAGGCAAATGTAGTAGAGCAGAGTTTTATAGCAGAAATTTGGTTATATATGCAACAATATTTGCTAGGAAAAATCTGTCAGGATTTGGGCATGATTAAGGGTAGAGTTAGGGAAGGCAGAGGCTAAGGGATACACATATGAGGGGATCCAAATCATGGTGGTAAGTGATAATGATGTATATAGAAGGAGTTAAAGATGTGGAGGCCACTGCACAGCATGATTCTTAATGAGTTAAAAACACAGAGACCCCTGCACTATGTGCATCTTATGGAGTCAAGTTTACTGGAACTGCTGCACAATATGCATCTGAAAGAATTAAGGACACATGAATTGCTGCATAACATGCATTTTATGGAATGAAGGACACTAGATCTGCTACACAATGTGCATGTTAAAGAAGACACATGAATTGCTGCATAACATGCATTTTATGGAATGAAGGACACTAGATCTGCTACACAACGTGCATGTTAAAGAATTAAGGGCCTATAGGTGGTGCACAACATGCATCTTATAAAGTTGAAGACAAGGGACTGCTGCACATGTGCACCTTAAACAGTTAATGTCACTAAAACTGCTGCATGACTCACAAGTTAGGGAGTTAAGGACCCTGGGACTGCTGCACAACTTGCATTTTATCGAGTTAAGGACACTGTGACTGTTGCAAGACTCACAAGTTAGGGAGTTAAGGACCCTGGGACTGCTGCACAACTTGCATTTTATGGAGCTAAAGGGCACTGGGACTGCTGTTCATGTGCACCCTAGAGAGTTAAAGACACTGTGACTGCTGCACAATATGCATCTTATGGAAGTAAGGACACTGAGACTGCAGCACAACTCATGTGTTAGGTAGTAAGGGACACTGGGAATGTGCACTAGTCTACCTTAGGGAGTTAAGGACCCCAGGACTGAGAAGCAGTACATGTGATATAGTGTTAAGGACACTGGAACTGCTGCATGACTTAAATGTTAGGGAGTTGAGGGCCCTAAGACTGCTGCACAACATGCGTTTTATGGAGCTAAGTACACTGACAATGCAGCATAGCTCAAGTGTTATGGAGTTAAGGACAGTAGGACTGCAGTACATGTGCACCCTGGAGAGTTAAGGACACTAGGACTGCTGCACACCATGTTTCTTAAGGAGTTAAAGATAATGGAGCTGCTGCATAACATGCATCTTATGGAATTAAGGACACTGGGGCTGTAGCATGACTGACATGTTAGGGAGTTAATGACACTGGGACTGCAGCATAACTCACTTGTTAGGGAGTTAAGGACCTTGGGACTGCTGAGCAGTACATATGATATGGTGTTAAGGACACTGATACTGCTGCATGACTTGAATGTTAGGGAGATAAGGACCCTAGGACTGCTGCTCAACATGCATTTTATGGAGTTCAAGACACTGAGACTGCTGCAAGACATGTGTTTTGGAGTTAAGGACACTAGGACTGCTGCACGACTCACATGTTAGTGAGTTGAGAACACTCGGACTGCTGCACATGTATATCTTAGGGAGTTAAGTAACTTACCTTTTGAGACACAGTAGAGTGAAGGCAGGGAGATACATATGGTTGTATGAAGGGTGAAATAGCTATGAGGAATGCTGGGAGAAGTTTTGCCAAAGGTGAATTAAACACAAGTTCCATTCACTTTGAATATTTTTATTGTGTGGAGTAGCCAAGGCAGGGGAAGATCACAGAATGGTTAGAAGGGTAGAATTTGTGGCAATGGAAGCTTGGATACTCAGATTATCTGCAGAATCCTGGAAAAAAAGACTTTCCAACACTAAATGTGGAAGTACAATTCATGAAATGGTCTGAAAGATTGGCATAGGAGTAAAGAAAAGGTAAAAGATGATAGTTAAGAGGAGGTAGTGGCAAAAATGAAAACAAAGTCAGATTAGTAATAGGGAGGTGAGTGACAAAATAACAGGGGCAGTAGTAATTATTTGATGATCTTAATCCTATATTAAACTGAACTACAGAGTGAACTGGCACCTCACCTGTGTGCCTTGTTCAATCACAGCATTTCCTCAGGCTTTGTCCCTACCGAATGGTGCACTGCTATAGTCATCCCTCTCCACAAAGGAGGAGCAACTACAGACCCTAAGAACTATCACTCCATTAGCCCTACAAGTCTGATATGCAAAGCTATGGAACGCATCATCATGGACCTAATAAACAAGGATATAGGGAATCTCCAAACTCTGGATCCCACACAGTTTGGTTTTGTGAAGGGTAGATCATGCCTGCTCAACATGGTCGACTTCTTTGAGTCAGTCACCAGACCTGTGGATGCAGGCAAGGTGGTTCATACAGTCTACCTTGATCTGGCCAAGGCCTTTGATACCATTCCCCACTCATGAATCATAGAAAAACTCACTAAGCTAGGCATCAACCCCTATATCACTAGGTGAGTTGCAAACTGGCTCACAGATAGAACCCACAGTGTGATAGTAGCTGACTCCAAGTCAGACTGCTGACCAGTCATGAGTGGAGTCCCACAGGGATCAGTCCTGGGTCCTCTCCTGTTTGGTATCTACTTCTCAGAAGTCCAGTCCAACACGACGGGACTCTGGCTGACAAAGTTTGCAGACGATTGCAAGTTGGGAGCCATTATTAACTCCCCAAGTGATGCTGACATCCTACAGAAAGGCCTCACTGAGACCAACGACTGGTGTCAGAACCATGGCCTTAAGCTCAATGCCAAAAAATGTGTCGTCATCCCCTTTGGGAAAAACCCAGTTCCCATGAACTACCACATCAATGATAGTCCACTGAACACAGAAGACATTACAAGAGATCTGGGAATATAGGTTGACAGCAACCTCTCTTTTGACCACCACACTGCCACTGTGGTCAGAAAGTCCTTCTATGTGGCACATCTCATTTCTAAGGGTTTTGCATCCAGGAAAAAAGAGGTCATTGTCTCCCTCTACTCTTCCCTCATTAGGCCAATCATTGAGTACAATGCCCCATTTGGCGTGCCTCACTAGACACCTGCAACAACTGGAGAGGCCACAAAAGTACCCTACAAAGAGGATCCTAGGCCTTAAACACTTGTCCTTTATGGACAGACTCAAAAAAATCCAACTATTCTCTGTCTCATATCGCCTACTTAGAGCCGATCTCTGCTTGACTTTAAAGCCATGTCTGACCCAGTTCTGTTAGAAATGCTACATCTAGAGAAAACCCAATCCCTCTGCACCACACACTCCAGAGACCTCAACCTCATTACCACAATCAATAGAACATGCTGGAGGGACAGGTTCATAACCCAGAGACTGCCCATGCTATGGAATAGACTTCCCATACATGTCAAACAGAGCACCTCACTGGCCCTCTTCAAGAGAAATCTTGATGAATGGATGGGAAATAGAAAATTCACCCCGGGGATCACTCCAGTGGCTCTACTTAACAGAGGCATTGGAAACTAAGGTCGTTTGACAGGTTGCCAGGGTAATCCTATGGGCTAGGCTTGTAAAGACACCAGGGCCATTGGCCTAGTACACACCTATGAACATATGAAAAATAAGGAAAAAATAAGGGCAGTTCTGCCCCTCTTCATTCATTTTGTTTGTTTCATATGTCAACAATTAGATAAAAATTAGAGGATTTCCAGTACAGAAAAATTTATGAATTAGTTAAGAGAAAGGGGTGCAAAATGTAGTCAGCATGAGTGGAATGAGAAGTAATCAATGGACATGTAAGAAGGAATAGTGAAGGAGGATGACAAAAAGAAAAAGCAGGAGGGCTGTTTTTGGTTGGCACAGCACAGCAGATGTGAGTGGTGGAGACTTATTGAATGAGGGCAAGGATAGGTGCAGAAGGAGAAAAGAGCGAAGTAAAAGGGGTGCAGAGAAGGGTTGTGAGGCAAAAGACTTTTTATTGAAGGTTATTCTTTCTCAGTTATTGCCATTGTAAAGTGTAGGTGTGGGGGAGCCAGTTTCTGGCTAAATTACCCCTGATGGATCAAAGCAAATATTTTGTTTATTTTTATTTTTTTATATATTTGTTAAATGGGGCTGAACACTGGTCTTAATGGGCCAATTTCAGACTCAGCCCAGAGTATTACAACCAATAATATTCACAAAGTAAATAAGGAATTCAAACATCCCAGTTGTCAGCTACTGAGTTATTTTCATGCACTAATGCTTATTGCTATGATTACCCGATTCACCTTCTAAGGATTGCACATGTATGCATATTTTTTGTCAGAACTTCAAAGAAAGGTATATACAACTAGATATAAACTAAATCTAGCTATTTCCAGTTGTATATTTCTAAAATTCTCAGGTGTTCCATAAATATTTTAATGAGTTCTCAAGATGTCCTTCCTCTGTACCTGTCTAATCACGTGTTATCAATAAAAAAGTCTACCGTCCTTACAGCTATTCTGGTTTTCTACTTTTTTAAATAATGTTCAAAGTTTCCAAGGTGCCTTTTCCACTAGTTTATGCACCCCGTACACAGTCACCGAGGTAGACTGCAACCAACATATCCATCTCCTGAATTTTCTTCTTGAGGGGGAAGAACTCCTGAAAACACTCTGCCAACAAGCAGACCTTGGGTCATTGGCTACTGCAGTTACAACTAAGGAGGAAGCATAATAAAAAAGCACAAAAAAAAGGTAGATTTCAAATCAGAAAAACACGCCAAACACAGTTTGTGGTGACCAGTGTATCAGTCACCATGGAAATCGTGTGTATGGTGTGCTCTAACCTTTTCTAGAGCTCACATTTAAACTGTTCCGGCTTACTCTAAATAAAAATTCTGATTTATTTTCATTGGCATTCTGTTAATCACCCTTTTCTGACAGATTATTTTTCTGTAGTCTTTAGGCTACTCAGCATGAAGAACTATAGAGAGACAAGCCAGTGGGCATATGACTTTGCCTGTTTACTCATGGTAATTAAATATACAGACTGCGTGATCAGTTCAGCAAGGCCAATGACAGATCTCTAAACCCAAAGACAGAAAAGAACTATATCAGGATGGTACTCATGCATTTCTTTTATTCCTATTTACCCCTTATTCCAGGATCGCACCAGTTGTAAAGAATTTCATTGTTGCAGTTGGCTCAATACCCCAAACTTACATAAATGTATGCTTTTCCGCTGCTATTACACTAAGGGTATGGAAAATACCATAAAGTGTAGGCCACATGTGGATATCTGGAGTCTCAGACCCTTCTGATGTTTAGATGGTCAGGAAGAGTATATAGTTCAGTGAGATTTCACCAATAGTGTTATCTTCCAAAATGTCATTATGTGTACCTGCTCTGACCTTACCCCCTTACCCCATACAGTATAGCCAGCCTCTACTTGCTGGTGAGAAATTATCTCAAATCTTATTCCAAATCAGTATAGCAATCTGCTTAGTCTCCCAGGCTTGGTGTCCAGTCATTCCAGTCATGCATTAAAGTAGTGACTGGATTCTGCAACCTTCCTTTCCTCTATTATCATCAACTCATGTCCCATGGCTACATGTCTAGTCATATCTACTGATAGCTCATCTGAGGCCTCTCCACACTCATAGTCAGTGGCTGGAACTTCTGTCCCTCACTTAATGCATGATGTAAGTGACTGAAGTCTTCTGTCCACTTTTCTGTGTAATATAAATCAGTGGCACACACTGTTCCTCCATTTTTCCCATTGGTGATCTGAGCATGCTTCAGCCACCTCATCCCTCCCAAAACTGACTGCAGTACCTTGACAACCCCCCAAACTTTGCTTGTTGTGCATTAGTTGCCAGAGTAGCCTCCAACCCAGTTCTTAAGCTACACTAACCACAGACATTAAAGTCCAGCTATGTAGTGATGGCCACTCAGTGTATGTTAACAGTATGCTAATGAGATGTCTCATGATTACTTATAATGCATGTCAGTAGATTAAGGTGCAGTAATACAACAGCTCCAGCTACCACTATGTGACTTCAGTTAAGTACTACTGCACGTAGTCTCCACCGGGGAACTACACCATATCACTCCAGATATAGTGGAACCATCATTTGCTGTGGGTTTGACCAGTCCTCTTATTATCTGTTATCTTTAAATAATAATGTTTCCTCTTTTAAATTTGCATGTCTTATAGATAAATACAGATTGAGAGATATTTTGCAAGAAAGGTCAGTCTGTGGACCATAATCACCTTGCCAATATTCACATTCATAGACACCTACCTTTAGGAGGGCAAAACAAGTCAGAAATGAAATTATTTTATGGGCACCCATCCAGTCATCAAGGTTTGGCTAAAAGGAAGTGAAGATAAAACTGTGTCTTGTATGTAGAAGAAGATTATTCCAGAGATGAGGGAAGCACTGAGTAATAAGTCTTTATTTCCAGCATGTCTTATTTATTTACTGTTGGAAAATCAAATCCTTAATTCAAATGTTTGCAGAGCCATTTAGTTTGTGGAGGTGTTGGAGATCAGCAGAGACCAGTGGGCATAATGGTTAAGGTCTTCATCTCCCATGCAGAAGGTATGTTCTCCCCGTGTCTCTGTGGGCTTCCTCCCATGTCTGAAAAACATGCTGAGTATTTTCATCTCAAAGTCACAAGCACAGACTCTACATGGTGTTCTATAGGGAGCAAAGTTGCATAGACCAACCACTTTGGGAATCTACTGTAGTGCACAGTATCCTCAATATAGGAAAACACAGATGACAGACTGTGTACCATGGCAGGAATAGCCACTCAGTGATGTGAACTATGCCTCTAGGTGATTTGGTCATGTTGACTGTCTCCAAAATGGGCATGGGTATTTGTCAGTGATAAGTGGGTTGAGGCCCCAGCCTACTCTGACCTATGCCAGGGACCCATGCTAATGGTTGAGAGGGTATATGTGCTCCTATTGGCAGTGTGTGCCTGCCATAACGCCCAGCAGCCCTGGGTCAATAAGGTATTGGATGGCCGGTGTCTAGTTGTAGTTGCCTAGTGTGGGTTAATGAGGATAGTTCTGTTGAGTGAAAGCTGGACATAAAACCAATCAACCTGCCAAACATGAACTAAGAATTGCTACACTCACTGTACGTCCACTGACAAGATGGAGCTTGGAAGTGGATGACATGATGATATGGAGGAGGCTGGACATCCTATCTATCCAAAAGACAAGATGGAAGTGCAGTGTAGCAAAGCCAGTTGAATTAAGATCCAGAGTCTACTACTCAATAGGAGGAGGAGAACAGAAATGGTGTGGGAATTCTGGTGAGAGAAAGGCTTCAGAAGGTAGTGAGGGATGTCATCAGAAGTAGTGACAGACTCGTGGTAATCAGATTCCAGCCTAATGATAGGACAGTATGCATAATTTTAGTCTATGCCCCACAGCAGGGTTGTGATAGTGAAGAAAAGAGTGCATTCAGGTATCAGTTGCAGGACCTACTAGAGGCAGTTCTAGACTTCCATCTGGCAAATGGCTTGATAGTAGCCAACATGTGGTTCAGAAAGAGAGACAGTCACAACATCACATACAAGAGTGGCCAACATGCAACTCAGGCAGACTTCATCCTAGTAAGGAAAGGCCATTGTTCTAGAATCAGTAATTGCAAAGTCATCCCCAGTGAAACAGTTGGCTCACAGCATAAACCAGTGGTTGCCAAAATCAACTGCAAGCAGTGGTCAGAGAAGGCCCTAAGGTCAACAGAGATCAAGCTGAAGACCAGGAAGTTGACTGGAGAGAAAGCACAACAGTTCAATGAATTATACGGGGATATATGAGGTAGCACCCCAAGTAAAGGAGGAAACGGGTAGACCTGAGGAAGAATGGCAACACCTCAAAACCAGATTACAGAACAGATATGTGGTTGAGCCAGGTATGGAAATAATGTACATAAGGAAAGCTGATGGTGGTATAAAGAAGTCCAGGAAGTCATCAAAAGAAAGAGTGGAGGAAAAAATGGTAGATAGAAAAGACAGACTAGGCTAGGAAGGCATGCTGGTTGTAAAACAAAATGGCTAAGAAAGGAGTTGCAATAGCAAAGACCAGGGCATCAGAGGCACTCTACCAGCTTCTGGAAAGTGACTCAGTAGGTGGCACAAAGAAACTGTATCAGTTTGCAAGGCAAAGACATAAAGATAAAGAAGATAGTCAGACACCCATCATAAGAGATGTCAGCAACAACTTACTCACCAGTCTACAGAACTTCAAAGGCAGATGGAAAGAGTACTTCCAACAGCTTCAGAATGAAGAAAACCCCATAGATCCGTACTGCCCAAGACACAGGCTATGATGACAGAAGAAGAGGAGCCTACTGTAGAAGAAATAAGAACACCACTAAAGAAAATGAAGTCAGGGAAAGCAGCAGGCTCAGATGAGGTCACAGCAGATTTATTTATTTATTTATTTACATTTGTTTACCGGGAAATTCTGACTGGATGCAGGTCCTTTTTCAGTGGATGCCCGGGAGAAAAGCTCCACATCATGTACATGATGAATAGAGATACAAAGTTGCAGCAATAGTAAACAAAATTACAGGTTATTGGCTTTAATACAATAACAAGATATTGATTATCAACAGTATATACAGTAAATGTTAAGATAGTTTCAGATGTGATAAAGTTGTTGGGTGAGCTGAGGAGGACTGGCTCCTGAGGGTACTCATAGCAGTGTGGAGTGAAAGTTGTTTTCCAGATGACTGTAGAATAAGCATACTAGTCCCATTGTACAAGAACAAAGGGGACATCCACAACTGTGGATAGTACCGCGGTATCAAACTCCTTTCACACTGCATGAATGTTCTGAAGAGGGTGATTGATAAACAGATACACAGAGTAGTAGAATGTAAGATGGGAGACAACCAGGTTGGATTAAGATCAGGATGCAGCATGAATGACTCAATGTTTGCAGTAAGACAAATGGTTGAGAAGAAGCTAGAGATGTGGAAAGAGTCCGACTGGGCATTCTCAGACTTGGAGAAAGCATATGACAAGGTTCCAAGAAAGCTGATTTTGGCAGCCCTGTAGTGGTTTGAAGTCTCAGAAACATTGGTAGAAATAGTGCAGGCTATGTACAAGAACCCAATTACTGAAGTACAAACACTGTTTGGTTTCACAGAGAGGTTCCCATTTGGAGTGGGTGTGCATCAGGGTTCATCTCTGAGCCCACTGCTATTCATATTAGTGATGGATTATATTAGCAAACAGGTCAGAAAGGTCAGATCAACAAAGATGCTGTAGGCAGACAATGTGGCATTACAGACAGACTCTGAGCAAGAACTTCAAAGTATAGGTGAATGAGATGCAAAACTGAAGGCAAATGGGATGAAATTAAGTACAGATAAGAGGGTGGTAATGGCAGAAAATGGGGAAATCAGAAGAAGCTCAGAACTGAGATAGAAGGGAAGATAGTGGAATAGTTTAACAGCTTCAAGTATCTGGGAAGCTGAGGAGAAGGGAAGCCTAAATCAAGAGTTCAAAGCTAGAATCACCGAGACTGCCACCAACTGGCATAGAGTGTCAGGTGTACTGTATGACAGAAGAATGCCAAAGAAGCTGAAAAGTAAGGTGTACAAAACAGTGGTGCAACCAAGGCTACTGTATGGTACAGAAACTTGGGCAGTAAAGGCAGAACAGATGAGGAAGCTAGAGGTGATCGAAATAAAGTGCCTGAGATGGGTGGTAGGATGCACACTGTGGGACAGACAAAGAAATGAGAATATAAAAGCAGAAGCCAAAGTAGCTCCAATTGCAGAAAAGATCATAGAGAACAGATTATGATGGTTTGGGCCCATGTTCAGAAAAGCAGAAGACAATCTGATGAAAAAGAGTTGGGACAGACAGGAAGAAGGTAAGAGGAAACAAGGGCATCTAGCAAAGAGGTGTATGAATTGTGTGAGAGAAGATCTGCGACATTCAGGTATGAGAGTTGAAGAAGGAAAGAGTTGCACTGAATCGAAAGAGATGGCAACAGTTAACATGACACCGTGACCCCATGTAGAAAATGGGAAAAAGGGGGTTGATGATGATGAGGTGTTGAAGTTCAAAGAGGGTTGGGTCCTTAACAGCACAAATGCTAGAATAAATCATTGTGTAGGAGTTAGAGGAAAACACAAAGATAGAGTTTCAAGCCTGTTTTGATAATGAGGGTCCTTAGTCCAGAGATCGTTCTATTTAGGATGCGCTAGGGTCTTTCAAGCTGTGTAATGTGTTCAGATATATATTATTTGGAACACTATATTCTATAATTGCTCTGATAAAAGCAGTGTAAAGAGGAATGATAATTTCTTTTGCCAAGGATAAGATGACTCTAGTTTCTAGCTATGCCAAATAGAAGGATGTCCTGATTACTATTACTGCATGGTGGTCAAAAGGATCAGGAGTTTTCTAGGAAGCTACCAAGATCCCTGATGACTGTATTAATCTGGAGTGAAGTGATTCTGTAGTATAAGCTGCTATTGAGATTTGTTTACCAAATGTGGTAATGCTACATTTTTTGCATTTAGCTTAAGTCTATTTCTAATATACTCTATTGATCTATGCGATTTACCACTTGCTGCAATAACACAGTAACACGTGCTGAGCAAATTAAAATACCCAGCTTGCAGTAATTGTAAATTTATTTAAGTAAATGTCTTTGGTTGTTGTTGTTCTTCTTCTTTCGGCTTTTCCCGGTTAGGGGTTGCCACAGCGGAACTCCGGTCCGCTAATGATTGGCAGTAGATTTTTACGGTGCTGAGGTGTCAGCTCGATGCCCAATCTTCAACAAAGGCACACCGTATGCATGTCTTTTGAATGCCACTCGACTGTGGGGAGGAAATGCAGACTCCACACAGAAGGCGCTCCAGCGGAGAATCGAATGGGAGAACCTCTTGCTGTGAGGTGACAACTCTACCGCTGCAAAATGCCTTTGGTAGTGGTCTGGAAATCTGAGACATAGGTATTGAACAGAAAGGATGCTGGTACAGAGACATAAAGAATGCCACTAGTCACCAGTTTGCTTTTTGAGGTGCATTTGCTCCTTTAACTACATTGGTTCTATCAGTCACCCTATCCATCTTACAGCATAAGACTCTACATTTATAATTTCTGCATGAGTAATATGGTCAGATTAGGAACTGCTGGCTATTACTCACAGCTTCAGTAACTTTCTTGAAGATGTCTACTAAATTAAGTAGACATGATCTCTCTATCTTCATCTTCTTCTTTCGGCTTTTCCCGGTTAGGGGTCGCCACAGCGGATCATCTGTCTGCTCATGATTAGCAGTGGAGTTTTACGGTGTCGAGTTGCCAGCCCGGCGCCCAACCTTACACAGGAGGCACAAACACACATGCACACACTCACACCTAGGGCCAATTTAGAGTGTCCAATCCACCTACTGCATGTCTTTGGGATGTGGGAGCAAACCGGAGCACCCGGAGGAAACCCACGCGACCACAGGGAGGACATGCAGACTCCGCACAGAAGACATGATCTCTCTATGATAAAACCATATTGTTGCAGGTTTACAATTTTTATATTAGAGATTATGAAATCAGATGTAATCTGTCCCATAGCTTTGCAAGTTAGGCTTGTTAGGTTGATGAATCAATAGTTCCTAGGATCTGAGTTGGGGCATAATAATATTGCTTTTCCATAAATCATGACCATCCCTTGTGTCTATCTGTCCCATAGCTTTGCAAATTAGGCTTGTTAGGTTGATGAATCAATAGTTCATAGGATCTGAGTTGGGGCATAATAATATTGCTTTTCCATAAATCATGACCATCCCTTGTGTCTATGTTTAAGTTGAGCAGTTTTAGGAAGGGTTCAAAGAGGATGTGTTTGGCACCATTGATTTAACAAATGGGTATATTAACAGGGCTGATAGAGCTGACATTTTTAGCATTGGAGTGCAGTTAGGACATGTTCCATAACAATCATGGCATGAAGAAGGAACTCGGGAATTTGCAGAACTTCAATGTATGTTTCTGCTCTGAAGGTGGCACTAAAATTATTTGTAAATTATTACTAATATCGTTAGAGCTGGAGTAGGTAAAACTATCATGAGTTAATTCAAAACATTGCTGAGCACACATGTAGCTGAGGATTTATGATCTTGGGCTTCAGATGCTAATTTCATGTTCTGATTTGATCTTCCTTAGGGCAACCTTTAGACTTTTGCTAATCTTTTTCCCAGACAATTCATTAGGCTAAATTTTGATTTATTATATGTCTTAATTAGCTGTTTTTATTTTATTATATAACTTATTACTGTTAACATTCCACCAAGGTGGTTTATTTTTTAAATCTCTCATCATATTTGGTCCTGATTGGGATCACTTTCCCCCGGATTCACTAATCCTCCGTGTAAGACTTAATAAGTCTTACTCGGAGGCTGCAGTTTTATGGTTTGACATCAGCATGCCATGAATATTCATGAGGGCACGCTGACTCAACCGTAACTCTTACACGGACTGAGTAGGAAAGCAGGGGGCGTGTCCGACTGCCAAGCAGTCTAAATGTGCATTCCCCTGCAAGGTTTTAAAAAGCATAATGTCAACACACAAGAGCGAGTTCGCTCAAATGTACTTGCACCCAACACCACACTCCCTGACACTGTAAACCCCCATCACACTTATATAAAGTAAATAATTATATTTATTTTTATTAAATCCACGATATAGCTGCCCATATTTGCGTGTGTGTGCACTGGTGTGCCCATTGCATAGCTAGAGTTAGCAATTCTGACATGGAAGAGCATAAGAAAGAATGTTTATGCAAATCATGCCAAATTGCAATAGCGTAATGGTAGAGCGTATACACAAAGTGAAGGCATTCACAGTTCGAGTCCCACCACTCCCCTTCTTATTTATGTTTTAAATCAGTATTTGAAATAATACCAGACATATATGATTAAAATTTTATTAAAAGCAGTGACATGGCCAATGTATCAGTGAACAAACTAAATATTTTTAAAGGACCCAGCTATATAATAGCCTGCTGTTAAGCAATGCTTTACACAGCTAAACACAGGTGCCCATAGTTTAATAGCTCTTTACCCAGCTAAACAGAGTTGCCCATAGTTTAATAGCGCTTTACCCAGCTAAACAGAGTTGCCCATAGTTTAATAGCACTTTACCCAGCTAAACAGAGTTGCCTATAGTTTAATAGCGCTTTACCCAGCACAATAGAGTTGCCCAAAGATTAAAAGCGCTTTACCCAGCACAATGTGTTTGCACGGACGTGCGCGCCACACCAACCAGGGCACCATAGGGCACCATGGAGCAACGTAGAGCTAAGTTGTTTAAACACATCCACACCCCCAAACCTGTCTAGACAGTATTAAAATAAAAGAATGACAAGGGTCGAACCCAGAACCCTGTGCATCATAATCAAAGTACAGAACCACTAAGCCATGACAACATAGCGGAAGCAGCCACTATTAACATTCATATAATTACAAATGGTAGTTTAACCATTACTAAGCAGGTCTGCAGTCAGCCAAGAATTTTACAAAATGGCCAATCACAAAAAAAGTGTGGGAAATGCGGCATATTTAAGCCCCATAGGTGGGAATACTTGCCATAACTGATTGTAGCTCACATTTGCAGTCAGAATGGCAGGTGCAGGAGAGGGTTCACACTTCCGAGCGCAACGTTGGGGCATCGAGGAGTCCAAATACATGGTTTGGCTCCTTGTCCACCATCACAAGTCAAGACTCCTGCAGGACCAGTTCCAAGGTACGGAGTACAAGGCAGAGGCTTGGAACCGGTTAGCTCGTGACCTCACCAGTGCCACAGCCATTCATCGGACTAGTGAGCAGGTCCATCACCACCATGCAGACCTGAAGAGACGAAAGCAGGACTGACTGAACCAGTGGATACAGGAGGCCCATGGGATGCAGAATGCCCCACAACTGAGTATGTAGCCATATAATGCAGTATGTAAGAATTGAAAATGGAGTATGTATAATGGATAGGTATGTCTCAATATCCCTTCATTTACTTTACAGCTGCAGGTGACCGTGCTACGAATCAGCAAGCCTATGCTGATAGGCTGCTAAGGCTGCGCCACCAGGCAGGTTAGTGATTATTCTGCATGTATTGTTATATAAAATATGGGAGAGAGCATGAAAGAAAGTGTTGTAGTCCAATAAAACAGCCATAGAATTGCCTGAATAAGTCCTCTGCATGTACTGCCAGATAAAAACGTCAGAGAGGTAGAAAAAGAGTGTAGTAACCCATTAAGAAAGGTAACATATGTCTGGAATAATATCTCTGCAGGCACTGTCATATAACATAAGTGAGTGAGCCTGAAAAAAGATTGTTCTAACCTATTAATAAAGGTATAATATGTCCTGAACATGTCTGCCATAAACACCGTTAAAACAAATAAAGGAGTGAACCTGTGGAAAAGTGTGCAATGTCATTAATAAAGGTCTAAAACCCAGAGTGTGTCTGTGTCACAGAGTCTGAAATGTTGTTGTGCCTTTGCATTATACAAACAATACTGTTTGAAAATGTGCTGGCAACCCAAAGTTATGCAGTCCCATATAAAGTGGGTGATGGAAGTGCTAGTAGCTATGAAACATATATACAGTCCACAATAGTCAGTTACTGGCTGGCATGAATAAGTAAACCTGGCACACATGTAGCATGTAATTATTCACCAGAAATGTGAGTGTGTGTCAAGAAATGCAGAGTTCTGTACAAATCGAAGTGACAATGTCATGTGAAAACATCCCAGATATGTAGATAAAGAAATATAAATGCAAACAAGAAATATGTAGCAGTAACATCTGCATCCTGGACAGCTAGTATGTCAGATATAGGTCAGGCATATATTGAACTAGCCAAACCCATGACACAACCTAATGTATGGTGGCAAGTGTAATAATACAGGTAGGGGATACACACTTGCAGTCACTGGGAATGTAGTGTAGACTAAAAGGTCATTATAAGATGTTAACCGAGGTTTTTTCTACACCCTACCGTATGTGCATAAACCATGCAATTCCACACCTCAGTGGGTATGTTTAACCTTAAATATTTGTTGGGACATATGTCCGATTGTTTTATAAATATTTGCATTGATGTTGATGCATGTGCCCTGTTCAAACACCACGTTCATGGTGGCCTATTGCTACCAAACATCCCTGCATGCTGTTGGAATATCCACTGTCATTCAATATATGCATGTGTTATGCTTGCTGTTCAACTGTTGGAACCTTGGTGTGTTGGGTTAATGGGAATATTATTGCATGCTGTTACAACTAATCTGGAATGCTATTGTTTATGTTGTAATTAAACACACCTAATCACAGAACGTATGGGAAGGCCGGTCCCAGCGGACCCACCTGTCCCTCCTCAGTTGGTGAATGCACCTGGCACCAGCGGCTCTGGTGCCCAGCCCGGGCTCCCCTCCTCCATTGGTCCTGCGCCACCTTTGGGTGGAAGTGCTGCAGGGGATGGGGCTCATCCCCCCGTGCAAGCATGGGTGGAGCAGGGCCACCTATCACCCTTGCTAGGGTCCGGGCTGTGGTACGTAGGGAGATCCAGTGTTCAGTCGCTGATCCCCTATGCCAGCTCGAGGTGACAGTGGCGCATCTCTCAGGTGAGCCTGCCCATCCTACACAGCCCTCAGCACAGCCACCCTCGGGGCTGTGAAGGTGCAGTGGTGACTGCCCATGGGTGGGGATTTCAATTACACTGTTACCATCTGTGGGCTCATGGGCTTGCGATCTCCAAACATCCTTCCCCATCAATTGTGTTCATCCACCCCATGTGTCAAACTCCGCCCCTGTATGCATCTTGTTTGTTTTGTCTATTTAGCTCCCCAACCTACCTCCTCAAATATACCTACTTCCTCTATGTCACATTCCACTCTCACCTGAAAAAAAAATAAAAAAAAAGGGCAATCTGTTCCCACAAAAAAATTACGCCCCATACATAGCTGCCCAATTTGCACACATGTCCGCTGGACATGTAAACTGATAATTCTAATTAGCAGTACAACATATTTTGTTGTCCTCACCCCTCTCTCAGGGGTGGAAGGTTTCAAATTTCACACCAAATTTCAAACATATGCACAGCTGCTGCTGGTAAAGCAATGGGCAGCTATGGACCTTCCCTACACCCACCCTGCACATCCCGAGCTGGTTTCCCTACTGTCTTTCCCTCTTTGTGCCCCCTTTTTCACCACTTTCCTATCTCCCCATTTTCTTTTCTTTAAAAGAAATTAGCGCGGGGGTTAGCGGGAGTAAGCACTTTTAAGCAGCAGTTAGCGGGGGTGCATGAGTGTGAGCTTGTGTGCGCTTAGCTTAGCATTGCTAAGCATCGTGCAAACCCACACAAACCTGCTTACAACTGCTTAAAAGTGCCTTAGTCACTCTGTATGACAAGGCCCTTGTACTGCTCAGCAGCAAAATAAAATACCCTTGTCAGTCTCGAACCCGGGACCTTGGACTCACCAATCAGCATGAAGTACCACTACACCGCAGCAGATATACAATAACTTAGTGCTGAAAGCAATATATCATGCATTACCATGAGTGAATGTAAAGGGAAAATAGGAATGGCATAACACAAATCTTGCTCTGTGCGCCTTAACCAGCAGGTGTTGTGGAATTGCATGACATGACTGTGAAAAGAGAATCAGCCGTGCTAGTAGGGAATAATGTTACAGTAGCACCTTACAAACCCCACACAGTATCAGAGCAGGATAAACAGTGGCATATTTACATAGGTCACAGGCCATACCTCCCAACAGTGACTGCTCTACAGTGATGACCCTGATTTGTAAACAAATGTTAGCTGTGCCCCTCTGACTCCCTGTGAAATGTACTAACAGTAAGCAGAAAGGTGGGGAATCTCACTTAATGACAAATGTCAATAAGTGACAGTAGACACTGCTTGCACGTTGGAAAAGGTGTAGTAATAAATATGCTTTGAACCCCCCAAAGTCTGAACTGAAAAATGTCTGAAATATATCACAGGTGTATCCCTGTTATATGTACCTTTCCCTGAGACTGTTCAAATACATATGTGAGAGTATCTGAAGCCTGGAAGAGTCAGAAACACACAGGCATATCAGCTTGTCTGCTGTTACACACTCTGCAAATAGCTGTAGAATGAATCCCGCAAGCATGCCCTTATGTAGAAGTACAACACAGAAATATCAAAGGATGTAGCCATGTACTGCTAGCAACCACCTGTGACAATGCCATTGTTCAGGTGCTGAAAAGACTGCTGTGGTGCACAGTCAAAGAATACTAGGCTGACCACTGTCTACCATCTAGATATGTCCACAGGTGGGAGCTACTCATACAGACTACTAGCCTTACAGGTACACAGCAACTCTGCATGTTCAGTAAGATAAACATCACACGATGATAAATAATGCACTCTGCACTTCTGTACCCCTACCCAAAGGTACTATATACCCGTGTAGTCAAGCACAACCAAGGGTGTAGGTAGGCATACACAGTCGTGAAATATGTCCAGTTGTCCTGAGCAGACTGTGCTAATGTCAACACAACAAACCACAAACTGTTCAGAAGTGAGTAATGTACTAATGACAGTGTAGCAGTTCACAAACAGTGCATGTGCCTGATATTCATAATTGGTAGTACAGCACACTTAGTTGTCCTCACCTCTCTCTCCGGGATGGAAGGTTTCAAATATCCTTCCTAATGTATTGCATATGCACAGCTGTTGCTGGTAAAGAAATGGGCAGCTATGGACCCTCTTCACACCCATCCTGTACATCCTGAGCTGGTTTCCCTACTGTCTTCCCTTCTTTGTGCACCCTTTATCACCACATTCCTATCTCCCCATTTACTTTTCTGTCAAAGAAATGAGAGCAGGGGTTAGCGGAAGTGAGCACTTGTAAACAGCAGTAAGCGGGTTTGCACCAGTGTGTGCATGTGTGCGCTTAGCTTAGCATTGCTAAGCTATGATAAGCTAAGCCAAGCTTGGCTTAGTATTGCTAACATAAAATAAGCTTAGCTTAGCTTAGCATCGCTAAGCATTGCGCAAACCCACGCAAACCCGCTTACAACTGCTTAAAAGTCCCTTAGTCAGTCTGTATGACAAGGCCCTTGTACTGCTCAGCAGCAAAATAAAAACCCTTGTCAATCTCGAACCCGGGACCTTGGACTCATCAGTCTGCATGAACTACCACTACACCACAGCAGATATACAATAACTTGGTGCTGAAAGAAATATAACATGCATTACAATGAGTGAATGTAAAGGGAAAATAGGACAGCCATAGCAATACATTGCAATAACTACTGTTGTATGCCAGTTAATTCTCTAATTCGAAAAGAAAGTACATACTCCCATGTATTCAGTGTTAGCATTAGGAGGTGTGAGTAAACCTACACACTGAGACGAGTGTGCTGGAAGAAGCAACAGTCAGGTTTCAGTACAATATGCATTTCACTGGCTACAACCCAGCTTCAGATATGATTCATATACCAACCTTCAGACTAAGACAACAGTGTCCACAGCAAGCAAGCATGGTCCCCACCTTGCAAAACTGAAAGGGCTACACCTGCCTAACCTATCATTTTATAGCAGTGTCCTAAAATCACAATGAGAACTGCAATTATCACACAGCAGGCTGCATGCAATTACTAAATGGTGGGCACCAATTGGTACAGAGGCCATCACATGCACATGTGCAGATACCTAGAAAAGCAGCCTGTATCTGCTGTCCACACATGCAATAATATCATTGCAACAACTGGGAGAGAGAGAGAGAGAGCACGAGCGAGAGAGACAGAGACAGACAGACACAAACAGGCAGAAGGAGACAGACACTGATAACAAACAGCAACACACAGAGGAAACAAAACCAAAAAAAAAAACAAAATTAACAATAAAAAAACAACACCTACAACAGACGGAGGTGAGGACTACAAAGGTAAGGTATGTAACAGATATGTATTTGGTGACATCCGAAAGATGTGTCTAAAGGGTACTCTACATAATGTGAATCATCCATATGTGGCAGCAGTCCGTATCTATATGTACATGCACATTTGCATAGGGCAAGGTACATACTGCAACTGTTAGTGAAGGCTGGACATAAGTATGTTGTTGAAGGCTGCTATGTGCACATATGTATATAGGTTGTAGTGTGTGGCATTGCAGAAAGCAAGCAGTGCTGGTATATGTCATGTGGTGTTAAACACTGTGGGACTGAGCTACAGGCAGTGAGGCCTGCAACAGCTATACGGCCTGAGGACAGCAGAATGCATTCTGCACAACATTGTGCAATAATATTACATAACTGTATGTCTCACACCTGTTGCATAATTGACATCCCCACCATGAAAGGTGAGCAGTATATGTGCCTATATGTGCAGCTATATGTACAACAATGGATCTTTACATGTATGTGTATATATACATGTATATATACATATACATGTGTGTGTGTGTATATATATATATATATATATATATATATATATATATATATATGGATATATTTATATATATGTGGATATATATGGATAATACAGATATATATCGATATATATATATATATATATATATATATATATATATATATATATGGATATATATAGATATATATGGATATATGTAGATATATATATATATATATATATATATATATATATATATATATATGTATGGATATGTATAGATATGGATAGATATGTATATATGTATGTATATATATATATATATATATATATATATATATATATATATATATATATATGAGAGAGAGTGAGGGAGACACGGGGTCATATGTACTGCAGTACTGCAACAGGTGCCTGTTGTCCAAGGCATGGACTGAACACCAGTGTTGATACCGCAGTGCCATACCCCATTCCAAAACACCTTACGCAGTAACTGCCACATAGGTGGTAGCCTGCTAACACTGATGTGTCAGAAGGGTGCGCGAGACACAGGTGGACAGTAGGCTTCCCTTTGATAATCAAAGTGACAACAGTAGTAATGTAATCTGTCTACGTGGTACGTGTCATCACAAAAGGTGTGTCATCTAGGGAAATATAGGTCGGTGTTCCCCTCTACTCATCACAATGCCCCATGTGGTATGTACCTCACATGACAACTACAGCAAGTGGAAAGGCCACAGACATACCTAACAAAAAGTAATACTGCCCTCAAACACATGCCCTATGCAGACTGACTCACAAACCACAGCTAGAGTGCGTTGCATACCGCCCACCCAGAGGTTACCACTGCTGGACATACAGAGGTATGTCACACCCATAGCAGTCAGCCAAACACCATGACAACACCTCACAATCCCTCCAGGCTACATGACCTAGGGCCCTAATCCTTGTCACCTCACTAAACAGCACATGCTGGAGGTACAGGTTCCTATCCACAAATATGCCATACTCTGGACTAAACCACCCAGCATGAACAAACAAGGCTCCTCATTAGCAGATGTCATACAAACCCCTGATGATTGTTTTGGAGATAGGTAGTATGCCCTGGGAGTCACCTCTCTGTATCCGGTTGACAGGAGCAAGTGAAATCACATTACATGTGTGTCAAAGGCCAGGGTAGCATATGGCTAGGCTGCTCTAGGCCCTAGGGCCAATAGCATATTACCTACCTATGACACAATGCACACACACATGTACTCAGTTCAATACCTGCTATGTGAGGTGGAATGAGTGAGACAGTGACTGTGTGCAAGGTTTGTAAAGGTGTGATAGCCTAGTGTGAGGTTGTGTCTGTCATGGTAGTTTGTGTCCTAGGTGTGAGGCCGGAGAAAGATGTGTCAGTTATTGGGATGCAGACATAGGATGGCATATGTTGTGACATATTTCCTTGTGTACGACTGTGGTATCCCAATGTAGGCTGAAGTAATACATGTATGCTCAGTAAGTGGTACTGCTGGTGAATCCATCTCACATATGGACTGTTGTACTACCTGAAGCTGTAGGCCTAAACAGCACAGTATGGTGTATGTTCACAGTACCTGGTAACACTGTCTTGTGTGTTTCCTGTAGTCTGCACAGATTACATACCACAGGCATAGGTATCTGTAAGTAGGGGCACACAGTACTATAAGGTACACAGGTAATGCTCATCTGTGTCAGCATACATTTGTGTGTTGTATGTATGTCCGATGTGTGTTTAATAATGCCTGTACCATGCCCGCAATGACATGTGTGTTACAGGGTATGTGTGTGTACCTAGCAACATGTATACTCTGTTACAGCAGTATGCCAGCTATATTAACAACCGTGCACATATGTTAGGTAGGGGTATGGCATCAAAGACTAGGGTGGTTTACCGGTAATACTGTAAATGTACATGACATTCATTGCATTGGATGACATATTTCTTCATGCATTAGCTTGATATATACCCCCGGGGTGAGGTTGTGCATTGTATCCCAAACAGTGTGCTGACTACTGGTGTATACTGCTGTGTTATATGGAGTGTTGCAGGCACTGTCAGCCAGTTGTGGGCTGAGCACTGATATGTGGTATTGAATGTATGTATCTTCTGATAGACAGATAGATGCTATATATGGCAGTTAAGTGATATATGTACTTCATAATGTTAAGTGTGCCACATGACATGCTCACACATATCATTTAATTGTCTTCCAGGGTTATGGCTCATCAACGTAACCCATTGTATTCAGCTGTGGAGGAGCAGGAAATTCTGAATAGCCTGGTGCAGCACTATAACCTGCTTTTTTCCAGGGCCAGCCAGCACCAGCATGACTGTACTGCACTGTGGCAAGACCTTGTTCGCCGGGTAAATGACATAGGCATGCATAACTGGACATATGAGTAGGTACGCCATCACTGCAGTGATTTAATTAGACATGTCTGGCGGCGTGCGTCTGATATCCATAGGCAACAGCTTGCCACAGGTGTTGGGGCGGCCATAAATCCCCCCCTCACCAGAGTGGAGGAGCTGCTCCTAAGCGTGGTGGCTCCTGGCCTACAGCAGCAACAGTGTCACACGTGTGTCATCATGGAGGCTGGAGCCACCCAGCAGGATGACATGGAGCATGCAGGTAATACACCCTAGCTGTAGACTACCGTTACCTGTATTGTTAAAATATGCATATGTGAGATGTGTACTGTGTGTTTAGCAGTTGTGCTGCCTAACGTGTGCAATACTGATATTTGGAATAGTATCCATACACCTGTGACTGTTGACTGTTGTTCCACTGTCGTTTAGCACACTCAGAGTAGCAATGCCACAGTTGTGGCCACTGACAAACTGTGTCATATTCTTCTAGGTCCCTCTGGTGTCACAGCAGGGCAGACAATACATGCTGGTGAGTGTGTTAACACTTTAATATTGGTAATGAAATGTGCATGTCATAGATGAGGTGTAGGCCATGTACATGTAACACACCTACGCATGTTTGCTGTGAGACATCAATCATCTCAGTAAAGTCAGTAGCTGCCTCAATCACATGCAATGCACAGTGCTGAAGACACAATTGTGGCAACACTGTACTGCACATTGGATATGCATAGTTGCTACAGCTGTACACAACAGAACATGTTTATCATACGCAGTACACGAAAACATGCTACATTTGGCATTACCACACACCTGCTGTAAGGTCACACTTCAGTATCCCACATGTCATGCACACACACATGATGTACCTCAGGGGTAGAGGCCTATCATGGGGCTGTGCAACACTCTGCAACACATAACACAGTCATGTTAGGCAATGCTCCCTATTGGGCACCTCACACACCCATGTACAAGGTGGCTGTGTAATTGTGAACGTAGCCACGGCACTGCAATTCAGGTACAGCATGCTAGGCGGTGGTCTTGCACACATTAGTAGCTCTGAGTGACCACAACATGCATGTTGATGATGGCACAGGGTACTACACCCCATCCAGTTACAGTGACCACAGTACTACTCATAGCAGTCATTGCTTTGCACCTCAGTGTTGTGTGTGCACACATATGCACCTATACACAATATGCATAGCATGTTGTCTGTGTGCTTACATATGCCAGTATACACAATATGCACAGCAGTCACCATCCACACAAAGTGTCACATATATGTCCTGGAATGCTAGTGAGTGTTTAGGTCACTTGACACACATTGGGTATGTGTGATGTTTAATGTTGCAGTCATGTAGCATGCCATGCCATGTCTGGCACCCACATATCTGCAACATGTCCCACACTCACCATAACCACTGTACACTAGCCATGTCGAGCATTAGGATTCCTTCATGTCAACATGCACCGCACATCCCATGTGTGTACATAGCATGCATGTGCTACACCCGTGCCCACTATTATCTGCTATGGACACAGACACTGCACTCAGACATGGATATCTATGTGTCACACAGATAACACATATAGCCATGGCATGTATACTTGTGAGTGATAGTGCACAGGGCATTGCAGAGCTGATAATACCTGCACAGCAAAGTTGTGTCCATGTACACATTGTGTTCCAGGGTGTAGCCAATCACTGAACAACTACACAGTTGCATCAAAGTCATGTATACTGCCATTTAATAGGGGCATCTACACTTGCACTGCATGGTCTTGTGCAACACATATTCTGCATGCTGACACGTGTGTGGTGACTGTCTACCTTGTGATACTGAGACCCACCTTCACCCACTATAGAGTATGTGTTGGATTGCTGGTATGTGTGTGTATGTGCTGTAGTGAGGTGTGTATTAGTTTTCATGTGTGCATGTGTGCATGTGTGCATGTGTTCATGTGTGCATGTCTGCATGTGTGCATGTGTTCATGTGTGCATGCGTGCATGTGTGCATGTGCAGACCGTAAAGTGTGTTTCCTGTCTTCCTCTCACAGGTGCTGAGTTAGGGGTTGGCGAAAGCAGCAGGCAACCTGAAGCCACTGCCACAAATAGTGGTGATGATGACACATGTATTTTGGCACAGGAAGATTTGACAGGGTCTGTCGTTGGTCCGCCAGTCAACAGTACACAGCGTTCAACCCCATCTATGCACACACTCATACTGTCAATACATTGCTCACCACCAATGGCCATAGGCGAGGGACAGCATACAGTTGGCATTGACCAGGAGAGTGTGGTACCCATGTCCCTTGCATCCCCTCACAGCAGCCATAGCTGTAGACCCGGAACCGTACCACATAGGCGGAGGTCCAGGGGTTCTCTGGGGAGCACCACTGGTCGTATTGCCCCTGGCAGGCATGCCCTCACAGGTCTTATGATGACCAGTATGTTCCGGGCTGTAATGCAGGCTCAGGCACGTATGGAACGGTACACCAGGCAGGGACTTAGGGTGCAGAGGGCACATTACACCACTATCAATGACAGCATCCATGACCTTGCCGGTGCCATTTGGACTTACACCGAGGTCGTTGATAGACATTGGGGGGAGACATTAGATGCCCTCCACAACATATCTTCCATGAGCCAGGACCATGCAGGACAGTTGCGACGTCGATGCAGATGTTTGCCAGCAACAGCTGGCAGTGGTCACGGATGGCCCACAGTTCACAGCCACTCCTGTAGTGGCAGTACCAGCCCCAGCAATGCTGGGGCTGGCCTGTCCATTGTCCGTCCCAGTAGACCATGTGCACGTGGCTCTGGCCAGTCCCAGCAGGGACATGGGTCCAGTTGTCATACCTCTGCCTCTGATGACAGTACCCAGTCAGGGTTGGTACCCGATACTGTCCGTAACACCCCTGCCAGGCACAGGTACTGTGTCCGTGGCCGGAGACAGTGATCTGTACAGCCTAGCAGGTACAGTCTGTGGCTGTCGCACAAACTATCGTATATGGCAGCCACATGGTGGAGCTGTGTGCATGCAGACACACACACATTAACCAAACAACTAGGGCTCACACATACACACACACATTACATCAACATTGGCCCATGCTGTACTGTTGTCCCTCACACACACACACACACACACACACACACACACACACACACACACACATGTCGATTGGATGGGTCAATGTCAGGCTCTGGCAAACAACAACACGCCCTGTGCATATGATGATACCTGTATCGCCTCCTGTCATCTGCATCATTGATGGAGGGACAGGCTACCATGGTGCTGATGCACAGGATGACACTATAGCAGTGTAGCAATAATAGCAAGTTGTCAACAAGGAAGTGTAACAACATCCTTGTAGGTATATCTGAGCAGACATTAGGCATCAAAGCTCTGATTGTCAATGTAGCATTGTTTACACCACTGTTAGGTCTGAGTATGTATTGTCCACCCATGTGTCACTTGGCTGAAGTGTAATGTGTGGCCAGCATGTGTTAGTGAGTGGACAGTACGTGTGTGATGTGTGCAGTACAGATCAGCAAGTGTACATCTGTGAACATGGTGGGTGCGCACTGTCTGGATGTATTTGCATAGTGGACACATGGGACACGTGGCATACCCTGTCGTACACATTGTTAACATCTGATAGTATCTTTCAATGGCCAGTATGCATTCTACTACAGTTATGTACTAACATGGGTAGACATGTGTATGACATGGGTTGACACTATGCTGTGGGTGATACCGTTAATATCTGTCAATGATTTGTGATCTGGTAGTATACACAACCTCAACAGCATGACTATAAGCAATCATTAGAAACAAAAAACTAAAACTATTGAAAAAACAAAATGGTGTCACGCAGAGCCAAAGGTTCCAAAAAGTAGTAAACGCACTTTATTCAATATAAAAGAACAGCATTTTTCGCCCCTGCAAGAACAGGAGCTTCATCAGCATTTAACACAAAAGGTTCACACATTTTTTAAAAGGGTTGGTAAAAACAATTAGTGATGTCACATCCTCAAACAGACAAGGTGGAAGCATTTAAAGATATATATTACAAAAAAAATGGTTAGACTGGGAAATATTAGTAACAAATTCAAGAAAGCACATAACCAATCCAACCATGTAAGAGGACATATCTAAGTATAATCTACTAATGTATAAGAATGTAGTATAATAAAATGTAAAGTATAAGTATAAAATAGGCCACCAGAAGGTCTAAGCAGATTTAATTAAAAACAAATTTAATAAAAAGGAGCAAATTAGCCCCTAATATAGGACAAGTACTACAAGCTAATGGGTCTGCATGCTCCTATGCTTTTGAATGCTTAGGACAAAGTCAATAGTTCAAAGTGGAATAAAGTTAAGTCCAGCAATACACTAAAATGGAAGGGAGGCCCTATATTTGGTGTGGTTTCATCCATTACATTGGACTGGGTAAATAACTAACTGACTAATCCAACCAATCAAGGTTTGTGACCGTATCTATCAGCATTTGTATGCCATTAAGAATAAGAGAAGCGATAATGCCCATTCCAAACACATTCTAAGTAATGAGGGGCATAGCTTCCTTTACATGGGAGTCGATAACATTAAACCAACTATTAGAGGTGGCCCCCAATCCCTAATCTTAGAAAATCGTGAGTTGGAGTGGCAGTTACAATTGGATGCTTTCTCTTACCCGGGCTTGAACGATAACTGTAACATATCGTCCATCCTAAAATATAAAAGCTACTTGAGGTAATGTGGCCTCGGGTTTGGCTTACACCTTGATTGGTTGGATTAGTCAGTTAGTTATTTACCCAGTCCAATGTAATGGATGAAACCACACTAAATATAGGGCCTCCCTTCCATTTTAGTGTATTGCTGGACTTAACTTTATTCCACTTTGAACTATTGACTTTGTCCTAAGCATTCAAAAGCATAGGAGCATGCAGACCCATTAGCTTGTAGTACTTGTCCTATATTAGGGGCTAATTTGCTCTTTTATTAAAGTTGTTTTTAATTAA
This sequence comes from Protopterus annectens, assembly GCF_019279795.1. NCBI lineage: Eukaryota > Metazoa > Chordata > Ceratodontiformes > Protopteridae > Protopterus > Protopterus annectens. Next base: position 1,847,594,490 of record NC_056726.1, read on the forward strand.
ATCTGCTTAGACCTTCTGGTGGTCTATTTTATACTTATACTTTACATTTTATTATACTACATTCTTATACATTAGTAGATTATACTTAGATATGTCCTCTTACATGGTTGGATTGGTTATGTGTTTTCTTGATTTTGTTACTAATATTTCCCAGTCTAACCATTTTTTTGTAATATATATCTTTAAATGCTTCCACCTTGTCTGTTTGAGGATGTGACATCACTAATTGTTTTTACCAACCCTTTTAAAAAATGTGTGAACCTTTTGTGTTAAATGCTGATGAAGCTCCTGTTCTTGCAGGGGCGAAAAACGCTGTTCTTTTATATTGAATAAAGTGCGTTTACTACTTTTTGGAACCTTCGGCTCTGCGTGACACCGTTTTGTTTTTTCAATAGTTTTAGTTTTTTGTTTCTATTGGATTAGTATGTTGTCCGGTGGCACCCTCCGTCCGAGGTCTCCTAATATCTTTGCGACTAACAGTCTTGAAAACCAATCTGACAACGTGAATATACAAGCGCTAATGTTAGCGCTGTCTCAGCGTCTAGATACGATGAACTCGCGGCTGGATACTATTGAACGAAATACAGCCAGCCAAGGAAGTGTCCATCCTCTATCCGTTTCGGACGGTAACAGGTCAACTTGTGGGGCCAGTAATAGCGATATTCCAGCTGGACAGGTTCAGCGATCTTCCGTTGCTGTTCTTCTGACCTCCGCTGGTGTAAGCAGCTCCTCTGGTGTACACAGTTTTCTTTCTGGCGGCTTGCAAGGCAATGGCCCTCCGCTTAGCAATGTACCTTTGCATAATTCTTCTGCTAACAGTTTTCCTGATAACATTAACAGGAATGGAGTCGTTCCTATTGGCGTTGACACTAATGGTGCTCCCCAACTTGGATTACAACAAATGTCCGGAGGCGCTGACTCTCTTATTGGTACTGCCTCTATGCCCGAATGGGCGAGGAATTTATCTGCCTTTTCCTTCAATGATTTTATATCTTCAGGCGTACCGGCGACAGATGCATCTGGGCCAGGTAATTCTTTTGACAATATTGCTTTGAATTTAAAGGCTCTTGACACCAAATTGTTAAAAATTAAGAAACTCCAGTTGGAGGTTTCGTACTTTCAGCAATGCCTTAATGAAAGGATCATTCCTAAAGGACTGCGTAGTTCCTTTACCCCCACTGGCTTATTTTTTGATACTAATTTTTTGTCTGAACTTGAGACTTTATTCAATAAACAGGGGGCAGAACTTCTTGAACTAATGATTAGGAACTATTCCAACCACATTACAGTTCTCCTTGACGAAGCCTCTAAACTTGATGACACAATTAAAAATGACATTAATTTTTTCAGGTATAAATTCGATTATAATCAAATTTTTTCTAGTATAGATTCCTTACTTGCCAAATTGAAAGACAATAAGGTTAAAAAGCTTTCAAGAGACAAGCTTGCCTACCGGTCTAACCTGGCTTATCCAAATTTGACCAAAAAGACTGTTACACCTGCCAATCTTAATGAAAACCCTTCTACATCGGGCAACCTGGACAATGAAGCTGTTGGTCAAGCCTTTACAGATGTAGGCCCTAGTAGTGACGGGTATGGTGAAGGGGGTGATCAAGGTCCTAGAAGAAGTAACAGGATCAAATCTTTAAATAAGAACAACAACACCAACTATCAGAAGCCTTTTTTAGGGAAGAAGGGTAACCGGTACCAGAAGAACAGGAACTGGAACTGACCAATCATTCGACTTCTCCAATAGGTGATCCATTGGGGGAGAAACTATCTCCTGTGGTACTGTCGAACTTAAAAGGTGACTTCCACATTTACAACTTTGCTGACGTCACCATTGAGGAAGAGCTCATTGAATTATTGGCCAAAGGCCTGAACTTTGTTCCAGACCATAAATTTAAGCTTGCCAAAACATTAATGGACTTAAAACTTTTTGTCCGTAAATTAAATCTCAATGTACTTTTTAGTAATGAAACACCTGGAGATCTATCTAAGCTAAAATTAGCAAGCACCTTTAACCCCCCCTTACACCCTAGCCTCTACACCTTTGAGAAAGCCTGTGAACTTGACTTTAGACACTTGGTCGAAACTACTAGTAAATTTGGGGACTACACGAACATTTCTCCTGACCAAGTTACGGCTTTAAATAAGATTTGTAGTATGGCTGTTAGGGTTATTAAACCGGATAAGGGAGGGGGTCTGGTCATTTTTGACAAAGCTGAATATGTCACCAGAATGTTACGGATTTTAGATTCAACTGCCTATGAAAGCTCTTCACTAAATGAAATGAATGGCACTTATAATAAAATCAAAGGCTATTTTAGGGATTTATACCTTGAGGGTAGGATTAACATTGATACTTATAACTTCATTGATATTTCCTACCCCAGGGTTCCTGTTATGTTCGGGATCCCTAAGATGCACAAGAGCATCACTGATCCACCTATGCATGCTTTAATAGATGGTAGATGTTCGATCACCCACCCCTGTGCTCGCTTTATCGATAGTATCATTAGTAAATATTTGAAATCCATTCCTCAAATCTGTAAGGATTCTTGGTCATTAATGTCCTTGATAAATGACGTTCAATTCGACAAAGACCTCAACTTTTTGACCATTGATGTGGTCGATTTATATACATCAATTCCACATGAGGAGGCTGTTGAATGGACTGAACTCATGTTAAAGGAATGTGGGGCCTCGAATAATGATATTTACTTGGTCACACTCCTACTTGACATCATCCTTTCCTCTAATTTCTTTCTTTTTGAGGGGGAGTACTACCTTCAAAAGAAGGGCATTGCAATGGGTTCGCCTTGTGGTGGCAGTGTTGCCAATTTGTTTGTTGCCTACTGGGAGAAGAAGTATCTCTTCAATCACCCTGCCTTCATTGAGGGCTCAAGAATATATACCCACTTCCTTGATGATATTTTTATATTGTTTAAAGGAAACAAGGATTCTGCATCAAAACTTATCGACCATATGAATGCTTCTACGGAATTTTTAAAATTCACGTATCATTTTTCGAGGTCCGAGATCGATTACTTAGATGTTCAATTAATCAAGGACCTAGATAACAACAAATTTTGTTCTACCATCTTCAGGAAGACAACATATTGCAATTCATTTTTGCATTTTTCAAGTTGTCACCCCTGGAAGCAAAAGCGCTCTATTGTCAAGGGACAACTGGTCAGGGCAGCACGTATGTGCAGCACTGACGTTGCCTTTGAAAAAGAGTGCCTCTTTTTGGTTGACATGTTCCTGAATCGAGGTTATCCCATCAGCCTTCTCACTGACCTTAGAGATGAAGTATCTTTTAAACGTTTGAATGGTTTTTATTTACCACTGTTACTATCCAATGAGCAAGATATGGTATCTGATCCTTTAGATTCTACCTTTGGTTTATCTGAGAATGGCACATTGGAGACAGGTATCAACTATGAGTCTTCCTCTTACAACACTAGCCCCAATTTCTCTACCGCCTTTATTTCTCCATTCAATTTAAATTCTGGGCTTTTGTGCTCTATTATACGTAAAAATTGGTACTTCATCTCCCATTCTGGTTTACACCACAGACTGGGCCTTACCCCTTTGTTTATTTATAAAAGGGGTAATAACCTCAAGGAATTACTGCAAAGAAATAAAGGGTTTGATCCCATGGTGAAGCATAAAGGCGCATTCACTTGTGGTTGTTGTAAGTGGTGCAGATACCTTAGGGTAGGTAATTCGTTCTCTATTGGCAAGAGGAAATTTTTAATCAACTATAAGATTAACTGCACCACCAGATCTATTGTTTACATCGCCTTCTGTGAATGTTGCCCTGCCTTCTACGTGGGAAAAACGGATAGGCGTTTTTGTGACCGTATCTATCAGCATTTGTATGCCATTAAGAATAAGAGAAGCGATAATGCCCTTTCCAAACACATTCTAAGTAATGAGGGGCATAGCTTCCTTTTCATGGGAGTCGATAACATTAAACCAACTATTAGAGGTGGCCCCCAATCCCTAATCTTAGAAAATCGTCAGTTGGAGTGGCAGTTACAATTGGATGCTTTCTCTTACCCGGGCTTGAACGATAACTGTAACATATCGTCCATCCTAAAATATAAAAGCTACTTGAGGTAATGTGGCCTCGGGTTTGGCTTACACCTTGATTGGTTGGATTAGTCAGTTAGTTATTTACCCAGTCCAATGTAATGGATGAAACCACACCAAATATAGGGCCTCCCTTCCATTTTAGTGTATTGCTGGACTTAACTTTATTCCACTTTGAACTATTGACTTTGTCCTAAGCATTCAAAAGCATAGGAGCATGCAGACCCATTAGCTTGTAGTACTTGTCCTATATTAGGGGCTAATTTGCTCCTTTTTATTAAATTTGTTTTTAATTAAATCTGCTTAGACCTTCTGGTGGCCTATTTTATACTTATACTTTATATTTTATTATACTACATTCTTATACATTAGTAGATTATACTTAGATATGTCCTCTTACATGGTTGGATTGGTTATGTGCTTTCTTGAATTTGTTACTAATATTTCCCAGTCTAACCATTTTTTTTGTAATATATATCTTTAAATGCTTCCACCTTGTCTGTTTGAGGATGTGACATCACTAATTGTTTTTACCAACCCTTTTAAAAAATGTGTGAACCTTTTGTGTTAAATGCTGATGAAGCTCCTGTTCTTGCATAAGCAATCATTGGATGATGTCCTGACAAATGGCACACAGTAGTAGGGAACCCAGTAACAATTGGATCCTTCCGGTGCTACACTATAACACTAACCAGTGGTAATGACCGCCACCCATTCCTGTGACCACACCTGTTTCGCATATAGCCCCCTTAGGTACATGCAGACACACTAGGGATGTGTCCATCCAAATCTGGAAATGCATGGATTGGCCTACAATGCATTCCCTGGATGGGACGCATATCCTACCCAAGGGTATCATACAGACAGATACCTGTTGTCTGATACATGCTGTATAGCAGTAAGCCGACTATGGTATAGTCATCCTCATGTACTATACATACTATCCCGTCAGTACCACACAGGTGGTAGCCCTCAACATGTATGTTGGGTACCAATGTGTACATACAGCCTCATGTTATGTCATGTGTCCCTTGGTATCCACATATCCATAGGTATTGTGGAGTCCCAAGGTGTATCACATAATACATTAGAGGCCTGAATGCATATCCACAAGGCAGTCATACACCTATAAAGACTGTCCATTTTTGGCAGTCTTTGTTGTGTATGACCATGTCTGACATATACCCCAGGCATATACCGTCACTCACACTACTCTTAAGTAACTGTCATGGGTGTGTGTGCCACAGATGACCTTGGCTACAGAACATGGCAGTGGACGGCCTTGTCACATACATACATATGTGACCTATGATCTGAGAAGCACCGGCACAACCTGTCAATGGAAACAAATGTATTCATGTAGTATGCAGGCTTCACACCTATGTACTGATTGAGGGGACATGTACACATATATATTTGCCACGCAGATACCTGATGTGTGCAATGCACTTACTGTTGTAATCATACTATGTCATACCATAGTGAAAGCAAAACCCACACCACATTGACCAACAGTGACACACACACAGTCAGCATTTGCAGGATTCAAACTCCTACCTAGCTATGTTATGATACTAGAGAGTGATGTATTAACATGGTGCGCTATCTGCTTTACTGTGTGGTTTCTCTTCTCTGGCTGTATTTGTAGGATGGTGACATCATCAGACTTTCCAAAGAGGAATGTACCTCTTTTAGTGAGTTTTCCCAGTCTCCAAAAAGGGGACACCTCTCAAAGACACACATACCTCCCCACACACACACACACTCACTGTTTGCAGGATTCAAACCCCTACCTAACTATGTTATGATATTAGAGAGAGACGCATTAACACGGCGCGCTATTTGCTTTACTAGTTGGTTTTCCTTCTCCTGCTGTATTTGTAGGATGGTGACATCATCAGACTTTCCAAAGAGTCTTTTAGTGAGTTTTCCCAGTCTCCAAAAAGGGAACACCTCTCAAAGGAAACTGCACACATACACTCCTTTCAAAGACAATTACACACATACACACCCCCACATGCACACACACACTCACTGTTTGCAGGATTCAAACCCCTACCTAACTATGTTATGATACTAGAGAGAGATGCATTAACGGCTGTATTTGTAGGATGGTGACATCATCAGTCTTTCCAAAGAGCAATGTACTTCTTTTAGTGTGTTTTCACAGTCTCCAAAAAGGACACTCCTTTCAAATACAATTGCACACATACACCCCTCCACACACACACACACACACACACACACACACACACACACACACACACACACACAATTTGCAGGATTCAAACCCCTACCTAACTATGTTATGATACTAGAAACAGACGCATTAACACGGCGCGCTATTTGCTTTACTGAATGGTTTCCCTTCTCCTGCTGTATTTATAGGATGGTGACATCATCAGACTGGACATGGTGATGTGTGTACACTTTGTTTTATGCCATTCCAGGAATGGTCCATGTGGGTCAGCAGGTGTCAACAGCTTGAACAAGACCTCAGAATCCTTACCTTGTGTGATCTATCTGTGGACACACTGACATTCCGTCATATGTCAACACATATTTATATACAGCTTGTTGGTTTTGTGGATACTGCATGTGTCTGGGATGTTGATAAAGGGCTATTCAAAGTCTATGTGACACATGTGTAGATGTGTTTATTGATGCATGTCCTGAGTGGCTGCCTTGCAAACAGTCTAGCTTGTTTGGGAACCATGATCCGCACATGAACATACCACAGTTGGTAGGGTTGTGTATGTCAGCTTCCAATAGCTCTGTTTATGACTGCAACCATGATGGACTCCATGACCTTGCAGATCAGACTTCATAGGCATACTGGACTTGACTTCCCATGGTGTGTTGTGCACCAACACTTGTGGGGAGTGCCACATGTAGCTGTGACACATTAAGCGGTTCCAAATCCTGTGTAGGGGGTGAGGCTCAGCTGGCTGTTCAGGTGCATGATCTGTTTGTTCTGCAGTTTGTGCATGACACATGTTGGGAATCAATGTATTCCACTTGCTGCCATGCTTTTAGCAGTGGGGGTAGCTGCTCATCCATTCTACATGTGATGTCTGCTGGTATAACGATGTGGACTATTGTCAGTGGGAGATGGGTATGTACATATGGGCCTGTCTGTCATGATGTCGGCATTGTCACTCAGGTACAGTTGGCCCTGACTCAGGACATATATAGGTGTACATTGTTATTTATGACATAGCTGAAGGAGGTGTCATGATTCAGTCTGGACTCTTTCTCAGCTACTCTTTACAAAACACCAGTGAACATGAGCACTAACCCCTGTTATACTCTTACACGCTTAACACCCTACTGATCCTTTGTGATCAGGCTACAGAGTATGTCATGATAATATCCTGGCATGTCCAGGGGTCGGTTTCGTGTGTACTCTTCAGTCCAGCTGGTGGATATTGTGATATTGACACGATGTCACATCTGCCTCATGTACACAGACAACCCTCTCCTCCTCCCTACAAACTCAGATATATGTGTGAGATGTACCTATATAGACATACAGGGTGCTGAACTCTCTCGGCCCATGACGGGCACAGTCTATCAGGTGGTGAAGGTAACCACGCACACCACATATCAGTCTCACATATCCTCTAGCAACAGCACTCAAACCACATTATCACACATAGACATACTCAGATGCTGTAAATGTACTCTACCTAAGCAGCAGAGACCTCCAAAGTAGACGCACACACACCTGCTACCCCACTACAATACCCACATATCACATAGTTCACAATGTCAGTGTGCCACACAGTCACTGCCCTTCAGGTTAAATAACACACCTAATACACTCATAATAGATGACAATTATTGTCAGACACACTGACGTACCACTCACCAGCCCTAACAAGGGAATAGTCACTTTGGGTTGTCTGTTGGGTGCCAGGATCTGCCGCATAACACAGGTAGTCTGGTTACTCCAAAGCAAGTACAGGACTGGCACCATCATTGTCCATGCTGGTGTGTATAACCTCAGATGTTATTCTCTGGACCACGACATGTTACATGGAGGAACACTCTGATCATGTAGCCCAGACCAGTATGACCCTGACCTTGTCTAGCATCTTACACCCAGCAATTATGATGTCACAGTATACGGACACACATATCACATTTAACAGTTGCCTAACAAATTTGTTTAATTCATAGGGGATACAGTGTCTGTCAGCCTATGGTGGCATGCTCAACATGCCACATAGCTTCACTATGGACAGCTTGCACCTGTCACCCTTGGACTTTGGAATGCTGGCTAAGGCTTTTGCTACCACCATGTGCCTTTTTTAAGCAGGGCTCAGAAGACAAACCCACCTCCACAGACATTACAGGTTTAATGAAACTAAGGATAATGCTGCTCAACAACAGTTGTGTTAACCTCATATTGTGGCCACTCAGGACTCTCCTCAGTTTGGAGGATAGCGATATCTGTGCACTGACAGACACCTGGTTCAGGCTCGCTTATGCACACCAGCACTACCAGGTTATGTTTCATACCATGCTGTCTGACAACAAGACTTGGAACAGACAACACAACTAGGGGGAGTATCCATATATATCACAGATACACACACCTCCGGGTTAGTAGCACTGCACAAAGCATCACAGACCATACATATACAACTACCATTGTGCAATACTGCCTTTCAATTTGTTGCCTGCTACAGAACACACTCCCAAACTCAGGAACCACACTCGGCTTTCATGGGAACTATGGAGAATATGAAGGTCTCCACAAACACCATTATATTGTGTGACTTCATATACACAACTATTGACTGGGGATACTACTCAAGCCCCGACACCCTCACCCAACAGTCACTACAATTTGTAGACTAATATGCTATGGCACAACCAGTCAGCACAGCCACAAGGGGGAATACATATTGGACCTGATCATCACCAACATGGGGACTCTATGTTCCACACCAGCAATATACCCCTATTTGGTAAGGTCAGAACATACATGTATCTCACTGTACATACATATACCCTCCACACACCCATCCTGGGTAATCTTGGTGAACTTTTCATGAGCCAGCGTCACACTTCACCGAACCTTCAGAGACCCTGAGACAGTGGCAAATACGGCTCACACTGCTGCATCCTTTACATACACATTCTATGGACACTTAGTGGACTGCATGGATTGTGCTATCCCAAATAACAACAGGACTCACTACTCCAATGACAGGGGACCTGTCTGGTAGACCCCAGCCATTAATAAGCTGTACAATGTCAGGAGGAAGCTATTACATGATAGAGCACAATCCCAGACTGGGAAGGCATCTGTGATCTGTACTAGCAGACAGCTACAATCACTCATGAACTTTTCTAAGGGCCGCTTCTACCAGACAATTGCAACAGACATGTAGGACTATCACACGGCCTTCTTCAGTTATGTCAGGAACCTGGGTGGACACTCACTGATATGCTGTGAGTTACTGCATACTGACTAAACCTAACCTGAACCCACTGGCATTGCCAACATCCTGGCAAACAGGTTCAGTACAGATGTCTCCCACCCACCCCCCCAAGGAGCAACAGAGTATAACCTCCCTGACATCACACAGTAACAGGTGAGTGCTGCCCTCCCCAAAGCATACATCACAGTATCAATGTGACCAGACAGTGTCCCAGCCTGCATCTTACACGAGCATCATGACAGTTGCAACCCTCACATTACATCACTGTTCAGTATCGGAGTTACCACAGGATATGTACCCAAGGAATGGCGTACAGCGACAGTGGTCTCGCTCCACAGAGTTGGTGCCACAACGGACCACAGACAATATTGCCCCATAAGCCTAAGTAGCCTGTTCTGCAAAGCTATGGAGCATATTATCATGGGACTCATACACATAGACATCGGGAACCTACAGACACTGTGTCCTACACATTTCAGCATTGTTGTGGGCAGATATTGCCTCTTGAACCTGTTTGCATTCTTTAAATGGCTAACAGGTCCATCAACATAGGGACGGCTGTCCACACAGCCTACCTGAACCTTGCAAAACCCTTCAACACAATAACCCACTGGGCCATTATGCATAGGCTCACCAGCGTCAATATGGACACATATCTCACACGATGGATTGATACCTGGATCAGGGATAGCACCCACATGGTCAGAATTGCAGGTGCCATGTCTGACTATACACCAGTTACACGTGGCATCCCACACGACTCGGTCCTGGGACCTCTCTTGTTCAATATATATTTGTCTGACGTACAGGCTACCACAGGGGGAATATGGCTGAACATGTTTGCACTTGACTGCAAACTGGGTGCCATGATCAACTGTCCAGCTGCCACATGCATACTCAAACAGGGTCTCACAGAGATGGATGACTGGTGCCTGAGCCATGGCCTACAGCTAAATGCCATTAGTTGCATAGTCATCCCCTTTGGGAATAACAACATCCCACACATTACCACATAGGTAGTACTCCATTACATATGGGGTTGTTAGGGGTTTGGGGACATGACTTGTTCGTACTGTCACCTTTGACATTCACGTTGCCAAAGTGGTTGGACACACCTTCTATGTGGGCCACCTTATCCCATATGGTTTCACATCTAGATCGAGTGAGGTCAATGTGCCCCTATACTCATCACATCCATGCTTGGTTACAATGCCACATTTGGGGTGTACCTTACCCGACACCTGCAGCAACTGTACTGGCCATGGAAGTTCCTCACCAAGCAGATCTAGGGACTCACACAGATGCCCTGCACAGTTCAGATGCAGTAACTCCAGCTCTACTCATTCTCTTACCACCTACTCAGATATGATGTATGCCTGTTGTTTACAGATATACCCAACCCAGAATTACTGGACATGCTCCACCTCAGGATATCCGACTCCCTTGGAGCTACACACTCCAGGGACATATACCTCAGCACAGATGTTAATAGGACATTGTGGAGAGACAGATTCTTATCCCAGAGGCTCTACTCACTCCAGAATGTAATCCCAGTTTCACATAGGCAGAGCCAGCCACTGACTACCTACAGGTGACATCTTGACGACTGTATGGGTGATCGTATGTTTACCCCTGGGATATCTTCTGTGTCCCTGCTAGACAGAGGCACACTAGCCTAAATGTACATGGGCTATCTTGTGTGACCTACTATTCACACACACAGTGTAGTAGTCTGACAGGGTTGCGAATGCCAAACACTGATACTGTTTGCAGGTCTTTATCATCTTTGCTTTACCAGTTTCTGTGAACAACTTCAGTATCTGCAGAACATATTTGATTATGACAGGGTTCCACCATATTATAGATGTGTCTGTTGTCATATAACTGTGTGCACAGGGTGGATTGCTGTATAGTGACAGGTTCCTGGGTTAACACATGCAACTGCCAGATATGCGTGGCCCACTGCTGTACTCAGACATGGCCTAAGTGTGTGAGCATGCCCAGTTCTGCCATTCCATGTTTTATTGCCTGACATTTGTCTCATTTATTCAAGCATGAGCATGCCCAATGTGACCTTTCAGTATGTTGCTATCTGAGGTCCACTACATTTGGTGATGTGTGCGAACATGAGCAATATTAACATTTATACTGTGTGTGTTGGAAGTCAGGTTCTGTTCTAACTGCAGGACTCACCTTTGTGTCATAACTCGACAGGGATTATGCTGTGCCTGCAGGGTTTCCATGAAATACTTTGCATAGACTTATCAACATTCCTTCAGACAGGCTGACCACTGCAATACTGTCATGGTTTAGTGGTTCAGTGCTTTGGCTATAGTGCACAGTATCCTGGGTTTGAGGACCATCACTGCTTTATATTTTCATACTGAGCAGACCAGACTGCTTAAGGGCCAGTTAAGCAAATATGAGCATGTTGGCTTTTGTTCAGCTATGCCCTACTTAGACCAGGCTTGTCCGACATTGCTCAATATTCACCAACATTGCTGGACGTTGTCCAATATTACTGAACATTGACCACAGTTGTGCTAGTTGGTGCGTGCGATTTTGTTTGCATATACTACATGGTGGTAAATGCTGTTTAGCACTGCTTTATATTGCTTAACACATGGCAATCATGCCTTAGGTGGTGCTGCAGGGCTGCCTATGTCGGATGCACATACTACACTCCCTGTACATGTTTGAAAGCAGGTAGTGTCAACTTAGGCATCCCTTTTACTATATGTGCAAGTCGGAGAGAGGTATCATTTCCAGAGTTCCTGCTGAGCCAGTGTATGTGCTATGCGTTGCCTCTTTGCCAAGGCCAAAGCATACTGGGCATGCCTCCTTCTGCCTACTGGGGCAGGCTCAGGTTGTTCCTCCTCCGAGTCACGCTCTGCCTGTGATGGCCTTGGCATTGGTGGGGGGCTGTTTGGGCCAGGCCTATGCTAGTCCTGCTGCAGCTGTTTTCACAGGATCATATTATGTAGCATAGCACATACCATGACAATTTGGGTACATGTAGTTGGTGAGTACTGCAAGACTTCACCAGATGTGTCCAGGCACCGGAACCATGACTTGAGCAGCCCAAACATACGCTCTATTACATTACGTGTTTGTGCGTGTGCCTCATTATGGCGTTCCTGTTCAGGTGTGTGTGCGTTTCTGATGGGTGTCATCAGCCACAGCTCCAGTGCATAGCCAGCATCCCCCACTAGGTGACCATGTGGGATGTCACCATTGGTAAATGTCTGGTACAGCTGCGTCAGATGCCAGATATGAGAATCATGGTAGCTTCCAGGACAGACTGCACACACATTCAGTATTATGCCCTGGGCATCACACATGACCTGGCAGTTGATGGAGTGGAAGCCCTTGCAGTTGAAGTAGTCCCTACCCCGCTCGCCGGCTGGTACTTTGATGCATATGTGCATGCAGTCTATTGCACCCACTACCTCAGGGTATTCCGCTATTTGCTGGAAGAGATGCATATTGCTGGCCAATACCTCATGGGAATTGGGGAAATATACATGATCACCGACATGTGCTGACATGGCATCCAGGAACTGGTATAGTACCCTGGATGCTGATGCCTGTGATATCCCCATCATATCACCAGTTGGTTCATAGGTAGATACTAGGCTATTGGCCCGAGGGCCCATACAAGCCTAGCCAAAAAATGTACCCTGGCTTTCGCCACCCAAGAAAATTATTTTCCTGTGCCCCTGTCGAGCAGAGCCACAGAAGTGATCCCCGGGGTGAATTTCCCATTTCCCATCCAATCATCAAGATTTTTCTTGAAGAGTGCTAATGAGGAGCTCTGTTTGACATAGATAGGTAGTCTGTTCCAGAGTATGGGAAGTCTCTGGGACAGGAATCTATCCCTCCAGCATGTTCTGTTTATTGTGGTGACAAGGTTAAGGTCCCTAGAGCGTGTAACTCGGATGGATTGGGATTTCTTTAAGTGGAGCATGTCCAGCAGCTCTGGGTTTGACATAGCTTTGTATGTTAGGCAGAGATCGCCCCTGAGTAGGCGATATGCGATGGAGTAAAGTTGTAGCTTTGTGAGACGGTCTGCATAGGGCATCTGTTTGAGGCCAGTAATCCTCTTTGTGAGGTATTTCTGTGGTCTTTCCAGTTGTTGTAGATGTCTTGTGAGGTACATACCAAAAGGGGCGTTGTACTCTATAATGGATGTAATGAGTGATGAGTAGAGGGGAACAATGACCTCTTTTTTTCTGGATGAGAATCCTTTTGTGATGAGATGAGCCACGTAGAAGGATTTCCTGACCACTGTGGCTATGTGATTATCAAAGGAGAGACTACTGTCCACCTGTGTCCCAAGGTCTCTTATCACATTTTCGGCATGAAGTAGACTACCAGCTATGTGGTAGTTCATGGGTACAGAGTTTTTACCAAAGGGGATGACAATACACTTTTTGGCATTGAGCTTCAGGCCATGGCTTTGACACCAGGTATCTGTCTCAGTGAGGCCCTTTTGTAGTTTGTCCACATTGTTAGGAGTTTTTTATTATGGCTCCTAGTTTGCAGTCATCTGCAAACTTTGTTAGCTAAAGACCTTCTGTGTTGGCCTGCACTTCAGAGAAGTAGATACCAAACAGGAGAGGACCCAGGACTGAACCCTGTGGTACGCCACTTGTCACTGGTCTGATGTCGGATTTGGAATCCGCTACTTTCACAATGTGGGGTCTGTCCATGAGCCAGTTGGCAACCCATATTGTGACATAGGGATTTATACCTAGTTTAGTGAGCTTATCTATAATTCCAGAGTGGGGGATGGTGTTGAAAGCCTTGGCGAGATCTAGATGAGCTGTGTGAATCATTTTACCCTCATCTATGGCTTTACTGACTGCTTCAAAGAAGTCAATCAGGTTTAGGAGACATGATCTGCCTTTTACAAATCCAAACTGAGTAGGGTCCAGAGTTTAGAGATTACCAATGTCTTTGTTTATGAGTTCCATGATGATACGTTCCATGGCCTTGCAGACCAGGCTCATCAGGCTAATGGGGCAGTAGTTCCCAGGGTCCGTCGTGGCTCCCCCTTTGTGGAGTGGGATAACTGTCATGGTGCACCATTCAGTGGGTACAAAGCCTGAGGTGAGGCTATGATTGAACATGGTGCTTAGGTAGGGTGCCAGTTCATTCTGTAGTTCATGTAGAACACAGCCTGGGATATTGTCAGGTCCCATGGATGCTGTGTTCTTGGCTTTGGGGAGTGTGTTTTTTACCTGTGCAGCCGTGATTATAGGAACTTTGCATTCTTCCGGTATAGAGATGGGCCCTCTAGGGGGTGAGAGGGGGGTAAACTTAGCACTGAACCTATCTGCTAGGATGTTGGCAATATCAGTTGGTTCTGTATATTTAGTGCCATTATGCTGTAACTCAGAGCAGATCTCAGTGTTCCCATTTAGATTCTTGACATAGCTATAGAATGCTTTGTGGCTGTCTTTAGAGTCAGTGGCAATTTAGTTTTCGTAACTAGCATTGGAGGATTTTATGAGGGATCTCAGCTTCTTACTGAGGTTGACCAGGGAGTTCCTCCAATCATGGGATTTTACTCTTTTTTTGCAACAGTTTCTTTCTTCTGTTGTAGAGTTTGTTTATGGCAGAGGACCACCAGATTGGCTTCCTTTTTTTGGAGGATAACATCTTGGTTCTATTAGGGAGAGCATGATCCATGCACTCGTGTAAGTGCTTATAAAGTGCATTTGTGTAGGATTCGGCAGTCATACCTCTATTGTCCGTCTGCATGGGTGTCATGAAGTTTGCCACTTCTGTCTTAAGAAGTGTGAAGTTGGCTTTTGAGAGGTTTTTTATGATGGTTTCCCTAATTGGGGCTGGGGGTGGGATGTGGATGTCTAGGCTGATTAGCTTGTGGTCGGATCTGACCAACGAGGAATTGACCTCTGGTGTGGAACACTGGTTTCCCATGTTGGTAATGACCAGGTCTAGGATATTGCTGCCCCTGGTGGGGGTGTCAATAAGCTGATCAAAGCCGTTGGAATTTATGAATTCTAGAAAACGTTGAGCAAAAGAGTTGGTACATGAGTAGTTTTCCCAGTTAATGGTGGGGTAGTTGAAATCGCCCATTATTAGGGTGTTGGGTTGTACCCTAATACTTTCCAGTGTATCAAGAAATGAGGAGTGTGAATCCTGGGGCATGGTGGGGGGGTCTTTAGAAAGCTACAATGTGGATTGCGATCTTGCCCAGAGTTAGTTGCACTTGGATAATCTCGGATGCATTATGCTGTGCAACTAGCCTGGAGGTGTGGATATCCTTAATGAATATGGACACGCCTCTGCCTTTAGTGCTTCTTTCTGGGTTAGGTGGCCAAAAGGTGTGGTATGAATTGAAGCCTGGTAATGCAGGGGTGCTCTCTGGAGCTTTGAACCAGGTCTCTGTCTTGCACAGATGTCAATGTTCTCCATTTTAAGGAGTGCCTCGAGTGAGTGCATTTTGAGGTTTAGACTTCTAGCATTGAGTAGCATTACCCTCAGATTTTGCTTGCTTGTACCTGTTACGTTGGTGAATTTATCATTTGAACCTTGCCTAAAAAAGGCACTATAGGAGTGGCAAGAGTCTTAGCCAGTATCCAGAATCCTAAGGGCGACAGGTGCAGGCCATCTCTGGCAAAGCATCGTGGACTTTCGATCATGTCATCCCAGGCAGACAAATACTGGATACCCTTAGAATGACACCAGAAGCTTAGCCAATTGTTGAAGTCAATCATTTTGTCCTTGTACTGTGGTATCATTCTGGGTAATGGCAGGATACTACTCTGTATTAGGGTCATACCTGCCTGGGATACAAGATCGGAGAGCTCTTCCATGTCTCTTTTCATGTAGTCTAGGGAGGTACGTCTCAGGTCATTCACACCAACATGGACAATGACAGTGTCATATTTGTACTTATTGTGGAGTGACCTGAGTGCATGCGTTATGTGGTGGATCCTGGCACCTGACAGGCAGCTGACAGTAACTTTCTCCTTGTTTAGTCTAGTGAGTGGAACATCAGTGTGCCTGACTATAGAGTAACCTATGACTAGAGTGTTGGGTACGTTGTTATGCCTTATGGGCTGTGGTTGAGTGGTACACTGAGTTTGTGGGCTATGTGTCATTTGGGTTGTGTTGTGGGGTGGAGTTTGCTTGCGTTTATGCTTTGGATGTCCCTGATGCTTGGGCAGGTTTTTATTGAGAGCCTCCATGAATGTAGGTGTGTCTTTTGTATTTCTATGTGTGTGTTTTGGTGGTGTAGGTTTTGAGGGACTATGTGATGAGTGTGGTGTGGTGCAAGTGTTTACCCTCTCCTCTTGACTGTCTAGTCCAGTCTTGGGTGAAGAGAGCTTTGCTTCCAGTTTGGCTATATAAGTGCATCTCTCACAGGTTGTAGTGTTGGGTGGTAGGAGGAGAGGGTTGTCTGTGTACATGAGGCAATTGCTGCATTGCCCCAAGATGCCCAGATTCATCAGGTAGACAGGAGAAATCAGTGGGAGCTGACCCTTAGACATGCCTGGATAAGTGCTTATTTATTAAGTACTAAAAACTGCTTTCCACTAGACAAGTGAGGAAAGTTGAGTGCTGTAGTAATTTGCAGCTTATGTAGTGCTTACAATGAGTTCTGAACTAGTGCTGAGTTCAAACAAACATATTTGAGTGCTGAAACTAGAAAACTGGCTAGATATAAGAAAAAAAAAACTAAGCTAGAAGGCTTCCCTCCAACACAGAAGGGCTTGGGTCTCAGAAGCCTACAGTCTATACCACTTAACAGGAAAGGCAGAAAACAAGCTTACATTTTTTTTCCTCTGGAAGGTGCCTGTTGCTAATATTCTTAGGCCAACACATACCTTGGTTTCCACTGGCATGGGTTCCCCTCTGTTGGTTCTGTGTGTGAGGCGTGGCCTGCACAGCTCAACAATTTGATGCAGGAGGTCTCTGTCCACTCTATAGCACTCCACTATCTCCAGCTCATGTAGCCCCTGGTAGGTTACCCTGGGCCTGTACACTCTTCTCCGTCTCCTCACTGTGAGTTGTCCAGCAGCATTTCCATTATCACCACCCTCAGCATGTTGCATATGTCGCCTTATAACAGCAATGGCAGCCCCTAACATTTCTTTGTCTCAGTAAAGCTTTTTCAGTTTTCCCTTCTGTTAGCTTACTGCAGTGTCTGTTGTGAGAAACATAACAGAATGTTGTTTGCAGAGTTTTAAGTGCTAGGCTGTGCTGGACTAGTGTACTGCCTGTGTAATTGCCTGATTCTGATTGTTTTCACCTACTAGCTCTGCTAGTACTCCCTGGTAGCTTCAACTATTTGTTGTGCTTCCTTTTTCCTTTCTGTTTCCTCAGGGGGGGAAGCGCCAAGCACACAAGTGCAAACACGCGCACAGCAGCTAACATGCGTGCACACATGCTTACATGGACTAAAACTTGCTTATTCGGGTTAAAACACACACACACCAGTGCAAACGTGCTTACAACTCTTTAAACAGCCTTATACATGCTTACTCCGTCTTAAACGCGTACACTCACGCTTACACATGCGCACTCTGTTTTACTCGGGTTTACACGCGTGCACACGCACACATACCCACTCAGCAAGAAACTTTGTTGCTATCCACGGCATACACCTTCCATTTCTTGCCTTTCCCTAGCCTACCTGTTGACACACCTCTTTCCATGATGTGTGAATGACAGCTGACACATGCCACTCTGCTCCAATGAGCTTCACTTCTTTCATACATACCCCGCTCGTGATGTCACCTATCTTCTACTCTGTTACTCCCCATATCCTACTCCTACACTCCACTGACTGTGCTCATTTGCTATGTAAACTTGTGATTCACTATCCTAACGCTCATTTACATAGGATTGCCTACTAATGCTTGGTTACATGTCTTAGACTGAGCTTCCCCCCTTAGCAATCTCTACTCAGTGACCATGTTGTCTTCAGCCTGCCATTCCCTTGCATTGTACATTAACAATTTTAATAAAATCCACATTTGTGGGTTTTAATTTTTAGTATTCTGGGTTTTAGAGCGTACCCTGTTTGCGCGGCACTGCGCTATGCTTAAACATCGGAAATCGGCGAAAAAAAATTAAATATTATTATTTTCATATTGCATCAGGAAACATTTCACATGGCCATATATTTGGCCATTGGCATGCTTCCTGCACTGGATGCAACCTTTATTTGGAGCTGTCACGGCTCCGTTTTGCTATTTGCAGAATGGTACTCAGTTGTCAACTGAGTACATTTCTGCAAATAACACTGCTCTTACTCGGACAGGTTCAGGTTTCCTGAATCGCAAATCTACCTCATTTGCATGACTTTCGCCTGCAATTGAGGTAATTTGCATATCCCAGCCCTGTCTGTGTAAGAGCCATTTTAGGAGCTCTCTTACATGCCTCTACAGGCTGTTCCTGGATCGCTCGTCGGACATGATGGCTGCATGGAGTCTTGCTCTACTCTAAGACTCTGTGCAAGCCTTCGTGAATCCGGCCCTTTGTTTATGCTATTTTTTAAATGAGAGTAAAATACATTGGCATAAATGACAGATGAGGCTACATGAGGTCAGAAATCTTGAGTTTTGAGAGCTCATCATATACTTCTGGCAGATTTGTCTTTTTAAGTCCATGAATACGGAGGTGCTCATTGTGGTGGATTTAAATGTGTTAAAAGAAAAGATTATTGATTTATGATCAGATATGACCGGAAGTAAGAATACTATAATATTAGTGCTAACAGGTGCAATGTTAGTGAGGATGAGTGCAATGCAATTTTGACCCATAGTGGGCCTTACTATTTGTACAAGGGAGTTACCGTTAACTATATCTAGGAATCTTTAGGCATACCTAATGTTTGTGGTGGTATAACTGCTCCAGGTAATCAATGGATAGTTGAACTCACCCACCCAAAATACATTTTTATTTATGGATAGATCAAGTAACACAAATAGAAATCTTTCATGGTCCACAGGAATGTGGAAGGAGACCTACAGTAGGCTATCAGTTGAAAAATTGTCTTGTTTAAGGGAATCTGAACATCAACAAGTTATTTCTACATTGTGGGAATCTATCTGGAAATAATTAGGTCTTTAACAAATATTGATTTCGCCTGCAGTTTCCAGCAGGTCTGAATGTATGATAGGCCCTGAAACCCATTTAAAAGGGAATGCTATCTTTATGTCAAAATCAAGGCTGGAATTCAGAAACAAACAACATAATACAATATGTAAGCAAAAACATGCGAATGGTGGCTGATTCAGAGAAACAGGTAGTACTGTCGCACAACCTGGTGAAACTGTGAGATCAGCATCTTATGCAAATGACTCTAGAATGATATAGAAATGTAAAACATGATGGTAATGAGACTGACAGTGAAATCAAATGATGGTTCACAACATGGCTGAGCTACTCAGAAAGATATAAAAATTGTGTGATGAGCCTTGCCCGCAAGAGAGTTTGTATACCATCATTTCTTCATGAGCAGAGACAGACCACACATAGATGCTAGGACTAACATCTACATCTGCTGAACAGTATAAGCTAAGGACTGTCATCACAGCCCACACAGCCCAGTGTCCACAACAGAGCATATTGTTGCATCTGCACTGCAGATGAATCCAAAGATGCAAAACATGCAATCACTTCCACAGCAGCAACATAGCTAAATGCCAGAGACACCAGACATGCCATTCTCACATGAAATCTAATGGAATGTGTGGAGCACCAATCTCTGTAGATACATGGTGAGCATATTACAGGTATCTGTTTCCTGAATACAACACAATTTCCTCTAAATTATGCTGCAGCATGTGAAGGAAAATATATGGTTCTGAAAGACTGCAGAGGACAGAAACAACACTCTGCTGACACTTTATGAAATAGTCTTGTTCTCTTTGATTCTAGAGGGCATTGACTGCACTGTCATTTCTATAATGGTCCTGCCTTATCTACATGGGCACCAACAAATCAATCAGAAGGTTTACACTCCATCAACTGCCAGGTGGAGTACAATGCACAAGCTATTATTTCCAATGTTATTATATAAAATATGCCGGTATGTCATTCTGGCACTTCCCAAAACTCCCATATCTGACAGACATCAAATGTATACTAGCAATTCATATCAGGTGACTTCCCACCTATTAGTGATTATGGCTATGCCATGACGCCATGGCTCATGACACCAATACACAACCTGCAGAGCATGGTGAAGCTATATTATACAATTACTGGCCATTAGCATTCAAAAACGAACGTGTGCGCATTGTAAATCTAAGAATATACCAATGGGAAAAGGTCCGGTCACCCGGAATTTTTCCCGTTAGTATATCTCATTTTTTTTTTTTTTTTTTTTTAATAAAAAATGAAAACAGAAGACATTTTATGTTTGGGAGATGGACAGACAGAAATAAAAGGATAATCAGGTACATTCTACAAAACTTAAAAAACTTACTTGATTATCCTTTTATTTTGTCTGTCCCGACTCTCCCTAACATAAAAAGTCTCCTGGGTTCTTTTTTTTTTTATTTTTTTTATTTTTTTTATTGATTATAACAAAGCAGAAGAAGCAACGGAGATCTTCCTATCTCCATTGCTTCCTCTTCACAGCCCTGATGTACTGCATAAGCATTGGAGCACAAGTCCCATATGCATGCGCAGTACATCAAAACAAGGCAGCAATATACCACCAGCCACGGAAGAACAGTAATGTGCCATTATACAAAGACATTGGGCTGATTCACGAAGGCTTGCACAGAGTCTAAGAGTAGTGTAAGCCGACAGACAGCCAATATGTCTGCCGAGCGATCCAGCAACAGCCGGCAGGGACGTGCATGAGAGCTCCTAAAACTACTCTTGCACGGACAGTGTCATGTTATGCAAATTACCTCATTTGCTGCTGAAAGCTATGCAAATTAGGTAATTCTGTGATCCAGGAAACACTAACCTGTCCGTGGAAGAGTAGAGTTATTTGCAGAAATGTACTCCATTGGTAACAGAGTACCGTTCTGCAAATAGCAAAACACAGCTATGACAGCTCCAAATAAAGGATGCATCCAGTAGAGGAAGCATGCCAATGGCCAAATATAAGGCCATTGGCATTTTGATCAGATGAAAATTAATAAAAATAAATTTTTTCCCCCGATCTCCGATGTTTAAGAGTAGCGCAGCGCTGCGCAAACGTGCGGCGCTTTAAAAACCAGAAAAAAAAAAGCCAAAAATAGGCATTCTTATTAAAAATATTCTTCTGCCATGCAGGTGAATGGCAGGCTGAAGACAACATGGCTACTCAGTAGTGGTTGCTAAGGGGGGAAGCTCAGTTCGAGAGAAGTAACCAAGAATTAGTAGGCAATCCTATGCAAATGAGGATAATGATAGTGAATCCCAATTTTCCCTGGCATGTGAGCCATGTCCCTGGAGTGTAAGTGTAGGAGTAGGGGAGTAGTAGAGTAGAAGATAAGTGATATCATGAGGGGGGTATGTATGAAAGACTGTAAGCTCATTGGAGCAGAGTGGCTTGTGTTTGCTGTGAGTTACTCAGGATTGGAAGAGGCGTGTCTACAGTAGTTTTAACTGAAACCCAGAAACCGAAGGTGTACGCCATGGATATCACTGAATCTTTTTGCAAACGTGCTTACACCATGTGCATGCGTGTGCGCATCTGTAAACCCGTCTAAGCCTGTGTGCGTGCGTGTGCACCCACCTAAGCCTGTGTAAGCCTGTGTGCGCGCCTCCGGAAGGAAAAGAAGTAGTAGGAAGTTAACCAAGGAGAACTAGCAGAGCTGCCAGGTGAAATCAGTCAGAATCAGCCAATTACACAGGCAGTACACTAGCCCAGCCCAGCACTTAAAACTCTGCAAACAACATTTCCCCATGTTTTTCTCAGAAACACTGCAACACTGCAGTACACAAAGAGATTGAAAGCTTAAAAAGCTGAACTCAGACAAAAAAATGTTAGGGCCTGCCATTGCTATTATAAAGCAACATGTGCAAGATGCTGAGGGTGGTGCCATTGCGAATGCTGCTGAGCAACCCACAGTGAGGAGATGGAGAAGAGTGTACAGACCCAGGGTAACCTACCAGGGGCTACATGAGCTGGAGATAGTGGAGCGCTATAGAGTGGACAGAGACCTCCTGCAGCAAATTTTTGAGCTGTGCAGGCCACACCTCACACACAGAACCAACAGAGGGGAAACCAAGGTATGTGTCCGCCTAAGAATACTAGCAACAGGTACCTTCCAGAGACCAACTGGTGATATGATGGGGATTTCACAGGCATCAGCATCCAGGGTACTGCACCAGTTCCTGAATGCCATATCAGCATATGTCGGTGATCATGAGGCATTGGCCAGCAATATGCGTCTCTTCCAGCAAATAGTGGAGTACCCTGAGGTAGTGGGTGCAATTGACTGCATGCACATACACATCAAAGCACCAGACAGTGAGCAGGGTAGGGCCTACATCAACCGCAAGGGCTTCCCCTCCATCAACTGCCAGGTCATGTGCAATGCCCAGGGCATAATACTTAATGTGTGTGCTGGTTGACCTGGAAGCTACCACGATTCCCATATCTGGCATCTGACACAGCTGTACCAGATATTTGTCAATGGGGACATCCCTGATGGTCACCTAGTGGTGGATGCTGGATACACACTGGAGCCATGGCTGATGACACCCATCAGAAATGCACACACACCTGAACAAGAACACCATAATGAGGCACACGCACAAACACGAAATGTAATCGAGCGTGTGTTTGTGATGTTCAAGTCACGGTTCCGGTGCCTGGACACATCTGGTGGAGCCTTGCAGTACTCACCAACTACATGTACCCAAATTGTCATGGTATGTGCCATGCTACACAATATGATCCTGCAAAAACAGGTGCACCAGGAACAGCATGGGGCAGGGCCAAACAGCCCCCCACCATTGCCAAGGCCATCACAGGCACAGCGTGACTCGGAGGAGGAACAACCTGAGCCTGCCCCAGTAGGCAGAAGGGGGCATGCCCAGTATGCCTTGGCCTTGGCAAAGAGACAATGCATAGCACATACACTGGCTCAGTAGTAACCCTGGAAATGATACCACTCTCTGACTCGCACATAAAATAAAAGGGATGCCTAACTTGACACTACCTGTTTTCAAACATGTATAGGGAGTGTACCATGTGCATCTGACATAGACAGCCCTGCAGCACCACCTGAGGCATGATTGCCATGTTTTAAGCAATATAAAGCAGTGCTAAGCAGCTTTTACCACTATTTTGTATATGTAAACAAAATTGCCCGCGCTAACTAGCGCAACGTCAGGCAACGTTGAGCAATGTTGAGCAAAGTCAGGTAAACATGCTCATATTTGCAGTACTGTTCCTTAAGCAGTCTGGTCTGCCCAGCATGAAAATAAAAAGCAGTGACAGGACTCAAACCCAGGATACTGTGCACTATAGTCACATTACTGAACCACTAAGCCATGACAGCATTACACTGGCACAGACACAGCAGGACAATTGTACACTAATGCAAACACAAATAAATGCTGTATCATGTCCCAAAAGAGGCATATGGGTAACCTCCCCCACAGGCCTATGCAGACAGAGAACAGCAGGCCAGGTGGTGTGATGTGGGTTGGGTAGGCTATGAAGTCGCAATTTAATATATGTGATATTGGATGCTAAGACCCATAGTACAGTACTATGCCACAAGCCAGTACGATAGGCAACAGTACAGACTGAAATTGTGTACCTTACATAGCAGTGCAGGCCTAGCAAATGTGTATAAGTGTCAGGTGAACCCCTCATCCTATGTACACTCACAGTAATAATCAGGTGTGCCCCCGGGTAGAAATGCACAAAGAATAGCTGTCCCCCCTGTATGTAGAAATGTTGATAAGTCTATGCAAAGTGTCTCATGGAAGCCCTGCAGGCACAGCATGATCCCTGTTGAGTTATGACACAAAGGTGAGCCCTGCAGTAAAAATACAACTTGATTGTCCACACACATATAGTATAAATGTGTGTACCAGGCATGCTCACACACTTCAACAAATGTAGTGGATTTCATTCAGCAATACACTGAAAGGTCATACAGGGCATGCTCACACACTTAGGCCATGTCTGAGTACAGCAGTGGGCCACACATATCTGGCAGTTGCATGTTTCACCCCGGTAACCTGTCACTATTCAGGCAAGCACGGGAGGAATATGGCTGAACAGATTTGCAGATGACTGCTAACTGTGGTCCATAATCGATTCTACGGCTGACACAGACATCCTCCAGAAGGGTCTTACAGAGACAGATACCTGGTGTCAAAACAATGCCTTCAAGCAGAATGCCAAAGAATGCATAGTCATCCCCTTTGGATAAAACAAAGTGCACACAAATTACCATATAGGTGGTAATCCAGTATGTACGGAGAAAGTAATTATGGCCCTGGGGACCCTGATGATCACATGGCCAAAGTGTTTAGAAATTCCTTCTATGTAGCCCACCTAATGTAACCCACTTTGTTTAGTCTGATGATGCCAGCATCCTACAAATATACCTGTAGAAAGGAATACTCACAGTAATGTGTATAGTGTGTTGTGTGAATGCGTACTCCTCTAGTGTCATAAAGTAGTTAGGTAGGGGTTTGAATCCTGTACTTGACAGCTGTGTGTTTGTGTGTGATTTCCTTGGAGAGGAGCAACCTTTTTGGAGACTACTAAAACACCTTAAAAGTGGTATACTTATCTTTGTCAAGGCTGATGATGTCACCATCCTACAAATATACCTGTGGGAAAAAGCACTCACGGTAATGTGTATAGCATGTCGTGTTAATGCATACTTCTCTAGTATCATAAAGTAGTTAGGTAGGGGTTTGAATCCTGCACTTTACAACTGCTTGTGTATGATCTCCTTGAAGAAGAGCAACCTTTTTGGAGAGTAGTAAAGCACCTTAAAAGTGGTATACTTATCTTTGTCAAATCTGATGATGTCACCATCCTACAAATATACCTGTGGGAAAGAGAGCTCCCAATAATGTGTGTAGTGCGTCATGCTAATGCATACTTTTCTAGTATCATAAAGTAGAGAGGTAGGGGTTTGAATCCTGCACTTGACAACTGTGTTTGTGTGTGATCTCCTGAGAGAGAAGCAACCTTTTTGGAGAGTAGTAAAGCACCTTAAAAGTGGTATACTTATCTTTGTCAAGTCTGATGATGTCACCATCCTACAAATATACCTGTGGAAAGTAAACTTCCAGTAATGTGTATAGCATGTTGTGATAATGTGTACTGCTCTATTAACATACAGTAGTTAGGTAGGGGTTTGAATCCTGCACTTGGTGAGTGTGTGTGTGTGTGTGTGTTCTATGTGTGTGACACTGTTGGTCAATGTGCTGTGGGTTTTGCTTTTACTACTGTATGACATATCAGTATGACAACAGTATGTGCATTGCACATGTCAGTTAGCTGTGTGGCAAATACATATACGTTCATGTGACCTCAATTATTTCATAGGTGGGAACCCTGCTTTCTCCATGAACACATCTGTCATCTTTGCCAGAGTGTGCTGCCACTTTCCAGACCTTAGGTCACATCTGTATGCTTGTGACAAGCCCAGCCACTGCAGTGATCCCTGGCCTAGGTCATCCACATCACACACACTCATTACAGTTTCTATTGAATAGTGTGAGTGAGGGTTTATGGCTGAGGTATATTTCAGACCTGTTCAAACGCAGCAAAGTCTGTCAATGATGGCTATTCATTATAGGTGTAGAACAACCTTTGTGGATATGCATGCAGACCCCTTATTGCTTATGTGATCCACCGAGGGATTTCAAAATACCTTTGGAAATGTGATTACCAAAGGAGAGATGATGTAACACTTCCCTGCATGTACACATCGGTACCTGTTCAACATGTTGGTGGCTACTACCTATGTGGTACTGCGGGGATACTATGTTTTGTAAAGGTGGATGACTATGCTTTAGTTGGTTTATAGATTTACAGCATGGGTTTGACAACAGGTATCTGTCTGTATGATACCTTTGTGGAGGATGTGTGTGTCATCTGGAGAATGCATTATAGGCCACAGTATGCATTTCCAGACGTGGACGGACATATCCCTACTGTGATTGCTTGTACCTAAGAGAGCTATATGCCAAACAGGAGTGGTCTCAGGAATGGGTTCAGGTGAATACCACTGGTTACTGGCATAGTATAGTAACTGAAGGATCCAAATGTTACTGTGTATCCTACATCTGTGTGTCAGTTGTCAAGACATTCTCTAATGATTGTTTATGGTCAGGCTGTTGAGGTTATGTATACTACCAGAATGCAAAACAATGACAGATAGTAACAGTATCACCCACAGCACAGTGTCAAACCATGTCATACACACATGTGTACTCAAGTTCCACAATGTGTGTAGTACAATGCATACTGGCCACCAATAGGAACTATGGAGTGTTACTGTGTAATACAGAGCATGTCACACTGCCCATGTGTCCACTATGCACGTGCATGCAGGCAGTGCACCTCCACCATGTTCACAAATGTACACCTTCAAATCTGTTCTACACATATCCCACACATACTGTACACTCTCTAACACATGCTGCCAATACTACACACATCAGCCAAGTGGCACGTGGGCGGACAATACACTTTTGGAACTAACACTGGTGTAAACAATACTACATTGAAAATCATAGCTTTAATGCATCATGCCTGCTCAGCTACACCTTCAAGGATATCATTACACTTTACTGCTGACAACATGCTAACATTGCTATACTGCTATAAAGTCGCCCTGTGCATCAGCACCATGGTAGCTTGTTCCTGCATCAATGTTACAGATGACAGGAGGTGGCACAGGTTTCATCATATGCACAGGGTGTGTTGTTGGTTTGCCAGAGCCCTACATTGAGCCATACAATCGACATGTATGTTTGTGTGTGTGTGTGTGTGTGTGTGTGTGTGTGTGTGTGTGTGTGTGTGTGTGTGTGTGTGTGTGTGTGTGTGTGTGTGAGGGCCAAGAGTACTGCTATGGGCCAATGTTGATGTAATGTGTGTGGGTATGTGTTAGCCCTAGGTGTCTGGTTTCTGTGTGTGTGTGTCTGCATACACATAGTTCCACCATGTGGCTGCCATATATGGGGATTTGTGGGACAGCCACAGACTGTACCTGCCAGGCTTTACAGATCACCATCTCTGGCCACGGATACGGTACCTGTACCTGGCAGGTGTGCTACTAACAGTATCAGGTACTAAGCCAGACTGGGTACTATCCTCAGAGGTGAACAAATGTACACTGGACCCAGGTCCCTGCTGGAACTGTCCAGAGCCACGTGCACGTGGTCTTCTAGGACGGTCTATGGACAGCCCACCCCCAACATTGCTGGGGCTGGTACTGGCACTACGGGAGCGGCTGTGACTTGAGGGACATCCACGGCGACTGCCAGCTGGTGATGTTGCTGGCATATGTCCACGTCGATGTCTCAACCATCCCGCACTGTCCTGACACATGGACATGACATTGCAGAGGACATCTAATGTCTCACCCCAACGTCTATCAGTGACCTCAGTGTAATTACGGATGGCACCTGCTAGGTCATGGATACTGTCAATTACAGTGGTGTTATGTGCCCTCTGTGCCCTTAGTCCCTGTCTGGTGTACCGTTCCATATGTGCCTGTGCCTCTATGACAGCCTGGAACATGATTGAGGTTGTAAGACCTGTGGCACATCTGCCAGGGGCATGATGAGCAGCAGTGCTCCGACGAGAACCACTGGACATCTGCCTATGTGTTACCGTTCTAGTTATCTGGGTATGGCTGCTGCGTCGGGATGCATGTGCCATAGGTACCACACTGTCCTGGCCAATGCCAACTGTACACTGTCCCTCAGCTAAGGGCATTGGTGATGGATGTATTGGCAGTATGACTGTGTGCTTTGATGGGGTGGACACTTGTGTACCATCGATTGGTGGCCCAACGACAGACCCTGGAAAACATGCCTGTGCCTCAACACACCTATCCTCATTATCACTATTTGGCTCAGTGACATCAGGTTTCCTGCTGCAGTGAACCAGCACAACCTCAGCACCTCTGAGAGGAAGACAGGAAAAACACTTTATGACCTGTACATGATGTCGGAACACATGCACACATGCACACATGCACACATATACACATGCACACATGAACACATGAACTCATGCACACATGCACACATGCACACAAATACACTCCTCACTAAAGCAGACACACACACACACATGCACACAAACACACACACACACACACACACACACACACACACACACACACACACCACCAGCAATCCAGAACATACTCAGTAGTGGTTGATGGTGGGGTACAGTATCACAAGCCAAACAGTCATATCACACGTGTCAGCATGCAGGACGTGTGTTGCTCAACAGCATGCAATGCGAGTGTAGAGAGCTCTTGCTAATAACAGTATACATGGCTTTGATGCATGTGTGTTGTTGTTCAGTGATTAGCCTCACCCTGGAACGCAATGTGTACATGGACACAACATTGCTGTGCAAGTATTAAAAGCTCTGCAATGTCCTGTGCACCATCACTCACAGGTATACATACCATGGCTGGATGTGTATCTGTGTGTCACAAAGATATCCATTTCTGATTAGAGCATCTGTGTCTTTAGCAGATAATTGTGGACACAGGTTTAGCACATGCATGCTATGTATACACACAGGATGAGTGGTGCATGTATACCTGATGGAATGCCATTGCTCAACATATCCATTGTACAGTGGTTATGGTGAGTGTAGGATATGTTGTGAACATGCCAGTGCCAGTCATGACATGGCATGCTACAACACAACTGCAACATTAAACATCACACATACCCAATGTGTGTCATGTGACCTATACACTCAATAGCATTACAAGACATATATGTGTCACTTTGTACAAATGGTGATTGCTATGCATATTGTGTATAGGTGCATATGTTTGCACACACACAACATTGAGGTGCATAGCAATGAATGCTATGTGTAGTACTGTGGTTACTGTAACTGGATGGGGTGTAGTACCATGAGCCATCATCATGCAGCATCATGTGGTCAGTCAAGGCTACTAATGTGTGCCAGACTGGCACCTAGCATGTTGTACCTGTACTGCAGTACCATGGCTACATTCACCATTTCACAGCCAGTTGTTACATGGGTTTGTAAGGTGCCCAGTAGGGAGCATTGCCTAACATGAATGTGTTATGTGTTGAAGAGTGTCGCACAGCCCCATGATAGTCCTCTACCCCTCAGGTATATTATGTGTGCTGTGTGGATGACATTTGGGATACTGGAGGGTGACCTTACAGCGGGTGACTGAATACACCATGTGTAGCATATTAACGTGTACTGCGTATGACAAAGTTGTGTATGTTGTGTGCATGTGTATCAAATCTGCCTATCCAATGTCCACTACAGTGTTGCCACAATTGTGTGCGATGCTCTGTGTATTGCATGTGTTTGAGGCAGCTACTCACGTTACTGAGATGTGCATAGTCTCACAGCAAACATGCACAGCATGCATTATGCGTAGGTGTGTTGTGTGTACATGGCCTACACCTCACCTATGACATGCTCATTTAATTAGCAATATTAAATGTAGAACACACTCACCAGCATGGGTCTGCTGCCTTGCTGTCACACCAGAGGGACCAACAAGGATATGAGACAGTTTGTCAGCGGCAGCAACTGTGGCATTGCTACTGTGTGTTTGCAATCTTACAGTAGTACAACGGTTGACAGTCACAGGCCTGCAGATTATATTCCTAATTATTTGTATTGCACAACACTAGGCACCACATCTTCTAACTACACAGTACATATCTCACATAAGCATGATCTACTAATAGAGGTAACAGTAGTGTACAGCTATGCCATGTTACCTGCACACTCCGTGTCAACTTGCTGGGTGGCTCCGGCCTCCATGATGTTATATGTTAGTTGTTGTTGCTGTTATTGGCCAGGAGCCACCTGGCTCAGGAGCAGCTCCTTCACTCTGGTGAGTGGGGGATGGATGGCTACCTCACCACCTGTGGCAAGCTGTTGTCTGCGGACATCAGACGCATGCTGCCGGACATGTCTAAGTAAATCACTGCAGTGATAGCATACCTGCTCATAGGTCCGGTTATACATGCCTATGTCATTTACCCTACGGACAACATTTTGCCACAGTGCAGTCCACTCATGCTGGTCCTGGCTGGTTCTTGAGAACAGCAGGGTGTAGTGCTGAACCAGGCTGGTTGTTATCAGTTCATCCTCTGCTAGGCTATAGATAAGGTTGCGATGGTAAGCCATGACCCTGGAAGACAATGAAACAATATGTGTGAGCAAGTCATGTGGCACACAACATTCTAAAGTACAGATACCACTGAACTGACATATATAGCAACCTATTGGCTATCAGAGGATACACACTTTCAATACCAGATATCAGTGCTCAACCCGCAACTGCCTGACAGTGCCTGGCATGCTCTATATATCAAACCATGTTCTGCACAGCAACAAAGAGAAACCAGTATGTAAGACTATACAACAGTACATGGCACACTGTATGCAACACAATGCACCACCTAGACACAGGAGGTATATATCAAGCTAATGCATAAAGAAATATGTCATCCATTGCAATGATTGTAAAGTCCAGTTACAGTATTACCAGTATACCACACTAGTTGTTGATGGCAAACCTCTGCCTAACATATGTGCATGTTTGTTAATATAGGTGGCATACTGCTGTACTAGACAATACATGTTGCTAGATATGCACTTATATCCTGTGACACACATATGACCAAGGGCATGTTACAGGCATACCCACACACACATCAGACATACATACAAGACACAAAGGTATGGCAACCCAGATGAGCTTTACCTGTGTACCATACAGTACTGTGTGTCAGTACTTACAAAACCTTATGCCTGAGGTATGTAATCTGTGAGGGCTACAGAGAACACACAAAACAGTGGTTCCAAGCAATGTGGACATACACCATACTGTGCTGTTTAGGCCTACAGCTTCAGGTAGTACTGCAATTCATACGGGATTTGGATTCACCAGCAGTACCAATCAATAAGCATGCATGTACTGCTTTAGCCTATAATGGCACACTCCAGTCAACACCAAGGGACTATGACCATATGCCATACAGCATTTTCCGCCTAGCAATAGCATACACATCTTTTGCTGGAATCAGAGCTAGGACACAAAATACCATGACAGAAACAGTTTCCCACTAAGCTATCACACATATACAGAACTTTGACACATTCACCAACACAGTCACCATCACACTCAGTCAACCTCACATAGCAATTATTGCAACAAGTACATGTGGGTGTGTATTGGTTCATAGGTAGGTAATAGGCTATTGGCCCTAGGGCCTATAGAAGCCTAGCCATACGCTACCCTGGCCTTTGACACACATGTAATTTAATTTCACATGGCCCTGTCAAGCAGAGCCACAGAGGTGATTCCCGGGGTGTATTTCCTATCTCCCATCCAATCATCAGGATTATTCATGACGACTGCTAATGAGGAGCTTTGTTTGCTATTGATAGGTGGTTTGTTCCAGAGTATGGGATGTCTCTGAGATAGGAATCTATCCCTCCAGCATGTTCTGTTTATTGAGGTGACAAGGTTAGGTCCCTAGAGCATGTAGGTCATAGGGATTGTGATCTGTTTATGTGGAGCATGTCCAACAGCTCTGGATTTGACATAGCTTTGTATATTAGGCAGAGGTCACCTCTGGGTAGGCGGTATGCGACACAGTCTAGCTGTGGTTTTGTGGGACGGTCTGCATAAGGCATCTGCTTGAGGCCGGTATTACTCTTTGTGTGGTATATATGTGGCCTTTCCAGTTGCTGTAGATGTCTTGTGAGGTACATACCAAATGGGGCATTCTACTATATAATGGGTTTTATGAGTGATGAGTAGACGGGAACACTGACCTATATTTCCCTGGATGACACACCTTATGTGATGACGTGTGCCATGTAGACAGATTACATGACTAGTGTGGCACTGTGATTATCACAGGGCAGACTACTCTCCACCTGTGTCCCATGGTCTCTTATCACACCTTTGGTGTTAAGTAGACTACCACTATGTGGTAGTTCATGGGTACAGAGTTTTTGCCAGAAGGGATGCCAATGCAATTTCAACATTGAGCTTGAATCCATGGCTGTGTCACCAGGCATATGTAGCAGTAACTATGACCCTGTCTCTCTCTCTCTCTCTCTATATATATATATATATATATATATATATATATATATATATATATATATATATATACGGGTCTACTTTAGAACACCGACACGCCAGTTCGCCGGCACACAAACCACCGACACCAAACAACCGACAACACACAATACCGACAACGCAAAACACCAAAAACCATTACACCGACACACTACACGTAAACAACACATTACACTACATTACATATCCACTAGCCCTAACCCAAACCCTAACCCTAAGGTTCGACACTACCACACACTTACCCTACCTGCACCCTAACCCTAACTCACTTAACCCACCCCTAACCCTAAGGTCCGACACTACCGCACACTTACCCTACCTGCACCCTAACCCTAACTCACTTAACCCACCCCAACCCTAAGGTCCGACAGTACCAGACACTTACCCTACCTGCACCCTATTTCTAACTTACTTAACCCACCCTAAAACATAAACCCGTCACTAACACACACTTACATTACCCAAACCCTAACTCCGACACTACCGTACACTCACCTTTCACACACCCTAACCCTAAATCCCTCACTATTGCACACTTACCTGTCCGCTCCCTAATCCTAAATCCCTCACTAGCGCATACTTACCAAGTCACGCTTACACGTTCCCCTTGTCGGTCTTCCAGCTGTCGGGATTTCAGCATGTCGGTCAACTGCGTTGTCGGTCCTTTCGCGTTCCTCTTCCGCATATCGGCGAACTGGCGTTTCGGTAATTTGAAGAGGACCCATATATACACATACATATAAACATACATTGGTGTACATATAGATATACATATGGGCACATATACAGTCCACCTTTCATGGTGGAAATATCAATTATGCGAAGGTTGTGAGGTATACAGTAATGTAATAATATTGCACAGTCTTGTGCGGAATGCATTAAAGGTGTTCTCAGCCCATGTAGCTTTAGCAGGCCTCACTGGCTGCAACACTGCAATCCTGACAAATCATACCCACAGCGTTTAACCACCACATGTCATATACCAGCACTGTATGCTGTCTTGTTTGCCACACACTACAACCTACATAGAAATATGCACATAACAACCTTCAACAACATATATATGTCCACCCTTCACAAACAGTTGCAGTATGTCCCTTGCTCTATGCACATGTACAGATGCTAATATATCTGACACAGAAAGATCTCTCCGTATGTGTGTGCCATACACACACAAGGCCCACACTGTTGTAAGTCCGTGGACCTCACGGCTGACCTGTTGGGCCTTGCTGCAACATGAACAGGTGTCACATGTGAGCACACAGTAATATTAGAGGATGTATATATAGCTGCAAATGCCAGATTAGCATACTAGCCTGGTACAGCAGTTACCAATGCTAAGCTACATGTTAATATTACTATCATCATGCATTTGTTACTCTGTCGCATCCATGCTTATATAGCTGTATGCGCTACTCCCCCAAACAGCCATTGTACACACTACTGTACAGAACACAGATAACATGGATCAGATGTTTGACATTTAATCTGAGCTACATATGTCACAGTTATATCCCACTGCACAGAGCTACACACTGATTTGTCCATGGCAGTAGTTATGCAGGGCATCTGTGCATAGATACGTACTGCTGCCACATATGGATGATTCAAAGTATGTAGAGTACTCTTCAAAAACATCTACTACTTGCCAGCAAATACATATCTGTTACATACCTTTCCTTTGTATGTGTTTGTAAATTTCAGTTCCGTGTGTCTTTTTTTTTTTTTGGTTTAATTTTATTTTTTTTTGTTTATTTTTTTTTTCTGTTGCTGTTGCTGTTGATGTGGATGTAGGTGTCTGTCTGTCTGTCTCTGTCTCTCTCTCTCTTTCTCTCTCTCCGTACCAGCAATGGAATGATTGCATGTGTGGACAGCAAGTACAGCCTGCTTTTATAGGTATCAGCACATGTGCATGTGATGGCCTCTGCACCAATTGGTGGCCACCATTGGGTAATTGCATGTGTGGTGATTGCAGTACTCACTGTCATAGCAACCCAATGCTATAAATTGCTAAGTCAGGTAGGCATAGCCCTTTCAGCTTTCCAAAGTGGGGCCCATGCTTGTTTGCTGTGGACACCGTTGTGTAAGTCAGAAGGTTGGTATACTTCTTATATCTGAAGCTAGGGGTGTGAATGTTGTACTCAGACCTGAATGTTGCCACTTCCAGTACACAGTTGTCAGTGTAGAATTGTACTCACCCCTACAAATGCTAACACAAGATACGTGGGAGTATGTAGTTTCTTTTCTACTTATACAATTAGCTGCCATACATAAGTAGTTATTAAGATTTATTCATTTGGCACATGTACTGTTTGTGAACTGCTATACTGTGAATATTAATGCACTCACTTCTGCACAGTTTCTGCTTTTTTATTGTTGACATTAGCACAAGATGCTCAAGAAAATTAGATAATTCCAGCACTGAGTATGCCTACCTACATCCTTGGTGGACCCTGAACACACAGGTATTTCATACATTTGGGTGGGGATTGTCCTGCTATGATACTGTGTGCGGGTTGTAAAGTGCTGCTGTAACATTATTTACTGCTAGAATGGCTGGTTCTGTTATCACAGTCATGTAATGCAATTCCACAACAACTGCTGGTAAAGTTCCACAGAACAGGTTTTGTGTTATGGCATTCCTATCTTTCCTTTACATTCAATCATTCTGATGCATGATATATCTATTTCAGCAACAATCTGCTGTATATCTGCTGTGGCTTAGTGGTACTTCATACAGTCTAGTGTGTCCAAGGGCCGGGGTTTGAGACTGACAGAGGTGTTTTCTTTTGCTGCTGATCAGAACAAGGGCCTTCACATGCAGGGTGACTAAGGCACTTTTAAGCAGTTGTAAGCGGGTTTGTGTGGGTTTGCGTGAAGCTTAGCAATACTTAGCTAAGCGCACACAAGCGCACACTTGCACAAACCCGCTAACTACTGCTTAAAGGTGCTTACTCCCGCTAACCCCTGCACTCATTTCTTTGAAAGAAAAGAAAATGGGGAGATAGGAAAGTGGTGAAAAAGGGGCAAAAAGAGGGAAAGACAGTGGGGAAAACAGCTCGGGATGTGCAGGATGGGTGTAGGGAAGGTCCATAGCTGCCCATTTCTTTAACAGCAACAGCTGTGCATATGCTAGAAAGTTGGAGGGAAATATGAAACCTTCCACCTCTGAGAGAGGGGTGAGGACAACAAAGTATGTTGTACTGCCAATTAAATATCAGTTTATGTGTCCAGCGGACATGTGAGCAAAATGGGCAGCTATGTATGGGGTGTAATTTATTTTGGGTGCAGAACGCCCTTTTTTTTTTCAGGTGAGAGTGGAATGTGTGGTGGGGGAAGTGGGTATATATCGGGAGGTAGATTGGGAAGGTAAACAGACAAGACAAACAAGATGCATACAGGGGCGGAATATGACACATGTGGTGGGTGAACACCATTGACGGGGAAGGATTTTTGGAAATCACAAGCCCATGAGCCCACAGATGGCAACAGTGGAACTGAGATCCCCACCCATGGGCAGTCACCACTGCACCTTCACAGCCCAGAGGGTAGCTGTGCTAGGGGCTGTGTAGGAGGGGTAGGCTCACCTGTGAGTCGCGCCACACGTGCCTCAAGCTGGTGTAAAGGATCAGCGACTGAATGCTCAATCTCCCTACACACCACAGCCCGGACCATTCGGAGGGTGATAGGTGGCCCTCCTCTGGCCACGCTTGCATGGGGGGGATGAGCCCCATCCCTTGCAGTGCTTCCACCTGAAGGTGGCACAGGACCAATGGAGGAGGAGGTCCCGGGCTGGGCACTGGACCTGCTGGTGCCATCGCCAGCTGAGGTGAGACAGGTGGGTCTGCTGGGACCGGCCTTCCCATACATTCTAGGTTTAGGAGGATTTAATGACAATATGAGTTGTTAACAGCCAACAGCATTCCAAATTAGTTGTAACAGCATGCAGTAGTATTCCCATTAAATCAACACACCAGGATTCCAACAACTGAACAGCAAGCATAACACAAGCATATATAGAACAACAGTGGACATTCCAACAGCATGCAGGATTGATTGGTGGCAACAGGCCACCAAGATTGTGGTATTTGAACAGGGCACATGCATCAAAGTAAATGCAGATATTTTTGAACCAATAGGACATATGTCCCAACAAATGTTTTGAGATTAGACATACCCATTGACGTGTGGAATTGCATTGTTTATGCACATAGATTAAGGTGTAAAAAGATACCTCCATTAACAACTTATATGAACTTATAGTTTACACTACATTCCTATTGACTGCAGGGATATATCCCCTACATTTATTATTACACTTGGCAATGGCCATTAAATTGTGAAATGGGTTTTGCTAGTTCTTTATATACCTGACCTGTATCTGACATACAGACTGTCCAGGATGCAGATGTTACTGCTACGTATTTATATATTTTATTTATATTTATATATCTACATATCTGGATGTGTTCAGGTGACATTATCAATTATATTTTAACAGCCCCCTACATTTCTAACAGCACACTGACATTTCTGGGGAACACAGTAACAAGCTATTTATGTGCCAGATTAACCTATACATGCCGACCATTAACCAACTATTGAGGACTGTATATATGCTTAACAGCTACTGGCACTCCCTTCTTCCACTTTATATGGGCCTACCCAAGTGTGGGTTGACAGCGCTTAATACAACAGTAATATTTCTATAATGCAAGAGTACAACAACATATCGAAGAAAGTGACACAGACACACTCCAGGAATTATACCTTTATTAATTACATTACACACTTTTATAGAGGTTCTCTCATTTATTTGATATTACAGTGCATGCAGAAGACTTATTCAAGACATATTATACCTTTATTAATGGGTTACAACACTTTTTCATGCTCTCTCACTTATTTTATATAACAATACATGCAGAATAATTACTAACCTGCCTGGTGGTGCAGCCTTAGCAGCCTATCTGCATAGGCTTGCTGATTCGCAGCACAGACACCTGCAGCTGTGAGGTAAATGAAGTGATACTGAGACATATACCTATTCATAATATAGACTACAATAGCAATTCTTACATACTTCATTCCATGGCTACCTACTCAGTAGTGGGGCATTTTCCATCCCATGGGCCTCCTGTATCCACTAGTTCAGTTGGTCCTGCTTCCATCTCTTCAGGTCTGAGTACTGGTGTCTGACCTGCTCACCAGTCTGAGGGACGCCTGTGGCACTGGTGAGATCATGTGCTAGACGGTTCCAGGCTGCTGCTTTGTATTCAGTGCCCTGGAACTGGCCCTGCAGGAGTCTGTCATCATGATTATGGACGAGGAGCCAAACCATCACTTTTGACTCCTCAATGCCCCACCATTGTGCTCAAAAGCCAGAGCCCTCTCCAACACCAGTCATGCTGCCTGCAGATGGGAGCTACAACCAGTTATGGTAAGTATTCCCACCTATGAGGCTTAAATATGCCTCATTTCCTGCACTTATTTGTGATAGGCCAGTTTTGAAAATCTCAGCTGAAAGCACACCTGCTTAGCACTGGGTAAACTTTCATTAATATGTATGTGTGTGTTGAAAGTGCATGCATATAAAAAGCTGTCATGGCTTAGTGGTTCAGTACTGTGATTATGATGCACAGTATCCTGGGTTTCAGGCCTGTCATTGCTTTTTATTTTACTACTGGCCAGACTGGCTAGGAGATGTGGCTGTGTTTAGCCGACTTTGTTCAACTTTGCCCTACGTTGCTCTACGTTGCTCTATGGTGCTCTACATTGCCCGATGTTGCCCGACGTTGTGCTAGTTAGCGCGGTGCGCAGCTACGCGCAAACATGTTTTCTTTGCGCAGCTCCGCGTAAAGCCACTGCGCTAGTGAAAGCAGTGCTAAGCTATGAGCAATTATACTTAAATTGCTTAATACTGATAAACTTTGCTTAGCAGTGCTTCACATTGCTAAAGATACGTTACTTATGCATTCATCAATATGCATAACCATTTTGTCTTCTTATATATATATATATATATATATATATATATATATATATATATATATATATAAAATATCGTTCACTACTACATAGGCCATTTCAATGCTTTCCACTAATATTTAAAAAATAAATGTCAGGAATTATTTTTATGTATAGATTTCCTACAGAAAATAGAAAGGGGAGTGGTGGGACTCGAACTGGTAATGCCTCCTCTTTGTGCGAAGGCTCTACCACTACACTATTGCTATTTGGCTTAATTTGCATATACGTTTCTTATTATCCTCTTTGATCTCTAAACTGCTAACTGTAGCTAAGCAATGGGCAAACACACGCAAACACGTGCAAATTTGGGCAGCTATATCGGGAATAATAAAAAAAAAAGGAAAGTTTTACATTTTAGAATTGTACATGGGTTTAGAATGTGGGGGAGTGTAATGTTGGGTATGTACACATTTGAGCAGACTCGCTCATGTCAGTTGACATTTGCAGATTGAGGGACTTGCAGGGGCATGGATTTTTGGACTGCTCGGCAGTCTGATACGCTACACCCCCTACACTCATGCACGCTCCATGTTAGCCTTAGAGTTGAGTCAGTGCACCCTCATGAATATGCATGGCACGCTGACGTCTTCCTCTTAGGCTGCAGTTTCTGTGTAAGACTTATTTAGTCTTACACGGAGGATTACTGAATCCCAGCAATTATTTAAAAAAGTAAGTATTTTCTTCTTAAATAATGTCATTATATAATAGCAATAACCAACTCTGTGGTTGTGGTATATTGAAATTTACCCACGGTTGGCTTTATTTAGTCACTCGGGCTTTGCCCTCATGATTAAACCACACCAACCATGGGTAAATCTTCAATATATCACACAGACGTCGTCAGTTATTGCTATTATACAATGACATTATTTAAGAAAAAAAAAATTTACTTTTCTTAAATAATGTCTTTTTATTGCTATAATACACCACACTGTTGCAGAGCTGCAAGAAAAATGAGCATGTTTTGGATTGTGGAAGACCCACTTAAACTACTTACATTTTTTCAGTATTGTTGCAGTATGTCCCAGAGACCTGCAACAAGATGTTTTCTGCCTGTACAGTTCTCCATATGTAGACAGCTAGTGAAGAGAAATGCCATCAAAAGGCCAAGCAGACTGAAACCAGTTTAAGAGGTGTGGGGTAAGAAGGTGCTGGAACAACTGATAGCAAGAAGAACCATATGATTACAAGGCTGGAGCAATTTGCTGCTGAACTGGCAAAGTGGCAATATATGGTCTACAAATATGTGGTATGGATTAGATGTAAAAATGATTAAAACTGATGTATGTAATATCAGATCCAGACTATGCTTGCCTGGCCAAGCTGTGCTTCAGGCATTAGCTATCCATAAGCACTTTATTTAGTCACTCGGGCTTTGCACTTCAATAGTTTCATCTGTTTCTTTTATGCTATTTTGGGCCTCAGAGTGTGACAATGATGCTAATGAGGCAGTATAGATTAAATGTCTCTGAATCACACTTTCAGCACAAAAGGTACCAACCCTGAACTTTACTATGGGGCTTTTGCCTGCCTGTGCACACACATTCTGGTACCATGATTAGCAGTGGTGCACTGGCAGGTTACTGTACAACAACATGATATATACAGGCCTCATAACTTGTGCATGTAACATAGCTGTCCCTCAGCCCTGCACACATCCATTGTTGTTGTGATACTCTGATGTAATACTGAACTACATTCTGCTGCCATGCTGCTTTTCTTTGCATGTTGAATGTGTGTTGACATAAATCTGTTATTATTTTCCTCCTAGTATCAATCTGTCTTGTGGCCATGACTTCTGAAAGGGCTGGATTTGTAAGACCTTCCATGTGATAAAAAAGGGAGGCCAAAATATTTTTTCTATCTCCTGCATTGGAACCACAGGAAGCACCTGCTGGAGAATTCCTCCGAGTGCCTCTAGTATAAGGTGGATGCTTGGCACTGCTTTGTTGGAGCAATGAGTGATGCCAGTGGCATCACCCACTCTGTGGAGCAGTGTTGACATCATTCAGTGACCAGAAGTGGTGCCACCCTGTCCTCTTCTGCAAAATGGAAGATAAGTTTAGAGAGAGGGCACCACTGTTAGTTTATTTAATTTACTCATTTATCATTTGTTGACAGGATTAGTCCCACTAGACTAGTGACCTCTTTTCAGGGCAGATGTGAGGTGGTATTTATATTACTAGGGGAAATTGGGCCAGGGCATTGGGGAATTTCCCTCACTCATTAGAAGACTGCTTGTTCCAATCCTAGTGCAGTTTTGACTGGGAGAACAACACTCAAGGGGATCCAAGATGGCAGATAGCCCAGAGACAACTGTTTGTGCAGTGTTTGAGACTGTACAGGATTCTGAGGAGCTGTTTCACCAAACATTGCTTGTTTCATTGGAAGCAAATGTTCAAAACAATGATGGATGTTTCATTACAACCCTCTAGTCAGAAGGGTTACTGGATGATAATTTTGGTGAACTGTTGTTGCAGAGTGAGTTTAAGAGGTGAAAAGATGTTTCATGTGGTGAAAGTATGGACAAAATCTAATCAGAGAATTGGAAGCCATTTTAAAAAGAAATTATCTGCTGAGACAGCTAAGGAAACTGCAGGGAAAGTGATAAGAGATGAACAGAAGAAAGGACATGTCAACAATCAGTGGAAATTCATGGTAATAATTCAGAACAAAGAAGAAAAAGAAATTGACAGGTATGACATTTGGGATAATTTAATATTCCCATTGGGAGTGAAGGCTCATGAGGTAAGAGCTTTTATTCTTATTCATAAATAGACATTTATGACATTATTTTTGAGACTGTTTTTGTTCTGGAAAGTTATTTTGGTGGAGTATGAAAAGAAAAAGACCTGTAATCAGTGGAACTCTCATGTGGATAAAACATTTCACAAAGAAAAAATAATACATTTGTTCAATGTAGATCTGTTGTTGAAAAAAAAAGACTTTAAAGAGGTATGTGAGCAAACTTTGTAAAGAAGTTATGGACATCAGCAAAATGTATGATAACAGAAGCTTGGTGACTGATATATGGGACTGTCATACTGAAAATGGAGAAAGAAAAAATCTTATATCCCTAGTATGATAAATGTAGATGGAAGCAGAGGTTTTTTTAAATATTGGGAACAACCTAAAATGTTTTTTTTTCCATGTGGAAAGATGATTATTTGATAAGTAATTGTGATAAGAAGAAATGTTATATTATATTAATGTTATATTTGTGGGGAAACAGGTCTTGATGCAAAAAAAGTGTGAATTGAAATGTTATAAATGTAACAAAATTAGGCATTTATAGATGGATTGTAATCTAAAGAAAAAGGATGAAGAAGAAGAAAACAGAGAGAATAAACAGGCCCAACAAAAGAGGAAGCAGGGAAGCAAGATAACGGTAAAAATAAAGATAAGAATAAAGAGAAAAATGAAATAGAAGATAATATAGAAGAAGGTTCTGAAATAATTGATGAGGATAATATAAATTGGAAAGTAGTGAAAGGTAAGAAGAGTTCTATTGGCAAAAGAATAAGAGACAGAAAAAGAAAGTTTAAAGGGATAAATGTAAAAGAGAAAAATAAACAAAATGGATTAATGCAAATGAGATAAATATTTCAAAT
Source organism: Protopterus annectens (assembly GCF_019279795.1). NCBI lineage: Eukaryota > Metazoa > Chordata > Ceratodontiformes > Protopteridae > Protopterus > Protopterus annectens. Next base: position 1,847,637,000 of record NC_056726.1, read on the forward strand.
TTACAAAATTTCTTTTAAGCTACAGCACAGACATAATGACAATTTTACAGTTCTTTCAGTAAATGTAAATAGTATTAAAAATAGAAGTAGAAAAGTAGGAATCCTAAATTGATGTATTAAATGTGATAATGATGACAAAAATGACAAAATAACATTGGAAGATATAAGATATTTTATACAAGAAGAGAGATTACAAAGTAACTTTGGGTAGGAAATACAATATTGATCTAGGAAAATAACTATGTTGTTGCATAGTTGTACTTTGTAGTAGGTCAGTGAAAATATTGAATGCAGCATTGGTAAAGATGGGAAGATTAACTATTGTAGATGCAAGACAGCATAATCAGGTATGTAGAATTATAGCATTTTATGAGGTCTATATTACATTGTCGAAAGCCGACAATATCGAATCTGATATTGTCGACACAATAGCGAATGATTAGAAGATCGATCAAGCAAATGTGTGTGCTGGCTGCCCTGGAAGCTACCACGATTCCCATATCTGGCATCTACCGCAGCTGTACCAGACATTTGCAAATGGGGAAATCCCTGACGGTCACCTAGTGGGGGATGCTGGATACGCACTGGAGCCGTGGCTGATGACACCCATCAGAAATGCACACACACCTGAACAAGAACTCCATAATGAGGCACACGCACAAACACGAAATGTAATCGAGCATGTGTTTGGGATGCTCAAGTCATGGTTCCGGTGCCTGGACACATCTGGTGGAGCCTTGTAGTACTCACCAACTACATGTACCCAAATTGTCATGGTATGTGCCATGCTATACAATATGATCCTGCGAAAACAGCTGCAGCAGGAACAGCATGGGGCAGGGCCAAACAGCCTCCCACCATTGCCAAGGCCTGCACAGGCACAGCATGACTCAGAGGAGGAACAACCTGAGCCTGCCCCAGTAGGCAGAAGGAGGAGTGCCCAGTATGCCTTAGCCTTGGCAAAGAGGAAACGCATAGCACATACACTGGCTCAGTAGGAACCCTGGAAATGATACCTCTCTCTGACTCGCTCATAAAATAAAAGGGATGCCTAACTTGACACTACCTGTTTCCAAACATGTATAGGGAGTGTAGTATGTGCATCTGACATCGGCAGCCCTGCAGCACCACCTGAGGCATGATTGCCATGTTTTAAGCAATATAAAGCAGTGCTAAGCAGCTTTTACCAATATCTAGTATGTGTAAACAAAATTGCTCATGCAATGTTGGCCAAGGTCGGGCAAAGTTGAGAAAAGTCAGTTAAACATGCTCATATCTGCTTTAGTGTTCCTTAAGCAGTCTGATCTGGCAAGCATGAAAATAAAAAGCAGTGACAGGGCTTGAATCCAGGATACTGTGCACTAGAGTCACAGTACTGAACCACTAAGCCATGATAGCATTACAGTGGCACAGACACAGCAGGACAATTGTACAGTAATGCAGACACAAAGAAATGTTGTATCATGCCCCTAATGAAGCAAATGGGTAACCTCACCCAAACGTCTATGCAGACAGAGAACATCAGGCCAGGCGTTGTGATGTGGGTTGTGTAGGCTATGAAGTTGCAAGCTAATATATGTGACAATGGACGCTAAGATCTGTAGTACAGTAGTATGCCTCAAGCCAGTATGATAGGCAACAGTACAGACTATAATGGTGTCCTGTACATAGCAGTTCAGGCACAGCAAATGTGTATAAGTGTCAGGTGAAACCCACATACTATTTAAACTCACAGTAACAATCCGGTGTGCCCACTGGTAGAAATGTACAAAGAATAGCTGTCCCCCCTGTATGCAGAAATGTTGATAAGTCTATGCAAAGTGTCTCATGGAAGCCCTGCAGGCACAGCATGATCCCTGTTGATCTATGACACAAAGGTGAGCCCTGCTGTAAAAATACACCTTGATTTACCATACACATATAGTATAAATGTGTATACTGTGTGTGCTCACACACTCCAACAAATGTAGTGGACTTCATTCAGCATCACACTGAAAGGTCATACTGGGCATGCTCACACACTTAAAGAAACAAAGCAAATGTCAGGCAGGAAGATACTGAAAGGTCATTCTGGGCATGCTCACACACTTAGGCTAAATACGGATGTGATAATAAGGGATCTATGGACAAATGTGTATAGTCATCTCTACTTACAGAAACACATTCACAAAGTGGTCTGAAAATCCTGTTATGTGTTCACACAAACTGCCAAGGTCTGTGCATGTAGGTCAAAAGATGTTGCCACTACTCAGCAGCCATCAGACCTGTCAGGGAGTACCACAACACACTTGCGATGAATCTGACTAGGCACGTTCAGCAGCTAGAAAGACCAATGAAGTATCTTAACAAGAGGATTACTGGCCTCAAATAGTTGTCCCATGCAACAAGAATGAATGTAACCCTAGCTGTACTCTGTCGCATACTGTCTACGCAGGAGATCTCTGCCCAACAGACAGGTTCATGTCATGGTTACACTCAGATCTGTTCTGAGTTACAGCTCAATGTCACTAAATGTACAGAGCCAACTGATATTGGCAACATCCTGGCAGATAGGATCAGTGTTAACTTTACCCCCCCTCTCACCCATGAAAGAGCACATGTCTATAATGGAAGACTGCAACGTTGCTGTCATCATGGCTGCACAGGTAAAAAACACTCTCCGAAGCCAGTATTACAGCAGCCATGGGACTAGATAACTTCCCAGGCTGTGTAGTATCTACTTCCCTGAAGTAAACATTAACATGGAAGGTCTGTGACTACTGAAATTTCCAGAGGACTGCAAACTAGGAGCCATCATTGTAAACACTAAAGATGTGGACATCCTACAAAAGGGCCTCACTGAGACAGATGGCTGTTGTCCAAGCCATGGGCTGTAGCTCAATGCCAAAGGTGCATTATCATCACCTTTGTTAAAATCTCTGTAGCCAGGAACTACAACATAGGTGGTAGTATACCTCACACTGTAAGTGTGACAAGAGACCCTGGGTCACAGGTGGACAGTGGATACAACTGTGATAGGCACATTCCACATTAGTCAGGAAACCCTCTTATGTGGCACACCTCATCACAAAATGTGTCTCATGCAGAATAAAAGAGGACATTGTTCCCCTCTACTCACCACTCACTAGAACTATAAAAGAGTACAATGCCACTGTTGCTATGTACCTCACAAGACAACTACAACAACTGGAAAGCCAGCAGCAATACCTCACAAAGAGCATTAGTGGCCTGAAATACATGCCATGCACAGACCATCACAAAATGCTCCATCCGTACTCCCTTGCATATCGCCTACTCAGAGTTGTTCACTGCCTAACATACAAAGCTATGTCAAACATAGAGCTGCTGGATATGATCCACGTAAAACACTCACAATCACTCTGACCTTTGGACCCAAAACCACAAGTGAAATACAAAAGGAAGGGGTATAGCCATTTACCTTATGGATACCCACACCTTCAGGTTACTGGCACAGCATGAGGCCTTGGAGACCATGCAAGTGCAACTAACATTGGGCAAAGCTGCCCATCAGATTGTAGCCTACTACAGATCATGTACCTTGTCTCAGGAACCTCACTCAGTATTCCGGAGAACAATGGCAAATATAAAGGTCCTATCAAACACCATTATATGAGGAGATTACAACTACCCAAACATTGAGTGTGTGAATTACTCGTATACAACGTCCTTTGCCCAATGTGTCCTACAGTTAAGAAACTCTAACACCCTGGAACAGTTGGTCAGCATGCCCACTACAGGTGACAACATACTGGACATGATCATCACCAACATGTGGTACCAGTATTCCACAACAGAGAAAAACCCCTCGCTGGGAATATCAGATCATGAAGTAATGACACTGGACATCCACATCCTGCCCCCACACCCAGCAATGAAACCACTGTGAAGACATTTTCAAAAGCAAACTGCACACTTCCCAAGACCAAAGTGGAAAGTTCCGAAGACCTCTTGCTATAGGATAATGGTATGCAATCTGCAGAAACATTTACAAGTGCATCCTATGAGCATCTACAAGGATGCATGGAATGAGACATCACAAATAAAACCAAGATGCATTCCTCCAAAAATAGGACAACAAGCAGGTGTTTGTTGTCCATAAATAAGCTAGACAAGAGAAGGAGGAAATGAACACATGATACAGCCAACTTCACTAAAGGAAAGGCATCACTGATCATTATCAGGAAGAAACAATGATCGCTCATAAAATAATCCAAGGATGGTTTCTAAAGACAAATAGCCAAGGGATGTAAGAATAACAACCACAAAGCCTTCGGTAGCTATACCAGACATGCAGGTGTCAACTTCCAAATATGCTGTCAGCTACTGAAAAATGGAATGAAATACACCAAACCAACTTTCATTGCCCACATCCAGGGGAACAAGTTCAGTGTAAACTCCTCCCCATCACCCCCAAAAGGGCCTGTGTCCATCACAAAAGGATGCAGAGACCCAGACATCATGGACATGCAGGTAAAGACAGCCTTCACCAAAGCTAAGTACATAACATCAATGTGATAGTATGTTGTCCCAGGCTGCGTCTTACACTATGCCCATAAGGAACTACACACTCACCTACATTCACTGTCCAGACTCAACCGTACCACAGGCTATGTACCCAAAGAATGGCATACACTAGCAGTCATCCAGCTCCACAAAGGGTGTGCCAAAACAGAACCTGAAACTATTGCCCAATATGTCTACTCAGCCGGGTCTACAGAGCTATTGAGCCAATTGTCATGGAACCCATACACTGAGACATTGAAGATCTCCAGACACTGGACTCTACACAACTTTGCCTTGTTAAAGGCAGAGCCTGGCTCCCAAACCTAGTTGAGTTGTTTAAAACAGTTACCATGAACATAGATGGAGGTGAAAGTAGTCCACACAGCCCACCTGGACCTCACTAAGGGCTTACTACACCATTCCCCACTGTGTCATCATGGACAAGTGTACCAGCTTGAGCATTAACAGCTATGTCACAGGATGGGTGGCCAAGTGGCTCACAGATCAAACACACATGTTCATAGTTGCGGGTGCCATGTCCAACTCTAAGCCAGTCACAAATGGCATCACACAGGTCTTGGTCCTGGGACCCCACCTGCTCAGTAGATACTGCTCAGAGGTACAGGGAAGCATGGCAGGTATATGACTGAACAGGTTTGCTGATGAATGGTAACTGTGGTCCATAATTGACTGTACAGCTGAGACAGACATCCTCCAGAAGTGTCCTACAGAGACAGATACCTGGTGTCAAAACAATGCCCTCGAGCTGAATGGCAAAGAATGCATAGTCATCCCCTTTGGGTAAAACAAAGTGCACACAAATTACCACATAGGTGGTAATCCAGCATGTACGGCGAAAGTCATTATGGCCCTGGGGACACAGGTAGATAGTAAACTCACCTTTGATGATCACATGCCCAAAGTGTTTGGACATTCCTTCAATGTAGCCCATCTAATGTCACCTAATGTAACCCACTTCGTATAATCTTATGATGTCACCATCCTACAAATATACCTGTGGAAAGGATAACTCCCAGTAATGTGTATAGCACGTCGTGTTAATGCATACTCCTGTAATATCATGAAGTAGTTAGGTAGGGATTTGAATCCTGCACTGGACAATTGTGTGTGTGTTTGTGTGTTGTCCCCTTGGGAAGGAGCAACATTTTAGGAGAATAGTAAGAGACCTCAAGAGCTGTAAACTAACCTTTCTCAAGTCTGATGATGTCACCATCCTACAAATATACCTGTGGAAAAAAGAGCTCCCAATAATGTGTATAGCGTGTTGTGTTAATGCATACTCCTCTAGTATCATGAAGTAGTTTGGTAGGAGTTTGAATCCTGCACTGGACAACTGTGTGTTTGTGTGTGGTTTCCTTATGAAGGAACAACATACTAGGAGAGTAGTAAGAAACCTCAAAAGCAGTAAATTAACCTTTGTCAAGTCTGATGAGGTCACAGTCCTACAAATATACCTGTGGAAAAGAGAACTCCCAGTAATGTGTATAGTGCATTGTGTTAATGCGTACTCCTCTAGTATCATGAAGTAGTTAGGTAGGGGTTTGAATCATGCACTGGACAACTGTGTGTTCGTGTGTTGTCTCCTTTGGAAGGCGCAACATTTTAGGAGAGTAGTAAGAGACCTCAAAAGCGGCAAACTAACCTTTGTCAAGTCTGGTGATGTAACCATCCTACAAATATACCTGTCGAAAACAAAACTCCCAGTAATGTGCATAGCGAGTTGTGTTGGTGCGTCCTCCTCTAGTATCATAAAGTAGTTAGGTAGGGGTTTGAATCCTGCACTTGGTGAGTGTGTGTGCTGTATGTGTGTGACACTGTTGGTCAATGTATTGTGGGTTTTGCTTTTACCACTGTATGACATATCAGTATGCATTGCACATGTGAGCTAGCTGTGTGGCAAATACATATCCATACATGTTACCTCAATGATTGCATGTGTGGGAACCCTGCTTTCTCCAAGAACACAGCTGTCATCCTTGCCAGACTGTGCTGCTGCTTCCCAGACCTTAGGTCACATCTGTATGCTTGTGACAAGCCCAACCACTGCAGTGATCCCTGGCCTAGGTAATCTGTGTCACACAAAGTCATTATGGTTCCTATTGGAATGTGTGAGTGAGGGTCTATGGCCGAGGTATATGTCAGACCTGTTCAAATGCACAAAGTCTGTCAATGATGACTATTCATAACAGGTGTAGAACAACCTATGTGGATATGCATGCAGACGCCTTATTGCTTATGTGATCCACTAAGGGATTCCAAAATACCTTTGGAAATGTGATTAACAAAGGAGAGATGACATAACACTTGATTGCATGTACACATCGGTACCTGTTCATCATGTTGGTAGCTACTACCTATGTGGTACTGAGGGGATAATATGTTCCATAAAGGTGGATGACTATGCCTAATTTGGCTTATAGCTTTACAGCATGGGTTTGACAACAGGCATCTGTCTGTATGATACCCTTGTGGAGGATGTGTGTGTCATCTGGAGAATGCATTATAGGCCACAGTATCCATTACCAGACGTGGATGGACATATCCCTACTGTGATTGCTTGTACCTAAGAGAGCTATATGCCAAACCGGAGTGGTCTCAGTAATGGGTGCAGGTGAATACCAGTGGTTACTGGCATTGTATAGTACTTGAAGGATCCAAATGTTGCTGTGTCTCCTACATCTGTGTGTCGGTTGTCAAGACATCATCTAACAATTGGTTATGGTCAGGCTGTTGAAGTGATGTATACTACCAGAATGCAAAACAATGACAGATAGTAACAGTATCACCCACAGCACAGTGTCAAACCATGTCATACACACATGTGTAGTCAGGTTCCAGATTGTGTGTAGTACAATGCATACTGGCCACCAATAGAAACTATGGAGAGTTACTGTATAATACAGAGCATGTCACCCTGGCCATGTGTCCACTATGCACGTACATGCAGACAGTGGAACCTCCATCATGTTCACAACTGTACACCTACAGATCTGTGCTACACACATCTCACACATACTGTCCACTCTCTAACACATGCTGCCAATACTGCACACATCAGCCAAGTGGCACATGACTGGACAATATACAATTGGAACCAACACTGGTGTAAACAACACTACAATGACAATCATAGCTTTAATGCATCATGCCTGCTCAGCTACACCTTCAAGCATATCATTACATGCTACTGCTGACAACATGCTAACATTGCTATACTGCTATATAGACACCCTGTGCATTAGCACCATGGTAGCCTGTTCCTGCATCGATGTTACAGATGACAGGAGGTGGCACAGGTTTCATCATATGCACAGGTTGTGTTGTTGGTTTGCCAGAGGTCTACAGTGAGCCATCCGATTGACATGTATGTGTATGTGTCTGTGTGTGTGTGTGTGTGTGTGTGTGTGTGTGTGTGTGTGTGTGTGTGTGTGTGTGTGTGTGTGTGTGTGAGAGGCAAGAATAGTGGAATGGGCCAATGTTGTTGTAATGTATGTGGGTATGTGTTAGCCCTAGGTGTCTGGAGTATGTGTGTGTGTCTGCATGCACACAGTTCCACCATGTGGCTGCCATATACGGGTATTTATGGGACAGCCACAGACTGTACCTGCGAGGCTTTACAGATCACCGTCTCTGGCCATGGATATGGTACCTGTGCCTGGCAGGGGTGCTACTGACACTATCAGGTACTAAGCCAGACTGGGTACTATCCCCAGAGGTGGATGGATGTACACTGGACCCAGGTCCCTGCTGGGACTGTCCAGAGCCACGTGCACGTGGTCTTCTAGGACGTTCTATGGACAGCCCACCCCCAACATTGCTGGGGTTTGTACTGGCACTACGGGAGTGGCTGTGGCTTGAGGGACGTCCGCGGTGACTGCCAGCTGCTGATGTTGCTGGCATACGTCCACATCGACGTCTCAACCGTCCCGCACTGTCCTGACACATGAACATGACGTTGCAAAGGATATCTAATGTCTCTCCCAAACGTCTATCAGTGACCTCGGTGTAATGACAGATGGCACCTGCTAGGTCACGGATACTGTCAATGACGGCAGTGTTATGTGCCCTCTGTGCCCTTAGTCCCTGTCTGGTGTACCGTTCCATACGTGCCTGTGCCTCCATGACAGCCTGGAACATGCATGACATTGTCAGACCTGTGGCACATCTGCCAGTGGCATGATGAGCAGCAGTGCTCCTACGAGAAACCCTGGACATGTGCCTATGTGGTACCCTTCCAGACATCTGGGTATGGCTGCTGTGTTGGGATGCATGTGCCATGGATACCACACTGTCCTAGCCAATGCCAACTGTACGCTGTCCCTCAGCTATGGGCATTGGTGATGGATGTATTGGCAGTATGACTGTATGCATGGATGGGGTGGACAGCTGTGTACTGTCGATTGGTGGCCCAACGACAGACCCTGGCAAACACGCCTGTGCCCAACACACCTATCTTCATTATCACCATGTGGCTCAGTGACATCAGTTTCCCTGCTGCAGTGAACCAGCCCTAACACAGCACCTGTGGGAGGAAGGCAGGAAACACACTTTACGACCTGTACATGATGTCGGCACACATGCACACATGAACACATGCACACATGAACACATGAACACATGCACACATGCATACATGAACACATGAATACATGAGCACATGCACACATGAACACATGCATACATGCACACAAATGCACTCCTCACTACAGCACATACCCACACACAACACCAGCAATCCAAAACATACTCAATAGTGGTTGAAGGTGGGTTACAGTATTACAAGGCAAACAGTCATATCACATGTGTCAGCATGCAGAAACTTTGTTGCTCAAGACCATGCAGTGTGAGTGTAGACAGTCCTTGTTAATAACAGTATACATGGCTTTGATGCATGTGTATTGTTGTTCAGTAATTGGCCTCACCCTGGAACGCAATGTGTACATGGACACAACATTGCTCTGCAAGTATTAAAAGGTCTGCAATGTCCTGTGTACCATCACTCACAGGTATACATACCATGGCTGGATGTGTATCTGTGTGTCACATAGATATCCATTTCTGATTACAGTGTCTGTGTCTGTAGCAGATAATTGTGGACACAGGTTTAGCACATGCATGCTATGTATGCACACAGAATGAGTGCTGCATGTATACGTGATGGAATACCATTGCTCAACATGGCCATTGTTCAGTGGTTATGGTGAGTGTAGGACATACTGTGGACATGCCAGTGCCAACCATGACATGGCATGCTGCAACATGACTGCAACATTGAACATCACACATACCCAATGTGTGTCATGTGACCTATACACTCAATAGCATTACAAGACATATATGTGTCACTTTGTACAAATGGTGATTGCTATGCATATTGTGTATAGGTGCATATGTTTGCACACACACAACATTGAGGTGCATATCAATGACTGCTATGTGTAGAACTGTGGTCACTGTAACTGGATGGGGTGTAGTACCATGAGCCATCATCATCATGCATCATGTGGTCACTCAAGGCTACTAATGTGTGCCAGACTACCACCTAGCATGCTGTACCTGAACTGCAGTACCGTGGCTACATTCACAATTACATAGCCACTTGTTACATGGGTTTGTAAGGTGCCCAATAGGGAGCATTGCCTAACATGAATGTGTTATGTGTTGAAGAGTGTCGCACAGCCCCATGATAGGCCTCTACCCCTCAGGTATATTATGTGTGCTGTGTGGATGACATGTGGGATACTGAAGTGTGACCTTACAGCGGGTGTCTGGATACACCATGTGTAGCATGTTAAGGTGTACTGCGTATGACAAAGTTGTGTATGTTGTGTAAATGTGTATCAACTATGCCTATCCAATGTCCAGTACGGTGTTGCCACAATTGTGTGCGATGCTCTGTGTATTGCATGTGATTGAGGAAGCTACTGACATTACTGAGATGTGCATAGTCTCACAGCAAACATGCACAGCATGCATTATGCATAAGTGTGTTACGTGTACATGGCCTACACCTCACCTATGACATGTACATTTCATTAGCAATATTACGTTTATAACACACTCACCACCATTGACCGGCTGCCTTGCTGTCACACCAGAGGGACTTACAAGAATATGAGGCAGTTTGTCAGTGGCCACAACTGTGGCATTGCTACTGTGAGTTTGCTAAACTACAGTAGTACAACAGTCGACAGTCACAGGCATAAAGATTATATTCCACATATCAGTATTGCACAACACTAAGCAGCACAACTGCTAAACACACAGTACACATCTCACATATGCATAATCTACCAATACAGGTAACAGTAGTCTACAGATAGGGCATGTTACCTGCATGCTCCATGTCAACATTTTATTTTATTTTATTTATTTATTTAACATTTGTTGACCGGGAATGTCCGACTAGGTTCCATAGAGCCTGTTTTCAGCGGAGGCCCGGGGAGAAATGCTCCAGATGCATGTCTTTGGAATGTGGGAGGAAACCGGAGTACCCGGAGGAAACCCACGCGAACACAGGGACTCCACACAGAAGGCACCCCAGCCAAGAATCGAACCGGAGAACCTCTTGCTGTGAGGTGACAATGTTAACCACTGCACCACTGTGCCGCCCATGCTGGGTGGCTCCAGCCTCCATGATGACACATGTATGTTGCTGATCCTGTGGTTGGCCAGGAGCCACCACACTTATGAGCAGCTCCTCCACTCTGGTGAGGGGGGGATGAATGGCTACCCCACCACCTGTGGCAAGCTGTTGTCTATGGATATCAGACGCACACTGCCGGACATGTCTAATTAAATCACTGCAGTAATGGCGTACCTGCTCATATGTCCGGTTATGCATGCCTATGTCATTTACCCGACGAACAAGATCTTGCCACAGTGCAGTCAGCTCATTCTGGTCCTGGCTGGTTCTAGAAAACAGCAGGGTGTAGTGCTGCACCAGGCTGCTGTGTATTTCCTGTTCCTCTGCAGCTGTATAACACAGGTTGCATTGGTGGGCCCTGCCCCTGGAAGACAATTAAACAATGTGTGTGAGCAAGTTATGTGGCACACTTAACATTCTAAAGTACAGATATCAATTAACTGCCATATATAGCATCTGATTGGCTGTCAGAAGATACACACGTTCAATACCACATATTAGTGCTCAGGCCACAACTGGCTGACAGTGCCTGGCATGCTCTATATATCAAACCATGTTCTGCACAGCAGCAAAGAGAAGCCAGTATGTAAGACTATACACCAGTACATGGCACACTGTATGTGACACAATGCACCACCTAGCCACAGGAGGTATATATCAAGCTAATGCATAAAGAAAGATGTCATCCATTGCAATGAATGGAAAGTACAGTTAAAGTATTACCAGTATGCCACCCTAGCCATTGATGCCAAACCCCTACCTAACATATGTGCACAGTTGTTAATATAGGTGGCATACTGCTGTACTAGACTATACATGTTGCTAGATACCCTGTAACACACATATGACTGAGGGCATGGTACAGGCATAATTATACACACATCAGACATACATACAACACACAAATGTATGCCAACCCAGATGAGCTTTACCTGTGTACCATGCAGTACTGTGTCACTACTTACAAGACCTTATGCCTGAGGTATGTAATCTGTGAGGACTACAGGGAACACATAAAGCAGTGTTTCCAAGCAATGTGAACATACACCATACTGTACTGTTTAGGCCTACAGCTTCAGGTAGTACTACAGTTCATATGGGAGTTGGATTCGCCAGCAGTACCACTCACTAAGCATACATGTATTGCTTTAGCCTACAATGGGACACCACAGTCAACAACAAGGGACTACGTCACACTGTATGCCATACTACTTTTTCTGCCTAGCAATAGCATACACATCTTTTGCTGGGATCACAGCTAGGACACAAACTACCATGACAGAAACAATTTCACACTAAGCTATCACACCTTTACAGACCTTGCACACATTCACCAACACATTCACCATCACACTCAGTCAACCTCACATAGAAATTATTGCACTAAGTACATGTGTGTGTTTGCATCGTGTCATAGGTAGGTAATATGCTATTGGCCCTAGAGCCTACAGCAGCCTAGCCATATGCTACCCTGGCCTTTGACACACATGTAATTTAATTTCACTTGCCCCTGTCAACCAGAGCCATAGAGGTGATTCCTGGGGTGTATTTCCTATCTCCCAACCAATCATCAGGAGTATTTATGACAACTGCTAATGAGGAGCTTTGTTTGCTATTGATAGGTGGTTTGTTCCAGAGTATGGCATGTCTCTGAGATGGGAATCTATCCCTCCAGCATGTGCTGTTTAGTGAGTTGACAAGGTTTAGGGCCATAGAGCGTGTATCTTGGAGGGATTGTAATATGTTTACGTGGAGGATGTCCAACAGCTATGGATGTGACATAGCTCTGTATGTTAGGCAGAGGTCACCTCTGGGTAGGCGGTATGCAACACAGTCTAGCTGTGGTTTTGTGAGTCGGTCTGCATAGGGCATCTGTTTGAGGCCGGTATTACTCTTTGTGAGGTATGTCTGTGGTCTTTCCAGTTGCTGTAGTTGTCATGTGAGGTACATACCACATGGGGCATTGTACTCTATAATGGGTTTTAAGTGTGATGAGTAGAGGGGAACACTGACTTATGTTTTCCTAGATGACACACCTTTTGTGATGACGTGTACCACGTAGACAGATTACATGACTAGTGTGGCACTGTGATTATCAAAGGGGAGGCTACTGTCCACCTGTGTCCCATGTTCCCTTATCACACCTTCGGTGTTAGGTAGACTACCACCTATGTGGTAGTTAATGGGTACAGTGTTTTGGCAAGAAGGGATGGCACTGCAGTGTCAGCACTGAGCTTCAGTCCATGCCTTGGTCACCAGGCACCTGTCGCAGTAAGTATGACCCCGTGTCTCTCTCTCTCTCTCTTATATCTATATATATATATATATATATATATATATATATATATATATATATATATATGGGTTCATGTCAGTACATCGTCAAGTCGGAAGATCGACATCCACTCCACCGACACATGAAATAATCGAAACCACAAACACGGACATTTAACAGGTAAGAGTTTTAATTTCATTAATCATGCCTACCATGTTTTAGTAAGTGTGGCAGTGTTATGCATGTGTGGTAGGCATGATTAGCGAAATGTAAACCTCTTACCTGTTAAATGTCCGTGTTTGCGGTTTCGATTATTTCATGTGTCAGTGGAGTGGATGTCGATCTTCTGACTTGTCGATGTACTGACATGAACCCATATATATATATATATATATATATATATATATATATATATATATATACATATATACATACACACATACATATAAACATCCATTGCTGTACATATAGATGTACATATAGGCACATATACAGTCCACTTTTCATGGTGGGAATATCAATTATGCTACAGTTGTGAGATATACAGTTATGTAATAATATTGCACAGTGTTGTGCAGAATGCATTGAAGGTGTCCTCAGCCCATGTAGCTTTAGCAGGCATCACTGGCTGCAACACTGCAAAACTGGCAAATCATACCCACAGCATTTAACCACCATATGTCATGTACCAGCACTGTATGCTGTTTTCTTTGCCACACACTACAACCTACATAGAAATATGCACATAACAACCTTCAACAACATATATATTTACACCCTTCACAAACAGTTGCAGTATGTCCCTTGCCCTATGCACATGTACAGATACATATAGATACGTACGCTGCCACATATGGATGATTCACAGCATGTAGAGTACTCTTCAAGAACATCTACTACATGCCAGCAAATACATATGTGGTACATACCTTTCCTTTGTATTTCTCTGTTCCGTCTGTTTTTAAAGGAAATCATTTTTTTTTGGGGGGGGGTTCTCTGTCTGTTGATGTGGCTCTTTCTTTTTCTGTGTCTGTCTGTTTCTGTCTCTTTGTCTTTGCCTGTGTCTCTGTCTCTGTCTCTCTCTCGCTCTCTCTCTGTTGCTGCAATGATATTATTGCATATGTGGACAGCAAGTACAGCCTGCTTTTCTAGGTATCTGCACATGTGCACTTGATGGCCTCTGCACCAGTTGGTGCCCACCATTTAGTAATTACATGCAGCCTGCTGTGTGGTAATTGCAGTACTCACTGTCATAGCAGCCCACTGCTATAAAATGCTAAATTAGGTAGGCGTAGCCCTTTCAGCTTTCCAAAGTGGGGCCCATGCTTGTTTGCTGTGGACACTGTTGTGTCAGTCAGAAGGTTGGTATACTTCTTATATCTGAAGCTAGGGTTGTAGCCCGTGATTTTCATGCTGTACTCAAACCTGAATGTTGCTGCTTCTAGTACACACTTGTCAGTGTAGAATTTTACTCACCCCTCCAAATGCTAACACAAGCTATATGCGAGTATGTACTTTCTTTTCTAATTAGACAATTAACTGCCACACAAAAGTAGTCATTGCAATGTATTCTTCTGGCACATGAACTGTTTGTGAACTACTATACTGTAAATATTAATTTACTCACTTCTGAACAGTTCGTGTTTTTTTTGTGTTGACATTAGCACAGGCTGCTCAAGACAACTGGACAAATTTCAGTACTGAATATGCCTACCTACATCCTTGGTAGAGCCTGAATACACAGGTATATTGTTCTTTTGGGTAGGGGTGCAGAAGAACAGAGAGCATTATTTATTATTGTGTGATGTTTATCTTGCTGAACATACAGGGTTGTTGTGTACCTGTTAGCCTATCAAGGCAAGTAGTCTGTCTGCGTAGCTCCCACCTGTGGACATATCCAGATGGTAGCCAGAGGTTAACCTATTATTCTTTGTCTGTGCACCACACCGGTCTTTTCATCACTGGAACAATGGCATTGTCACAGTTGGTTGCTACCAGTACATGGCTACATCCTTTGATATTTCTGTGTTGTACTCCTACATAAGGGTATGCTTGTGGGACTCCTTCCAAAGCTATTTGCAGAGTGTGTAACAGCAGAAAAGCTGATATGCCTGCGTGTTTCTGCCTCTGCCAGGCCTCTGATACACTCAGGTATATATTTGAACAGCCTCAGGGAAAGGTACATATAAGTGAGGTACACCTGTAATATATTACAGACATTAAGTTGAGACTGTGAGAAAATCAGAGCATATGTATTAATGCACCTTTTCTGATGTGCAAGCAGTGTCTACTCTTACTTATTGACATTATTCATTAAGTGTAATTCCCCACTTTTCTGCCTAATGTCAGTACTTTTCAGAGGGATTCAGAGGGACACAGCTACGAATCAGGAACATCCCTGACAAGCAGTCACAGTTGGGAAGTATGGCCTCTGCCCTATTCAAATATGCCAGTGTTTATCCTGCTCTGATACTGTGTGGAGTTTGTAAAGTGCTACTGTAACATTATTTCCTGCTAGAATGGCTGGTTCTCTTTTCACAGTCATGTCATGCAATTCCACAACAACTGCTGGTAAAGATCCACAGAACAAGATTTGTGTTATAGCATTCCTATTTTCCCTTTACATTCACTCATTGTAATGCATGATATATTTATTACAGCACCAACTTGTTGTATGTCTACTGTGGCTTAGTGGTACTCCATGCAGTGTAGTGTGTCCAAGGTCTGGGGTTTGAGACTGACAGAGGAGTTTTATTTTGCTGCTCAGCAGAAAAAGGGCCCTACCATGCAGAGTGACTAAGGCACTTTTAAGCAGTTGTAAGCGGGTTTGCGCGAGTTTGCGCAACACTTAGAGATGCTTAGCTAAGCGCACACAAGCACACACTCACGCACACCCGCTAACTACTGCTTAAAAGTGCTTACTCCCGCCCACCCCGCACTAATTTCTTTGAAAGAAAAGAAAATGGGGAGATAGGAACGTGGTGAAAAAGGGGGCACAAAGAGGGAAAGATAATAGGGAAACCAGTTCGGGATCTGCAGGACGGGTGTAGGGAAGGTCCATATCTTCCCATTTCTTTACCAGCAACAGCTGTGCATATGTTAGAAATTTGGAGTGAAATTAGAAACCTTCCACACCTGAGAGAGGGGTGAGGACAACAAAGTATGCTGTACTGCCAATTATAATTATCAGTTTACATGTCCAGCGGACATGTGTGCGAAATAGGCAGCTATGTATGGGGCATACTTTTTTTGTGGGAACAGATTGCTCTTTTTTTTTTTTCAGGTGAGAATAGAATGTGAGGTAGAGGAAGTAGGTATATTTGGGGAGGTAGGTTGGGGAGGTAAACAGACAAGACAAACAAGATGCATACTGGGGCAGAATATGACACGTGGTGGGTGAACACAATTGACGGGGACGGATGTTTGGATATCGCAAGTCCATGAGCCCACAGATGGCAACAGTGGAACTGAGATCCCCACCTATGGGCAGTCACCACTGCACCTTCACAGTCCAGGGGGTGACTCTGCTGGGGGCTGAGTAGGAGGGGCAGGCTCACCCGTGAGTCACGTCACTCATGCCTCGAGCTGGCATAGAGGAGCAGCGACCGAATGCTTGATCTCCCTACGCACCACATCCTGGACCGTTCGGAGGGTGATAGGTGGCCCTCCTCCGGCCACGCTTGCATGAGGGGGATGAGCCCCATCCCCTGCAGCGCTTCCACCCAAAGGTGGCAGAGGGCCACCAGAGGAGGAGGTCCCGGGCTGAGCACCGAACATGCTGGTGCCAGGTGCCATTGCTGAGGTGGGAGTGGAGGGTCCGCTGTGACCGGCCTTCCCATACGTTCTATGTTTAGCAGGATTTAATGACAATATGGGTTAGTAACAGACAACAGCATTCCAAATTAGTTGTAACAACATGCAGTAGTATTCCCATTAACCCAACACACAAGAATTCCAACAGGTGAACAGCAAGCATAACACATGTATATTTAGAACAACAGTGGACATTCTAACAGCATGCAGGGTTGATTGGTGGCAACAGGCCACTAAGATTGTCATATGTGAACAGGGCACATGCATCAAAGTACATGCAGATATTTATAAACCAATAGGACATATGTCCCAACAAAGTTTTTCAGATTACACATACCCATTTAGGTGTGGAATGGCATTATTTATGACCATAAAGTAGGGTGTAAAAAGATCACTCCATTAACAACTTATATATACTTATAACTTTATTCTACATTTCTACTGACTGCATGTATATATACCCTACATGTATTATTACACTAGGCAGTGTCCATTAAATTGTGAAATGGGTTTTGATAGTTGTTTATATACCTGACCTGTATCTGACATACAAACTGTTCAAGATGCAGATGTTACTGCTACGTATTTATAGATTTCATTTATATTCATATATCTACATATCTGGCTGTTTTCAGGTGACATTATCAGCTACATTTAAACAGACCCCAACATGTCTAGCAGCACACTGACATTTATGGGGAACACAATCACAAGCTACTCATGTGCCAGATTAACCTGTACATGCTAGCCATGAGCCAACAGTTGAGGACTGTATATATGCTTAAGAGCTACTGGCATTCCCTTCATCCACTTTATATGGACCTTCCCAAGTGTGGATTGACAGCACTTAATACAACTGTACTATTTCCATAATGCAAGGGTACAACAACATATCAAAGAAAGTGACACGGACACAGTCCAGGAATTATACCTTTGTTAATTACATTACACACTTTTGTAGTGGCTCTCTCATTCATTTCATATTTTGGTGCATGCAGAATACTTTTATTCCAGACTTATTATACCTTTATTAATGGGTTACAACACTTTTTCACGCTCTCTCACTTATTTATATTACAATACATGCAGAGACTTTATTCAAGACTTATTATACCTTTATTAATGGGTTACAACACTCTTTTTCAGGCTCTCTCACTTATTTTATATAATAATACATGCAGAATAATTACTAACCTGCCTGGTGGAGCAGCCTTAGCAGCCTATCTGCATAGGCTTGCCGATTCGCAGCACAGAAACCTGCAGCTGTGAAGTAAATGAAGAGATATTGAGACATACCTATCCATTATATAGACTATAATAGCATTTCTTACATACTTCATTCCATGGCTACCTACTCAGTAGTGGGGCATCTTGCATGTCATGGGCCTCCTGTATCCATCGGTTCAGTTGGTCCTGCTTCCATCTCTTCAGGTCTGCATGGTGGTGACGGACCTGCTCACCAGTCCGAGGGACGCCTGTGGCACTGGTGAGATCATGAGCTAACTGGTTCCAAGCCTCCGCTTTGTACTCCATCCCTTGAAACTGGCCCTACAGGAGTCTTGACTCATGATGGTGGACAAGGAGCCAAACCATGTATTTTGACTCCTTGATGCCTCACCGTTGCGCTCGAAAGCGAGTACCCTCTCCAGCACCAGCCATTCTGACTGCAGATGGGAGCTACAACCAGTTATGACGAGTATTCCCGCCTATAGAGCTTAAATATGCCTCATTTCCCACACTTATTTGTGATTGGCCGTTTTGGAAAATTCTCGGCTAACAGCAAACCTGCTTAGCAGTGATTAAACTTCCATTTATAAGTATATGTATGTTAACAGTGCATGCTTATGCTAAGCTGTCATGGCTTAGTGGTTCAGTACTTTGATTATGGTGCACAGTGTCCTGGGTTTGAGCCTTGCCATTGCTTTTTTTATTTTACTACTGTCCAGACAGGCTAGGGGGTGTGGCTTTGTTTAGGCAACTTTGCTCAACTTTGCTCTACGTTGCTCCACGTTGCCCGACGTTGCCCGACATCGCGCTAGTTAGCATGGTGTGCAGCTCCGTGTAAACATGTTTTGTTTGCGCTAGTTGGTGTGATGCGCAGCTCCGCGCAATGCCATTGCACTAGTTAAAGCAGTGCTAAGCTATGAGCAATTACACATAACTGTGCTTAATACTAGTAAACTTTGCTCAGCAGTGCTTCACATTGCTTAAGATACGTTACTTATGCATTTATCAGTATGCATGACCATTCCACCTTCATATATATATATATATATATATATATATATATATATATATATATATATATATATATAAAATATCGTTCACTACTACATAGGCCATTTCAATGCATTTTACTAAAATTTAAAAGGTAAATGTCAGGGATTATTTTTATGCACTGATTTCCTACAGAAAATGGGAAGGGAAGTGGTGGGACTCGAACCGGGAATGCCTCCTCTTTGTGCGACGGCTCTACCACTATGCTATTGCTATTTGGCTTAATTTGCATATAAGTAGTTTATTATCCTCTTCGATGTCTGCACTGCTAACTGTAGCTAAGCAATGGGCAAACCCGCGCAATATACACACAAATACGGGCAGCTATATTGGGAATAATTAAAAAAAAAAAAGGAAAGCTTTACATTTTAAACTTGTACAGGGATTTAGAATGTGGGGGAGTGTAGTGTTGGGTATGTAGACATTTGAGCGGACTCGCTCATTTCAGTTGACATTTGCAGTTTAGGCACTTGCAGGGGCATGGATATTTGGACTGCTCGGCAGTCTGACATGCCCCCTGCACTTGTGCACGCTCCGTGTTAGCCTTAGAGTTGAGTCAGTGCACCCTCATGAATATGCATGACTCGCTGATGTCATACCCTTAGGCTGCGGTTTCCGAGTAAGTCTTATTTAGTCTTACACAGAGGATTAGTGAATCCCGGACTATGTTTTTAATGCTGTAAAGTTATTTCAAATTTCTCTAGACAAATATAAATATGAACCATTTTTCACTGTGTACTTTATTTGATTCTGTGATAAGTTAAAAATTGATTTAGTATATGTAATGCTGTATTTGAAGTGTGATATATTTGCACAGCCTGACTGATTTATTATTTTTTTTAAATTAACAACTTTGTCTGTGTGAGTAAATGGTAGAAAACTTTCATTTTTATTTATACCACTTGTTGATGACAGAAAAACAACACAGCCTAATATTTTATTGGTTTTCCCAATGTACTATAATTTTTTTCACTATTAATTACACATTTCTTTATTTTGGTACAGTATACATTGCTATCCCTTTAGTGATAATTCAATGGTAAATTAATGCCTTACTAAAAATCAAAAGATAGGCATTCAACAAGACAAATCGAGTTGCTTTAGTAAATAAATAGAGAGATTTGGCAGAAGCAGTGGGAAATGTGGTTTCCAAATAATGGCAAATTATTTCAATGACCCTATCCTCAGAATATCTGGGCACATCATCCGCACTGTGATTTTTACTGAAGAATAATGTACAAAGAGCATGTAGTTTATAGCCGTAATGTTCCCTCTGTCTTAGAATATGATAATATGTTGAATTTACTATCATAGCTGACAGGGGCCCATGAGTGCAAATGCTGCAGTATATACAACATGTTCAAGTCAAGATAATATTAATAGTAAATATCTTCATGTCAGTAGCAATGAACTGTGACAAGTTGAAGTTACTGCTGCCCATATAACCTTCAATAAAAGACAGGTCAAGATAAGAATGCCAGGACATTTAAGGGCAATATTTAGAAACATATCAGTAAGTGCATAAACCATCATTTTGATAAGGTTCATAACTATGATGAATTATTTTTATAACTGTGATCCATCTCAGTTAAAGTACATAGTATTCTTTGAGCTGTCTGTAGTTGATGCAAGTAAAAAAAAAGAAAGAAATGTATTTGGAAGCATGTTTAAGTTGTGATATTTGAGGCACCTAACTCATTTGGTTTGAATAAAGTAATTAACTTTATCTCTTATAGTTTCTGTGCAAAAGGCTATTTGTTTATTGTGATGCGATAGGGTATATAGGCTATATGTATAACTGTCATTCTATATATGTGTAGAGAAACACTTCACAATGCCGAAATCCTGAAAAGATCGAATTTCATATGGCCGAGACCATATGATCGAACTTTCAGAATCCCAACATTGTGAATGGAGATCTGCATACAGCACGGAATGGGAGATTCCCCTTTTCCTCACTGTAGTGCGATCTAGGAGTTGAATATTTAAGTAGGGGGGGTGCAGCCCCTCACATGAGGGGTGCAGGGAGGCTTGCCCCCCTGCAGAAACATTTAAATTGTAGGGTTTTTTTTAGATTTGTTTCAAAATTTTAAAATTCCGAAACATCGCTCATTTCAATCATATGAAATTCGATGTTTCAGAATTTTGAGATTCTGAAGTGAATCCATGTGTGTGTGTGTGTGTGTGTGTGTGTGTGTATATATATATAATATATATGTGTGTGTGTGTGTGTGTGTGTGTGTGTGTGTGTGTGTGTGTGTGTGTGTGTGTGTGTGTGTGTGTGTGTGTGTTAGAAAGTCTAATTCAAATATTACAGCACAGGCAATCAAAAAAAAAAAAGATCTATTTGACTCTTCTATTAAAAATCACTGCTTGCTCAGTTGAAACACATTCAAACACACTCTCCCATACTATCACCATGGACCAAACAAGTACTGTAGGGGTGCCATGCCACAGACATACAAGCACACGCACACACACACACACACACACACACGCACACACACACGCACACACACACACACACACACACACACACACACACACACACACACACACATGCATGTATATACACACACACACACAAAAAAAAGCACATCACACAACACACACCAACACAAAACCAAATAACTAACAGCAATTTTGGCATGGGAGCAATCACTCAACCTTATTCATATGTGGTGTATCTAGACTGAACCCTATCCCTGCCCCTAACCTCAGTGCTTCACATTAGGTTACTAAAGTACCATAAACACACACACACACACACACACACACACACACACACACACACACACACACACACACACACACACATTTTTCACACATGCCAGTATCCAAGCATAATATGAAATCAGTCCCCTCCCTTAGCTCTTACTCTAACCATATCTAATGTGTAAACACTCATATTTGCACTCTCAAACACAATACAAAAGCTTTCAGTATGTCTGAAAAGTTTGACATTACTACCCACTCCCACTTATTCTTTCCACATCGCCTACTCCTAACCACAACCAAAAGTAAAATTTCATACAAAAAGCAGTATTCAATATATGAAGTATTCTTCCTTCCTTCATTTGACTAGGAGTGCATTTGACAACTTCAGAAAAAGTTAACAACAACCTGTATGTATCTATCTATCTATATACAGTATATATATATATATATATATATATATATATATATATATATATATATATATATATATATATATATATATACACACACACACACACACACACACACACACACACACACACACACACACACACACATATACGTGTTTTCCCTGAATAGGATGAAGTAAATCAGTGAAACATAAATCAAAGAGAGGCATTTAGTTACTTATTTCTCACATTTTTGCTCAAAACAAAAGCATTTTATAGAAAATAGTACGTTCTACAAATTTTTCAGTTACTTTGAAATCAGTTCATCCAAGTCCCCCAAATATATCACTGATGTGCTACTGCAAATAAAATATATGTTTTATAAAACCAGAGGTACATACATTGACCTATTTCAAACATTATTAGATGCATCCCAAATATTTCAGTCAATGGGACACAAAATGAAAAATGTCTAAATTTTTCTTCATCAAGAAAAAAGCCAAAGTACAAAGAGAACTTGACTGGTTTCAATAGGTTCATATGTAAGCAATAGGCTGTCTGCTCTTCTTGCAGATCACTTTAAGCCTAGCCAATTTCACTTTTTGTGTTTAAAATATCCTACCCATTTAGTTATAGATTGGCATCACCCATCCCATGGTCAATAATTATATACTACCCCTAACAAAAACAACTGGGATCATACCATAGATAACCTGAGGGGACCCATTCATGGGATAAAACATTTAGGAGCTGCCTCTGTCCATTAGTAGGACAGAGGCAGCTGGGGGTAAATTTTCTGATTTCCATCCATAGATTTAAGTTGCGCTCAGAAATGGACAGGTATGAACTTCATTTTATGTAGATAGTGAGTCTGTTCCGCAGCAGCAGTCTCTTCGGTGAGGTATACCTGTCCTTCCAAACCATTCTGCTGATTTTGCAGAAGAGCTTTAGATAACTAGGCCAAGTACGTCTGATGCCATTTGGCTTGCTGATGTGCAGTAAAGCCATCAGAAATGGGTCACAGGATGCCTTGTATACCAGACACAGGACACCTCTTAGCAGTCTGTTGGATACCAAGTGTAGTGACAGGGCACTGAGTCAGTCCATGTAGGACATGTTGTTTAGGCCTTGTATCTTTTAGTAAGGTATCTCTACGGACTTTCCAGTTGTTGCTTGTGTCTGGATAGATACATGTCAAAGGGTGCATTATATTCAATGACTGGCCTTATGAGGCCTGTGTAAAGGGAGATAATGACATCCCTAGATCTAGACATAATCCCTTTGTTTATAAGCTGCTCAACACAGAAGAACTTTCTTACAACAATAGACACACATTGGTTAAAAGTTAGGTTACTGGCCACATAAGTTCTGAAATCCTGAACAACTGGGTCAAAACTAAGGGGTGTATTGTCAGTTTGGTAGTTGCTTGGGGTAGATGACTCCCCAAAAGATATAATAATGTGTTTTTTGGCATTTAGTTTCAGTCCACGATTTTGGCACTAGTTATTTATTTGAGGCAAACCTTCCTGCAGGATAGCTAATTCATTTGGGGATTCAAGGACTTCTCCTAGCTTGCTAATTGGCTAAATAGCTGGTGACATTGTAGGGGCTTCCAGTATGTGTGACAGTGAGAAGAGATGCTTGACAGTCAAAACGTCTTTGATAGAGGCTTCAGTATACTAGTGAAAGCCCTAGCTGATCCATAGTGCCTTTTATAGGTAAGATCCAGCTAATGGACCTCGCATCCTAATGAGTAAAACAAATTAAGCATAAGACCACATCAAAATGGTTCTGCTCAGTGCTAGGAGCCTAAGTAACACATTACCTGATCTTAAGCCCCTCCTGCATTTGGAGCACTTGCACATCTGTATTGTTACCAAAACCTGGCTTAAATGTTCAGAGTATTCCCCCTATACCTGAGTTTTACACATATGATGCCTTTAAACCAGATGGAAACTGTGGTGACATATCCATATTTTCTGCAGACCACTTTACCTCATGGCCTTTTCTGAGATACCAAAAAACAGAACTTATTGAGATCCAAATCAAACAAAATAGGGTGAATTATGAGAACAGCTCATTACAGGGCCCTCTCTATGTTCCCTGAAATCCATGTTTGGATGAACTTACAATAAATAAAAACTCTATAATCCTGGGAGACTATAATTGCATGATGATTAACTGGGAAACCTACACTTCAAATGTAGGATATGCCCAAACCTTGTTAGACTGTTTAAACAGAAATTCTGTGGATCTAATTGTCAAAGAACCATCTAGAAGACAGACTATTGTTGACCTGGTCCTTACAAACATAGCATCTATGAGTACCATTCCCATGGTATTCCCTTCACCAGTTAAGTCCAGTCACAAACTGGTAACTTTCTCTATCAGAATCTCTAAACCTTCAGCTCCAAGTATCACAGAACTCAACGACTCCTCGAGTCCTTCTAAAAATTTTATGATAAAGTCTTCAAATTCACATATAACTGTATTACCCAAGATTTTTGTGTGGCAAGTGCTTATGCAGACAAATTCTATTCTCACCTAGATAAATATATTAGCTGTCACAAGCAGATCAAAACAAAATAGGAAATTTAAAAGTAATCCAACATGGTGGTCCACTAGGATAAACGCATTATACAGTGAAAGAAAAAAATTAAAAAATATATTTAATGTTTACAGAAAAACTAAACTCCTTCAGATCAAGGATAACTTCAACATGTTACCAAAGGAACTAAAAAAGCTATAAGAAAAACAATGGCATACCAAGAACTCAGATTAGCATTAGAAGCTAAAGAGACCTACAAATCCTTCTTTAGTTACATTAGGAAGATAAGGAATGAAACTCAACATTGTTTCAAGCGCATTCAAAATAGAAATACCAACTCAGATCCAGTGGATATGGCCACTATGCTATATTAGAACATTGAAGTTTCGCAACTTCAAATGTTCTAATACTGATCCCTATTCAGTGACCGCTGAAAATAGCAAAGCTGCAGAAAACCGAATTTCTTCCTAGGGAAGGAATTTGGTTGGCCGTTCCTGTGACTTCGCTATGTTCAGCACTGTGGTGGAAAATTACGAGTCGGGATCAGGTAAGTATGCAATTGTGTGGATGTGAGGGTTAGGGCACGGGGTAGGTGAGTTAGGGTTAGGGCGTGTGTCAGGTAAGTGTGCGATTGTGTGGACGTAAGGGTTAGGGCAGGGAAGGTGAGTTAGGGTTAGTGCGCGGTTGAGGTGAGTGTGCGATAGTGACGGACCTTAGGGTTAGGGTTTGTGTTAAGGTAAGTGGATAGCTAGTGGTGTGTGTACAGTTTAGTGTAGGGTTAGATGTAGGATTGTAGGTGTATGTGTGTGGATTGCTGTTTGTTTGGTGTGTTTGTGTTGTGTGTATGTGTGTCGGAACAGCAAATTTTTTCCCCTGGGAAAAAATTTGCTGTTCTGATTGTTCGATATTGTCAGCATTCACTGAATAGGGGTCGATATTAGAACATCCGACGTTTTAAAAAGTCAGTGTTCTAATATAGACCCCTATCAAACTATTTCAGTGCAAACCTCACCCCAGAGACAAATGTACAAAGTACACATATCCCTGAAGGTTTCCCCACCCTCCATTACCACCCCCGATTATTATTATTGAACAACTTTTATTAAAATCTATTTCTGAAGGTATCCCCACCCCACCCCAAATTATTATCAGCAACATTTACTAAAATTAATTTCTAAAATGAACAATCAATCAATCCTCCATCGGATCTGATAAAAACCCAGCTGCCTAATGAACAGCACTAATCAAGTGCTGGCAGACTCACTCCTTAAGCTACTCAACTTGAGCTCAGGAATGGATTTGTCCCCAGATATGGTGCACTGCTGTGGTGATGCCAAATCATAATGGTGGCCCAACCATTGAACCCAAAACTTACTGACCAATCAGTTTGCAAAGGCATGGAACATATCATAATGGGCCAGATTAAGGCTGAATTCAAAAACCTTATCAGATTTGACCCCTGCAGTTTGGCTTTTTCAGTAATAGATCTGATCTGATGAATCTGACAAACTTTTTTGAGTGGGTGACAAAGGCAGTGTATAGAGGGTATGCTGTTCATAATTGTACCTTGACCTTGTCAAGACATTTGACACTATACCTCATGCCAACATAATAAACAAACGAAATGCACTCCAAATTGACCCCTATGTAGTTAGAGGGATTGTAAATTGGCTGAAGGACAGAATCCACATAGTAAGGGTAGTAAATGCTTCTTCAGGGAGCATGAAAGTGTCCAGTGACATTCTTGGGACCACTGCTATTGAGTATCTACTTCTCTGATCTCCAAATTACAAATGAGGATCTCTGGTTCATAGGATCATAGGATTATAGGAAGTTCATAGGTTCATAGGTAGGTTCATAGGTAGGTACTAGGCTATCGGCCCTGGGGCCTATACAAACCCAGCCAAAAAGGTACCCTGGTTTTTGCCACCCAAGAAAATTATTTTCCTGTGCCACTGTCAAGCAAAGCCACAGAGGTGATCCCCGGGTGAATTTCCCATCCAATCATCAAGATTTTTCTTGAAGAGTGCAAATGAGGAGCTTTGTTTGATATAGATAGGTAGTTTATTCCAGAGTATGAGAAGTCTCTGGGACAGGAATCTATCCCTCCGGTATGTTCTGTTTATTGTGGTGACAAGGATTAGGTCCCTAGAGCATGTAGCTCGGAGGGATTGGGATTTCTTGAAGTGGGGCATGTCCAACAGCTCTGGGTTTGACATAGCTTTGTATGTTAGGCAGAGATCACCTCTGAGTAGGCGATATGCGACGGAGTAAAGCTGGAGTTTTTTGAGAAGGTCTGCGTAGGGCATCTGTTTGAGGCCGGTAATCCTCTTTGTGAGGTATTTCTGTGACCTTTCCACTTGTTGTAGATGTCTTGTGAGGTACATACCAAAAGGGGCGTTGTACTCTATAATGGGTCTAATGTGTGATGAGTAGAGGGGAACAATGACATCTTTTTTTTTGGATGAGAAACCTTTTGTGATGAGGTGTGCCACATAGAAGGATTTCCTGACTACTGTGGTGATGTGATTATCAAAGGAGACACTACTGTCCACCTGTGTCCCAAGGTCTCTTATCACACTTTTGCTGTTAAGTATACTACCACCTATGTTGTAGTTCATGGGTACAGAGTTTTAACCAAAGGGGATGACAATGCACTTTTTGGCATTGAGCTTGAGGCCATGGCTTTGACACCAGGCATCTGTTTCAGTGAGGCCCTTTTGTAGGATGTCCACATCGTTAGGAGTTTTGATTATGGCTCCTAGTTTGCAGTCATCTGTGAGCTTCATTAGCCAAAGACCTTCTGTTTTAGCCTGTACTTCAGAGAAGTAGATACCAAACAGGAGAGGACCCAGGACTGAACCCTGTGGTACTCCACTTGCCACTGGTCTGAAGTTGAATTTGGAGTCTGCTACTTTCACAGTGCGGGTTCTGTCAGTGAGCCAGTTGGCAAACCATCTTGTGACATAGGGATTTATACCTAGTTTAGTGAGTTTATCTATAATTCCAGAGTGGGGGATGGTGTCAAAAGCCTTGGCAAGATCTAACTAGGCTGTGTGAACCACCTTACCCTTGTCTACGGCTTTGGTGACTGCTTCAAAGAAGTCTATCAGGTTTAGGAGACATGATCTGCCTTTTATAAACCTGAACTGGGTGGGGTCCAGAGTTTGGAGATTACCAATGTCTTTGTTTATAAGTTCCATGATGATAAGTTCCATGGCATTGCAGACCAGGCTTGTCAGGCTAATGGGGCAGTAGTTCCCGGGGTCTGTGGTGGCTCCCCCCTTGTGGAGTGGGACAGCCGTCACTGTGAGCCATTCAGCAGGCACAAGTTACTAGGCTAATGGCCCTACGGCCCTTACAAGTCTAGCCAAGTTCTACCCTTATTTCCATGATAAACACCTATTGCCCCTGTCCAAGAGGGACATGGGTGGAACCCCCTGGGTGAATTTACCCTTACCCATCCAATCATCCAGACTGCATTTGAAGAAGGCTAATAAGGTTCTCTGTTTGACATGATGTGGGAGTCTGTTCCGAAGGTGTGGTAACCTCTGGGAGGCAAATCTGTCCCTCCAGCAGGTTCTATTAATGTCACATACCAGGTTAAGGTCTTTAGAGTGAGTAACTTGTGTACCATTTGACTTGCGGATATGCATTTCCAATAATGCAGGGTCAGAGATTGCCTTATATGCAGGCAGAGATCACATCTGAGTAGTCTGTATGAAACAGAATAAAGTGACAGATTTCAGATGATCCACACAGGACCAATGCTGATGACCTTGAATTTTCCTTGTGAAGAAACTTTGTGGTCTCTCCAATTGCTGCAGGTGCTTGGAAAGGTACATACCAAAATGGGCATTGACCTCAACTATTGGCTTGATGAGGGAAGAGTGGAGACAATGCCCTTACTTATGGAATGGCCAATATAGAATGTCCTTCTCACCACTGTGGAGACATGGTGATCAAATGTAAGATTGCTGTCAACATGTGTGCCCAGGTCTTAGAGTG
The DNA here is from genome assembly GCF_019279795.1 of Protopterus annectens. Taxonomy (NCBI): domain Eukaryota; kingdom Metazoa; phylum Chordata; order Ceratodontiformes; family Protopteridae; genus Protopterus; species Protopterus annectens. Next base: position 1,847,666,219 of record NC_056726.1, read on the forward strand.
TTGCTATTGATGTGGTAGTTAGCAGGAACATCACTGTTAGTGAAAGGTATTAAAATAGATTACAGAATAGATTTATAGATTAGTACTAACTGCCCTTGCAAGCCTAACCATTTATCCCTTGTGAGACTTAAACCTTGCACCTTGTGTTTATAAGGAAAACACATTAACCATTAGGCCACCATCCCAACCTTATCAAGATTTTTCATGAAATACATTTTTTTGCATTGAGTTTAAGGCCATGACTTTGGTACCAAACATTTGTTTGTGTAAGACCCTCTTGTAGGATGTTGACATCATTTTGAGATTCTATGGTCACTCCCAGTTTGCAGTCATCAGCAAACTTTGTCAGCCACAGACTTTTTTTTGCTTGTACCAAGTTTACAGATGATTGCAAACTGGGTGCCATCCTAAAGTCCCCTCTGACACACACATGCACACTCCAACATTTATCTCTCTATCTATTTATCTATCTTTGTTTACCAGGAATGTCTGACTGGGATAAAACCCTTTTTCAGCAGAGGCCCAGGGAGAAAAGCTCAACATTTATTTTAACATATATATAAAATACATTTACATGATATCAGAAGGAATACAATATATAGGTAAGTGTACATACATAAGAGAAAAAAATGAAAATAGCTTACATATATATTTAGGGACAGAGCATGTACATAGCATGCATAGATATATATACAGCGTTGGACATTCATTAGAAATAGACACAGGCTTCTACATAATGAAGAAAGATAGACCTAACATTGGAAAAGATACTGTAATATTACCTGCAATTTCTAGCAATTAAAATAATTCACAAAAACGTCTGGTAATGTAAGATAGCAACACCGGTGTAACACGGCTCGGACAGGAACTAAAAACTTTTTATTATTACAAACAAGACAAAAATAAATGGTTAAGCGCTTTCATCTGAATATACAGACTTCATCAGAACAGTTTAGGACCATTTGAAAAATCAAATAAATAAACTTTTTGGCGCCAAAAAATATTGATGTCAATTGTGATTTAAAAAGACAGTGCTTGGCTATAAGCCGTTCCTTCAGAATCCTTATTATTAGCCAAACTAAAAACCACACTAAAAACCACAAGTTGTCTGCCAACATTTGCCTGCATGATAATAAACTTATTCATTCTATCTATTGATACCATAAATTAGTACTGCAACAAATGATAATAAATAATAAATATATAATACTACAAAATACTATAAAAATGCTATAAAAATACAAGGTACTATGAATATGCAAAATGCTTAGAAATTCTACTGTTTATACTCCTGCTATTAAATAATGAATATATAATGTGTCTATCTGATATATCATAATACCAATATATATCAATAAAATATGAAATATTAAAACATTGAAATACATTAAAATACATGTATGTGAATCCAAATTATTGAAGAACAAATTCTAAAAATACTTTTGTATCATTAATACCACTAATGTGAATAGTACATGATGTGAATACATAATAACTGTGTGCCATTATGCCAAAATCAAAAATGGCTTAATACTGATATGATCATTGATGCCTGGTTTTCTCGTGGCATCAGTTAAAATCTGCCATTTACTTTCTTTCATACCCAGAAGGGCTTTCCAATTGCCACCACATGGGGAAATTTCTACATGGTCTATAATGGCAAATTTAAAAGAATGTGTATCTCCACTATTAAATATATGTCGATACAATGCATTGTTTTTGTCCTTTACCTTAATGCTGTAAAAATGGTCATAAATACGTCACTTTAACTGTCTCTCAGTTTTAATTATATAAAAAGCAGAGGAGGCCATACATTTAGCCAAATAGACTATATTCTTAGTATTACAATTCCCAGCTTTATATTTAATATATGTCCTGTTAACATCATCTAACTTACATCCTTCTGCTTCGTTTATAGCTTGGCATTGTTTACATGACCCGCACTTTCTAGTAGTATGTACTTTCTTTGTCTTACTATTATTCTTCGTCATGATTTCCAACTGTCTCTTTATATTCCTTCCGGTTTTGTAAACGAAACATGGATGTTTACCTAAAGTAGTTTCTATTTCATCATCCACTGTTAACAAATTCCAGTGGTTCCTAATGACATTTTTAATATGTTGTACATGTGGTGAATATGTCAAAACGCATATCCGATTGTTGTTTCATTCATTCAGCACCGATGAACCAATGTTCATATTTGTAAATTGCCTTCCCAATAATGGGGGATATTTCTTACCCCATTCATTCCTGACATAATCAATAACATTAATAATAAATTGGGATATCCCCTATTAATGAACATAGACTTGATAAACTCAAGTTCTTGGTTCATAATGTCGATAGTCGAAGACATACGGGCTGCTCTGATACACTGTCCTTTGAATATATTTTTAAGAACGTGCCGAGGATTGTCACTACTGAATTCTAAATAATCATTAGAAAATGTATCCTTTCTATATATTTGTGATGTAAAACCATCATCAGAGCGACTAATGTATGTGTCTAGATATGCTATACCACTTTTGCTAACCTTATAGGTAAATTTTAGGAATTCACTGGAATTATTGATATAATCAATAAATAAATCAATCATATCTGTGGGTCCTTTCCATAACAGGAACATATCATCCAGGTATCTAGTGTAATATGGGACATATTGAAAAAAATTCACTTCTAAATAGATGTTCCGTTTCCCATTCCAGCATAACCAGGTTAGCAAAAATGGGAGCACAAGATGCTCCCATTGCTACTCCCCTGGTTTGTCTGAAGTATTCACCTTCAAAATGAATGTAGTTAAAATCCAAAACCATCCCCATCATGTCCATAATGAGAAAATACGGTTCCAATCTATGTTAGAATATTTTCTCAAACTATTGCTAACATTCTGCAGACCAATATCTTTGGGGATGCTAGAGAACAAATCAATGACATCAATAGTGATGAAAATTAAATCTCTACTCCAAATATTAGGGGTAAGCTGGGCTAAAAACATCCACGAGTCCTTGATAAGGACATCTGGAGTGTTTCTCTCCAGGCCTCCGCTGAAAACAGGCTCTGTGGAACCTAGTCGGACATTCCCGGTCAACAAATGTTAAATAAATAAATAAATAAATAAAAATAAATAAGGTATGGACTGTTATCATATACAGGTTTAACCCATCTATCTATGGCTACCCCTAAAGAGTAGATTTTGGATTTACTACCTGAGACAATAGGTCTAAAAGGGGGGGGGGGGGATGTTAAACTCTTATGAACCTTAGGGATGCCTATAATAGTTGCCAAAGTGGGAAACTCTACTTTCAAATAATTGTATGTATCACTGGTAATTCTGTTGTCAATTAGATATTCCTCCAAGGCTAGATCAATTCTTTTATATCCTATATTGATTTCATTCCAAGAAATAGTCTCAAAATTGCCAGATTCATACAAAATATTGTGCATTTCATTAATATAGTCCATAGTGTTGTATAAATCTACTCCACCCCCCCCCTTAGGTTTCATAACTCTAACCTCTTTATTAGTCATTAACTCTTTCAAACATTTACATTCACTCTCTGATAAATTATCCTTATTGTTTTAAGTATTTTTAAATTTATTAATTTTATTGAATTTATTAAATTTATAAATATCTTGACATACCATTTTTTCAAAACTTGCAACTCTCGGATTAGCTAGTGGAATAAAAGTGCTCTTCTTCTTTAATTTGTTAGGTACAAAGTGTCCATTGTTCTGGTCATTGGTTTTAAAAAATAAGGCTAGATTCAACCTCCTACAATATAATTTCATTTCAGAAATGGTGTCAACTAAATTGAATTTCACTGTAGGAATAAACTTCATACCCTTAGAAAATAACATATAAAATTATTTTGTAATGTCCACATTAGTGTAATTGAACACATTAAATCCATTAAAAGTATGCACTATATTGTCAAGATCACTGTTATTATTATGTGATATGTCATCTAAAGAGTTAACCCGAATATCAGAAACTGTATTGTTGAGGTCCCTGAAATAATGGGGCCTCCTAACCTCTAATGTTGATGTTACTACTGCTTCTATTTCCATTCCTGCTGTCTCTCTCTTTTGTTCCACTGTATGTACTGTTTTTTTGGGGCTGGATAATATCCGCCCCCTTGAAAATTAGAATCTTTGTCCAAATATCTAACAACATTCCTATTTGTCCTATCTCTTTCCAATACATTGTTCTCGTTTGGCCAAATATAGGACCCATTGTTGTCATAATGCTCAACATCCCGTAGTATTTTCCTACTTTTTCTTTGGTATATCCCCTTGGCTTTTTGTTCAGCTATTTTAAACTGTTTATCATATAAATCTTGCCACTGGGGAAATAACAAGTCAGTCACTATTTCCTGATTAAGTTTTTCCACTTCACACACTAAATGAGATAACTTTTCATCAGTTTTCTTAATCAGAATATTCATATAACTGAATCCAGAATTGTCAAACAGTTTGTTAAATTCAGTCATAGTGTTGTTATTTAAATCAAGTCCCATAGGTAATTTAAAAAACCTAAGACCCTTAGGTACAATATGCATAGAAATACACTTAGTGAGATAGGCATTATCAATTTTTATACTTTTTACTGTCAGCAAGTTCTTTCCTAAGGAAAAAATCATGTCCTTTAAAATCCCCTTAGAATTGCTGTAGTGTCCACCATCAATATTGTTTGTAATGTGTCCTCCACTATTAGTGAATTCATATTCGTCACTAAGAATCTGGTCTAAATAATCTTTGTCAGATGTACGTTTAATTTGATCCAGACAATTGGTTATGTTATGGTTAGGACTAGAGGATGTAGAAATAACAACAGTACCTTTATGGCTGTCCAAATTTCTCCTGGCCATGGAAGAATAAGTCTTAATAGGAATCTGACGTTTGGGACGCGCTCCCAAATGTTCCACTTCTTCACGTACATGAAATAAACTAAAATCAAATGTAAAATAATTGTCCGATGTAGTGCTAACATTATTGTTTCTGTTGCGTGTACAAGGAAGTTCATGCAGAGAAAAATTTGCGCCATACTGATTATTCCCTTGCCCATTGGGAATGTCCATCTGCGTGCTGTTTTCAACACTTGTAGTTTCAGTTTTACCATTTGTAGAATGTAACCCATCCTGCTTCTCTTTCCCAGGAGGTGTCGAAGCTGTGAGCCTTCGCCCCACCAATTCAATAAGCGGAGACACTTCATCTTTTAAAGTAGACAGCTCCGTATGTATTTTTGCAATCTCATTCCTGTTCAATGAAGCCTGGGACACCTCATTGATGCTATCCATTACGGTCAACCGCTGACTACAACAATATCACCAAGGCAACTGAGTAAAAATGTCCCAAAAGACACAAAAACGTCTGGTAATGTAAGATAGCAACACTGGTGTAACACGGCTCGGACAGGAACTAAAAACGTTTTATTATTACAAACAAGACAAAAATAAACGGTTAAGTGCTTTCATCTGAATATACAGACTTCATCAGAACAGTTTAGGACCATTTGAAAAATCAAATAAATAAACATTCAGATGAAAGCGCTTAACCATTTATTTTTGTCTTGTTTGTAATAATAAAAAGTTTTAAGTTTCTGTCCGAGCCGTGTTACACCAGTGTTGCTATCTTACATTACCAGATGTTTTTGTGTCTTTTGGGACATTTTTACTCAATTAAAATAATTAAAAGAAGCAGTTTTAACTATGGAAATATTAGAAAGGAGAAGGTGGTTGATAATGAAATATAATATGACATATTAGTAGTAAAGCAACTATGAGAATATTGTTATGTATAAGACTGAGATGTGAGGTAATCAGGAAAGTGAGAAAGGTTGGGACTACTTGTAAGGAGTATTAGTTTGGGATAGATGAGGAAAAAGAGAGAGTGAGACTGGTAAACTGTGATGAGGGACAGGCAGGTAGTGGTTGATCTTATCAGAGAGAAAAAGCGATCGTGTCTTATCAACTTACAACATATAATTGATCCAATATTTGTAATCAAAGTTACTCCTTCTGGGTAAGTGAGCATCTTTCTGGCCCAATGGAGAAAAAGGAGGAAGTGGATAAAATAAGTATTTGGTGAAACGGTAACAGGTGTGACCAAGCAAATTTATTCTAGCCAGGAGCTGACCAGTAGCAGAGCCAATATTTACTTATTGTATTTTTTAGGAATTTAAAGGTATGTGTCTTGTTTATTTGTTTTATTTGCAGTGGAATAGTGTTTCAATTTTTAGTAACTTGGTAGAAGTATAGAGAAACCCCAGATGAGTTGCTGTTTTTGCACATAGAGAGGAGTGATTTTTTACTTAACTGTAGTAGTCCAGAACTTCGGTTATGATTGGAGCATATTTTTCAATGATAGTTATTTTTCAGGGAAATTAACTCATTTTGTAGACTTTCTTGTGTTGTAAGGAAGCAAGGTAGTGGGAAAGTTCTAGCCAGTGTAAATGTGAAAGGGCTATGCAATGGTTGACTTTTAGTGGGGAATTTGCTATAAATGTGTCTGTTTTATTGTAACGTGTCAAGTTTAGATTTAAGGGTGATATTGAGATTTGTAAAGATGGGGGATGCATATAGTAGGGATGGAAGTAGATAGGAAGTAGCTATGGATTTTCCTGCAGACTCTGTGATAAAACATTTTGCTGTGTGTAGTAATACAAGTTTCGAACGAGACTTTTCGATGCCCTCCAGTAGGTGTTGGTCATACTTGAGCTAAGGGCATTCATTTTGTCCGTTTGTGGGTTGAGAGCAGGTTTGCATTGGTGAGCCAGGATTTGATGGATAGGAAGGCCTGTTGAGTGATATCTTGTAGGGTATGTAGTGATTGTGCAGAACAGATGAGTGTTGCATGATCTGTATATTGAATGAGGGTTGCTTGTTAAAAAGCTATATGGAGTTGGCTGACAAATATGTTAAAAAAGCAGAGGCCCAAGTACTGAACATTGGGGAACCCTGGCTGTAAGTGGCAGGAATGTTGTGAGGTCCTGCTTCCACTTAACTGCTCATTGCCTGTTTGACAGATAACTATGGAACCAGGCTTGAGCTGATTTGTTTAGACCAAGAAATGTTAGTTCATTTAAAAGCTTCTGATGCTTTATCATGTCAAAGGCTTTTAACAGGTAGAGAAAAATAGATGAGACTAGGTCCCCATTGTTTCTGTGTTGATTGATGGTGTTGGTAAATCTGAAGAAGGCAGCTGTGATACAGTGATTTGGCAGGAATCCATGTTGCATAGGAGAAAGTAAATGATGGTCACTGAGGAATTTGATTAATTGGGAGTGCATACAATTTTCTAGAATTTTGGATAGGGGTGAGAGAATCATTTTAGGTCACTAATTAGTCATGTCTGTTAAGTTGCCACCTTTATGGATGGGGTTTATGAATTATTTTTCCAGATTGTTGAGACATAGTTTTCACATATGGATCTGTAGATTAGGATAGAGACAGGAAATGCTATGGATGTGGTTCATCAGCTGCCAGGTTTGTCAGCTTTAATTTTAGTAAATATTTTTATTGCTGTCATTGGGACAGGTGAGGGCAAGAATTGCTCTGCAATATTATGGGTTTCTGGGTTGGTGAAGAGTAGGTTGGAGTTTTGCTTAGTGATTGATAGTATTGAGTTAATGAAGTGGTGGCTAAACTGAGTTAGAATGCTGCCTAAGTTTTTATTGATTGTTGGAAAGGGAGTGGAAGATTGCCCTGGGTGCAATACTTTTTAATGGACAACCAGAAGTGAGTGGAGTTGTTTTAATGTGATTTCTGGAAGTTTGAGAAATAGGATTTTTTTGTCGTTAGCTATTTGCTGTTTAGATAGTTTTGGTACTGTTCCATATTCCAGTAGGGCTCTTTGATGTTTGGTTTTGAACCATTCTTTCCAAGCATAGTTTCTCATAGTTATTGTATCTTTGATTTCACGTTAACCATAAGGCTGGCTTTGACCTGACTCTTTTGGTCCTGAAGGGTGCCTGTTTGTTTAGTAGTTTTAGAAATATCAGATGAAAGTGGGTGATTGCTTCATCTAGAGGTAGATTTTTTAGTATGTTCCAGTTGTATTGAGAGAGGATTGAGTTAAATTGTTCTGTACTTTTTTTTTTTTGAAAACTTGTTTGTAGACCACTTGTCTAGGAATATTTTGTCTCTAACTAATTATATAAGTTGACAAGTGGTTACTAATAGGGTCTGTCAAGATACCACTTGAGATTATGACATCTAGTTTATTTGTGAGAATCTAATCAAGTGTGGTTTCTGTCTTTGTTTTTTTTTTTTTTTTTTTTTGTACTTAGGTGGTAGTGGTGTTTATCAGCTGTGAGAAAGAATGTAGTGATGGATCATGGAAAATGTCTAGACACTTCCCTCTCATTTGACCATCATGTTGCAATGGCAGTTAGAAATCCCCTTTTACTTTGCACAACTAATTGCAAAAGTATATGTTCAAGATCAGAAGAAGTTATCCTTGTATTCCTCACCAATTAAGCATATCATAGAATACAATGTCCCTTTAGGATGTATCTCACTAGACACATCAAGCAACTAGAAAGACCACAGAGCTTCCTAAATAAAAAGATCAAGGGCTTAAAAAACTGATCTAACAAGAGAAACTTGAAGCTCTTTCCCTGTATTCAGTATTCTATAGACTCTTATAGGGTGATATGTGCCTCACTTAATGGTCCATAAGAGATCCAGTAGTACAATACCTAATCTACTTTCATAAATAGAACAGTCCTACAAATACTAGGACCAGAAACCTAACTATACGTAAACAAGCAAGCAAAACAGGGTAGAGAGATACATTTGTCATGCAGTGCTTGTCCCTTCTTTGGAATAAACTTCCTTTCCAAATTAAGCAAAGCAGTTCACTATCTTCCTTCAAAAATGGAACTGAATACTTGGATGACAAGTCATAAATTCACCCCTGGTTTGACTGACTTTTCTCTCCTTGAAGAGAGGTAAGACCTAGGATAGGAACTGGCAAGGTGTTAATGGCCTCCTGGGTCAGTTGTTTTGTATTTTCTGTGATTCTATTATTCTATCATTTTATGATATTGTTTTCTTCTAATTAAAGGCAAACAATTTCTAAGCCATATTATATGAATGATTGACAAGGTAAATGTTGTCCTACAAGTAAACAGCACAAATTAAATTTTATTATTGACAACCCTTTGCACACAGGACCCCAAATACTACATCTAGTTACTGAAATGATTTTAAAACATATGCTTTGAAGGTTTAAAACAGTTATCCACACAACTTTTCTTTCTATAATTCAAATTACTTCAAAAGCTCATGCAGAGTGTAAATATATTTACTAGAGATGAGGGCAGCCTAGGAGAATATGCAAAACCTCTAATGATCTCTCTGTGGGAAGAGAATCATTTCTTTTATTACCAAAACACACATATATAATAAAAAAGGTAAAAAGTGCATTCAAATGTGTTGTGCTTACTGATGGGAGTACTTGCATGGCAATCTGTAATTGACTTACAATGTCACTGTTGCCTGATAAGTGCACAGATATACATCTGATTTCCAGTGAATGATACATGCACAGTAGTATCCTAAAGAACCTCACATATGCTCTAGGCAGAGCATGTAATATATTTAGCATGTTTTTTGTTCCTACGAGCTACATACACATTATCAGATAAAGGAAATAATGCATTGTATATGTCAACAGTCATTTGTGTAACTTACAGGAGACTTCAGTTTAAAATAAACACTCTAAAAAGCCCTTATGCACACACATATTTGCAGAATTACTTTTTCTGCTTATACAAATATAAAATAACAAGAGAAAATACTAATTGCATAGAAGTTCATAGGCAATTACTAGTCTATTGATCTGTGAGTATCTTGCAATACAAATATCTAAAGATAAATGTTGGGGTAATTACATGCTTGACCTTCCCATAAGGACTACTTCCAGTGGTGATTAACTGTGGGTAAATCTGTGGTTGTCCAGCTATTTTTCCATATTATATTTGAATACAGTAAGAAAAGTACTATGTTTTATGAGGAGTGGAAATGGCATTTAAAGTGATGCATAGCTATCCCTTCAGCATGTTCTATTAATTTTGCAAAAAAAAATATTTAGGTCTCTTGAGTGGATGTTTATGACACCACTGGACTTTCTGATGTGTAAAAGGTTTGATAGAATAGGGTCTGTTGAGGCTGTATATGCAAGACAGAGGTCACCACTCAATAGTTTGTATAAAATCAAGAAGACAAGGATTTGAGGTGGTCTGTATAACTTTATAATTTAGGCCCTTGATTTATTTTTAGTAAGAAAGCATTAAGATCATTCCAGTAGTAACGAGTCTAGGAAGAAAAATAGAGAAAGGGGATTCTCCTCAAGGATCACCTTAATGAGCATCAAGTACAGTGTAACAATTATTGTCCATGTTGCATTTCCTTTCAGTAGCCCACTCACTTATACTTGCACATCATTATATACTACAGAAATATAATATATTTGCATGAACTATATTAATTTTGAGTAACTATAGTAGTTGCAGCTGCTTCATTTCTATATACTTGCTTATTAGGAAAAACTAAATTTGCACATGGGATAATTAATGTATATGGTGCAAACTGCTGATACAGTTACATATTCCTATGCGACAAAGAAATACCTATGCTAAAATTTTATAATACTAGTTAACTATCTGCTGCATACTATATAACAGAAAAGCATTCTTAAATATAATTGAATTCCCCTGTATTTCTTGTATTTGTCATACATCCGTGTGAATGTGAAGCAGAAAGGTATAAAACAGCATAGCACAAAAAATATATATTTAGCTAGCTGTATTGTCATGTAACTGCTCTGAAAAAAATGAATAATGGCAATTAACTATGTGTTCCACACTGCAAAATAATGTTTTAGGCATAAATTAATTTGACGGTTTCATGTAATTATGCTATTTCTGCATGGCTGTGTAGCGATCAAGTTATATGTACATGGCACAATAGATAATTACATTTAGTAAGCTCTGTGGGCATAATGGGATAAAACCCGACTATGATCCAGGTGACCTGACTTAGTAGTTTGTGTACCGGTTGTAACTGTCACTGGGAGGACAGGAGTTTTGAGGAATTATGAAGTTTAGTCTGCTAGCATCCTTTAAGGGTGAAGCGGGTGAGGCATGTGTTCATTTATGTATATATTGTGATGATGTGAGGTGTTGCCATCTGTGTCAGGGAGAGTGGGGTGGTGCATGTGTAACATATACCAGCATAGTTAGCTGGAGTTTTGTAAACAATTTTGTGTCATTTGACTATCACACTGACTTGTACAGATGCTTATGTTAAAAATGTATCAACAGTGTTATAACTGATTAAATGCATATGCTTAAATAAAGAATTCTGGAAGGAAAGAGTAGAATTTTTAGGAATTGTTCTACAGCTTTCAGACACTGCAACAGATCTTAGCAAAGCTCTGAGTGTGTATTGTATCAGAGTTGGGTGATGAAATGTGATGTCATTCTATAACCAGCACTGAGAGAATGGAACTCGCACAGCAGTTTGTTTTGTTTTCTTTGGAATCTGATATAAAATATCTATGTCAGTTATCACAGTTAATCAGTTCAGTTAAGTTAGTAAGAAGCTCATCACCTTGCCTTGTGGAAGTAAGCATCTCAGTATCCTATCTTGCCTTGCTGTATTAATTAAGTTAGCTAGGGAACAGTTATTCTTTAGACAGTCAGGCAATACAGTGAGATTAGTTAAGTATTGTTTTTCTGCATCTGTGTGAATTTACCCAACTGTGTTATTTTTATTTCTCCTGTGATTGAAACTCTGGTGTTTACTGTACTTAGATATTTAGTATTCTCATGTTTTAGTTTTATTATTTATTATTAAATATTTTATACCTTTCATTGTGGCTTTTAGAGAATACTTTTAACATCATGAAAGTACTTGTGCTTATTTTAGTGATGCCTTGGCCACTCCAAAAACCCTTGCTGCATTTGTTACACTCTACCATTTATATTAGTATTGATTGTACTCAGTTTAATTGAATACCCTTGTGAGAGCCTTAAAGTAGCTGACTGGTGGCAGTGTGGTTACCTTATAGTCTGGGCAGAGGGGGCACAGCTAGTAAATCTGTGCCAGCCATTCCCAGGAGCATGTGTGAGTGTCTGAAAATCAAATACCCAGACATGGGTGTGTCAGCTACTTAAAACTGGGACACAATGCTCCAAAGTAAGTCTTGTTTGGGATCTGGAGAGACAGAGTCCAGTCCCAGGTCTAGAGTGTGTTATCTGTGCTCTTGGGGGAAATTGTGCTTGATTGCAGAGAGCTGCATCTGAAAAATACTGTGTAAATCCATTCCTATTTTAGTTACCATCTCACACCAGTGTCAGTGGTGAGGACTGAGGCTCTTTGATTACTGGCCTGGGGTAGAGATGTCATCACATAGATATTGTGCTCAGTAGAGCTGATATAGCAGAGCTAACTAGCTGGCTGTGTTTGATTCTATAACCATCTGAATATACCAAGCTGATATAAGTATACTTTTTTGCATTTGATCTGTTTCAGTGATAGTTAACAAAACTGTACTGCATTTATTTATTTTCTTCACTGTTTATTGTTGGCCTCTGTCTGACTGCATTTTGTTTGTTTTTCCTACACTCCAGCCAAAGTTGTGTTGTACTCTTAAACTTGGTGGCTTTGGAATTGCCTACCCCTGCTGTAAATTTGATTTTGGTCAATCCTCCCATGCCCATCTCATTTGTTCACTCAACTGACTACAGTGAGATCATTTGGGAAGGTCTATCTCCCTTGCTTCTTTGATTTTGGACACTCCTACCAGTCCCATCTCATTTGATCACTCATCTGAGTTCAGTGAGATTATTTGGGAAGAACTACCCCCTTGCTTTTTTGATTTTGGACACTCCTCCCGGTCCCGTCTCATCAGCTCAGTCTACTAAGTACAGGGAGAACATTTGGGAAGGCCAACTTAATTTCTTATTCTTGAACTATCCTCTGTTTCCTCCCACTCCACTAAAAATAATTAGACTTTATTCAGCTGCTTTTACTTTAATTCTGCTCTTCCTACTTTATTACCTTATTTTTGCTTTGCTGCATGCCCTTAAGTGTTCAAGTGCTTTTACTCTGCTGCATTTATTACTGCTTGTTAGTAGCCTGATTAAATGTATCTGTTATTCTAAGCATCTTAGTTTTCATTTTAGCACCTTGGCTTCAGGCCAGTAACTTTACATTTAAGAAGGTTTTTGTGGTCTACACTCTTGTGGACAACCCCTTATCAAAACCCTCTCTCCATAAGTCCACCCAAGTATACAGAACACTATGTCTGGACAATTCCCATCAGTTTCTCCTGCCAGCCTGGTTGACATGGGATACAGAGACAGTGTAGTAATTGCCTTATGTTTACTGACAGCCCTCTTCTCCTAGCACATAATTCTACTTGCGAAAAATGTATGTACATCAGTAATCTGGAATATATGCTATCTCACACCACAGTCAGTAAACCTGACAAAGAGGAGATTGCCAGCACAAACACCACACCACTCACATCACATAGCCAAGTCCAACACACACTCACCTATGCAGAGTTCTTCAATAAAAACTTACCTAAACAACAGAGACCTCTAAAACACATTCACAAACATTCCACACACAACACCAAACACATCACACACAGCAAACAATACACCAGTGTCTCACAAACACAACCCATATGGCAAAACAATAAACCAACACAGCCCACGAGGCATAACAATAAACCAAACATTCTAGTCATTGACAACTCAATTGTGAGTCACACTGATGTCCTCCTCACCAGGCTCGACAAAGAGAAGGTCACAGTTAGTTGTCTGTCTGGTGCCAGAATCCACCACATCACAGATGCACTTAAGTCTCTCCACAACAAGTACAAGTATGACTCTGTCATTGTCCATGTTGGTGTGAATGACTTGAGATGTACCTCCCTGGACTATATCAGGAGAGACATGATTGAGCTCTCAGTGTATGTGTCCCAGCCAGGTATGACCCTAGCCCTAAGCAGCATACTACCTTCACCAAGAATGATACCACAATACCAACAAAAAATAATTGACTTCAACAACTGGCTTATTTTCTGGTGTCATTTCAAGAGGATCCAGTATCTGTCTGCCTGAGATGACATGGTTGACAGGCGTCAATGCTTTTCCAGAGATGGCCTCCACCTGTCACCCCTGGGATTCTGGACAGGACAAAACCCTCCTCCTCAAGGAAGAGTAAACCTGTCTGGTAGACATCTGCAATAAATAAACTCTATAATAAAAAGAAAAAAATTGCTGTCCAGGACCAAGAAGGAGCAAGTGCCCAATTGGAAACAATGTTACCTTAGCCTGAACAAGCAAATAAGAGGACTAGTAAAATCCTCCAAAGCAAACCTTGAGTCCAAACTAGCCACATCTACTAAAGACAATCACAAGACTTTCTTTGTATATGTCTGCAATCTCAAGGGAAGCACACAGATTTGTTCAGAACTGGTGGTCAAGGACACCACATACACAAATGCTGTAGATATAGCCAACCTGCTGGCAGGCAGATTCAGTGAAAAACTTCACCACTCTGTCCCCCCATCAGTAAATCAGGACATCCCCAGCACCTGCCCCCCTCCCCTTATCTCTAGGGAACAAGTCATCACTGCCCTCACAGGCAAAAAATACAGCCTCCATGGGACCCGAAAATATCCCAGGCTGTATCCTACATGAACTCAGAAAGGAACTTGCAGCACCATTAGGCACCCTATTCAACCAAAACCTGAGTACCAGCTTTTTCCCAGCTAAGTGGAGGACAGTCACTGTCATCCCTTTGCACAAAGGTGGAGCATCCACTGATCCAGGAGTTTATAGACCCATCAGTCTAACTAGCTTGATCTGCAAGGCCATAGAGCAGATTATAATGGACCTTATTAACAAGGACATTGGCAACCCCCAAACACTCGATCCCACACAGTTTGGTTTTGTCAAGGGAAGGTCATGCCTGTTAAATTTGGCTGACTTCTTTGAGACAGTCACAAAGCCATGAATGAGGGGAAGATGGTACCCTGACCTGGCCAAAGCCTTTGATACAATTCCCCACTCAGATATAATAGATAAACTCTCTCAACTAGACATCAATCCATATGTTACCAAATGGGTATCAAACTGGCTCACTGACAGAACCCACCTAGTCAAAATAGGGGAAGCCACCTCAAGCAGTCAACCCATAAAAAACAATGTACCCCAGGGATTGGCCCTGGGGGCTTTGTTGTTTGGGATATACTTTTCTAAGGTGCAGACCAAAACCAGTGGTCTATGGCTGACCAAGTTTGCAAATGACTACAAGCTGGGTGTTGTCATCAATTCCCCTAGTGATGTGGACATCTTCCAAGAAGTTCTCACCCAAACAGATGACTGGTGCCAGAAGCATGGCCTCAAACTGAATGCCAAAAAAATGCATCATCACCCCTTTAGGGAGAGTGACGTCCCCACAAATTATCACATTTATAACAAGGTCCTAAGCACACAATCAGTTGTGAGGGACTTAGGCACTCAGGTTGATTGCAAACTGACATTTGACCACCATATTGCCTCAGTTGTATGAAAAGCTTTCTACATGACTCATCTCATTATTAAGGGTATCTCATCCAGGGACAAGGTGGTCATAATATCCCTGTATTCTTCCCTTATAACACCCATTATTGAGTACAATGCCCTTTTTGGCAAGTACCTCACAAAGCACATGCAGCAGCTGGAGAGACCACAGATGTTTCTCACCAGGAGAATCCAGGGACTCAATCATCTTCCCTACACAGATAGGTTAAAGGCCCTGTCCCTGTACTCAGTCTCCTATAACCTCCTCAGTGGTGACCTTTGTCTGGCATACAAAGCAATCTCAGACCTTGCCTTGATGGGACTGATGCATATTGGCAAGTCAGGATCCACTTGAGTAACCCACACACGTGACCTCAACCTGGTCTGTGACATCAATAGGACTTGTTGGCAGGACAGATTTGTGTCCCAGAGACTCCCCCTTCCGTGGAATAGATTCCAGCTCCACATCAAGCAGAGTACCTCATTAATCCTTTTTAAGCAAAACCGGGATAACTGGATGGGGAACAGAAAATAACCCCCCGGGATTTCAGCTGTGTCCCTGCTGGACAGAGGCATCAGGTGCTGACTTGTCAGAACGTGGGCTAAATTCTTGGCTAGGCTTGTAAGGGCCTCAGGGCCAATAGCCTAGTCACATCCTATGATCATATGATCCTATGATCCTGGCCATGGCTCTTGTCTCCCCCATTGTGAGTTTTTTTGGCAATGTCCCAATGACAAATCTTTCAACATAAAATATCTGTCAAAAAGCAAATTGAAGGCCATGCTTCTTAATGCTGGGAGACTTAACCTGAAAATGCACTCACTGGAGGTTCTCCTCATGCTGAAAGATGCTGACATCTGTGCAGTCACAGAAACTTGGTTCATAGCATCAGAGAGCACTCCTGCCTTACCAGGCTATACCTCATTCCACACATACTGACCCCAAAATGAGGTCGGGAAGAGTAAGGGTAGTGGAGTCTCCATCTTCATTAAGGACAAGCATGCCTCCAGACTGGTTTGCCAGCATGATGCACTGGAACTACTCCAGGTGCAACTGACAGCTGGCAAGACACCCATCCAAGTCATAGCCAGATATAGAGCCCCTTCATGACTCAGGACACTCACTCCTCCTACCTGTATCTACTTGACTCCATTAAGGTACCCCCCTAACACCTTGATTCTTGGTAACTTCAACTACCCCACTATAGACTGGGTGAACTATTCCTGCATTAATGCACTGACCCAATGATTCCTTGACTTCATCAGTTCTAACACACTAGACCAGCTTGTCTCATCCCCCACAAGGGGAAATAACAATCTAGACTTGGTTCTCACCAACATGGGTGACCACTGCACTACTCACATAGTATCTTCTTCCTGGTAGATCAGATCATCAGTCTGTCTCATTCAAAGTTTCTATCCCACCCAACCCCCCCAGCCATAATCAGGCTACAAAACATCTCAAAAGCTGACTACAACCTCCTAATGGAGGGTATCAGAGCTTCACACTACAGCCCCCTCAGAGGATGCAGACAACTATGCTGAACAGTATGCCAGTGCAGTATACAAGCACCTGTACAACTGCATGGACTAAGCCATACCCAACAGAACTAAAACCTGCTCCTCAAGGTAACACAAACCTGTCTGGTGGACATCCTCTATCAACAGGCTTTACAACAAAAGGAAGAAACTGGTGTTCAAAGGTAAAAAGGAACAAAGTCCAAATTGGCAAAACTCCCTCCTTAGCCTCAGCAAGCAAATTATATCACTATTGAAAACCTCCAAAGCCAATTATGAATTGAAACTAGCCTCTGAAACAGCGGGAAACCACAAAGCCTTATTCAGTTACATCAGGAACCTCCATGGCAAAGCCCAGGTTTTTTCCGAATTAGTACTTAATGGTATCACTTACACTGATCCTGATGAATTAGCCAACCTGTTAGCAGATGGATTCAGTGCAAACTTCACCCCCTGTCCACCCCCAAAGGCCCTTTCAACATCCCCGATACTTGTGCCGCACCTTACATTTCCATAGATTAAGTGTTAAAGGCCCTATCCATGGCAAAGAACACAGCTTCCATGGGACCAGATAGCTTCCCACACTGTATTCTGCACCATCTCTAGCAAGAACTAGGTTTGCCATTGAGCACACTATTCAACCACAGCCTAAGTACAGGCTTCATTCCAGCAGAGTGGAGAACTGCCACTGTCATCTCTTTGCACAAAAGTGATGCCAGTACTGACCCTGGAAACTATTGCCCCATTAGCTTGACAAGTCTGATGTGTAAAGCCATGGAGCTTATTATTATGGAACTCATAAACAGGGACATAGGCAATCTCCAAGCACTTGACCCCACCCAGTTGGGATTCATCAAGGGCAGATCTTGCCTGTTGAACCTGGCTAACTTCTTTGAGACTGTTAAGCAAAATGGCACACACGGAGCTGGAGAACAACTGATGCAAGTCAAAAAGTTGAATAATATCGCCAAGTAGGTTTAAACACAAAAAGTTTACTTTGAAGAAGTTCTTGACTGAGCAGGAATGGAAGCTTGTGTGTATAGTGTGGATCTGTGTTTTGAATAAAACATTTTGTGTTTAAACATACTTGGCAATATTATTCAACTTTTTGACTTGCATCAGTTGTTCTCCAGCTCTGTGTGTGCCGTTTTGCTTATTGGTTTGTATTTGCATTCTTTTGCTTTCTTTGAGACTGTTACCAAGGCCCTGGATGAGGGAAAGTCAGTACATACAGCTTACCTTGACTAGGCTAAGGCCTTTGACACAATTCCCCATTCGGGCATCATCAAAAAGTTAGCACAACTTGGTGTAAATGCCTATCTCATCAGGTGGGTGGTCAACTGGCTCAGCAACAGGATCCACAAGGTCAGAATAGGTGCCTCCACCTCCGATAGCAGACCTGTCACTAGTAGTATTCCCCAGGGATCTGTCCTGGACACCTACTGTTTGGCATCTGCTTGTCAGATGTCCAGGCAAAGACAAAAGGCCTGTGGCTGACCAAGTTTGTGGGCAACTGTAAGTTGGGTGCTATCATTGACTCCCCAAATGATGTTAACATACTGCTAGAGGGTCTCACAGCAACAAATGACTGGTGCCAAAGTCAGGGCATGAAGTTAAATGCAAAAAAATGTATCATCATACCATTCAGCAAAAACACGGCCCCTACTGATTACCACATCAACGGCAACCCCCTAAGTACACAACCTGTGGTGAGATACCTGAGTACTCAGGTTGACAATAATCTCACATTCAACCATCATGTAGTGGCAGTGGTCAGAAAAGCCTATTACTTGGTTCATCTCATAAGTAAAGGGATTGCATCCAGAAAAATGGAGGTTACTACCTCTCTATACTCCTCCATCATTAGATCAATAATTGAGTATAACGCCCTGTTTGGTATGTACCTCTCCAAACATCTGCACCAACTGAAAAGGCCATAGAGATACCTCACAAAGAGAATCCATGGCCTCCAACATCTGAACTATGCGGACAGGCTGAAATCACTATCACTCTAATTGGCATCATGCAGATTTGTCCTAGGTGTTCCAACTGTGTCCCTCATTGACAGGGGTGACAGTTGTTGACTGAAGTTTCATTTCTGGGGATAAACTCTTGGTTAGGCTTGTAAGGGTCCCAGGGCATATATGCCAATTTTGTGGTCACACAAAGAAAGGAAACGTCCTACCAAAATAAAGGCATCACTGTCAACACAGACACACAGAAACTGTATAGGCAGTATTTCCCAAAGTAGACAGCCATCAGCATTGCATTCCTTGGTGTGTTGTGACTTAGGCAACTGACTCTCAAGGAAGAGGAAGTTAGTGACCTATAGATAATCCACAAATTATATATAATACCTACAATGAATTTTCAAACATTGAACCTCATACAATGCATTATGCCTATGTCTGAGATAAACTATACTGACATGAACCCAGATCACACTCATTCTCTCTTGCACAATCTACATTTATCTCTTAATAACATAACTCTCTGATTTTTCCTTTTACAGTTGTTAGCACTAAATAAAGTTTGCCTTTATCATATATTTGGATCAGTCCCAAAATAGATAGCTGCCTGTTACATTCCTTAAACTTGGTTATACCTCAGATGGGTTTATGGATATGTTTAACTCTGAATTTTGTTTTCTATTCTTGCCCAGTTACATTGGACTGCTCGGCATTATTTCATGTCTTTAGCTGTGCAGCGTGTTTGAACTGTTTGAAATTAAACTCATCTCTTTTAAACATTTGTCCATGTCCTGAATTTATAACATTGACCACTTTACAGTCAAGCCAATGAATGTTCATAATCTGATGATAATATAACATATAAATATCTTCTTTCATTATTAAGTTCACAAAATAGCTTCTACATGGAACAGTTTTATTAATTTTAAGTCTTTGTGCAGCCTATAATTCATGTTGCTTACACAACCACCATTCTTCAGTATAAGCTCTAAATTTTGTTCCCACTCGGACCATTGCAGAGTAATAAACTGACATCTGTTGTACTATTGCTATTATTCCATATGTACAAAATAGCAAATGAACCTAGAATGGCAACAAGATGACTGTGTACCCAAGAAAAACGCTGCTCGATGTTGACAATCCAACGGTTTAATAACTCCAATTACACACGAAACACAGAGTCTCCACATAAATCCACAAACAATGATGGTTAAGCGCTTTCATCTGCTTACGACAGATTTCATCAGAACCATGAATACCTCTAAGCAAATCTTTATAAAGCATCTTAGGCGCCAAAATAAATGAGTTGATAAGTAATTAATTAACCATAATACACAGCTTAATTACACAAAAATTTTGCTAATAAAATATACAAGCTATATACAAGCTGTAAAGTTATGCTAAAGAGCAACTACATAGAGCAAACTACTATCATAAAAGATGATGAAAATACAAAAGAAAATGCATATAGGCTGTAATAACAGTGTATGACTGAGCAATTACCCTCTAATAACCTAATCAATAAACCTTGAGTATTTAAACAGAAATACTAAGAAAAACAGCAGCGGATACAAGTATTATATGTTAAACATAGTGAATATACTATTGATAAAAATACTATAAAATAAAATGTAAGAATATGATATATAATATATATAAGTATTGTATACAATATAATAATGTATAATAAATGTAAACAACAATATAATAAATAATTATATGTATATATAAGTATAAATATGTAATGTATAAATATGTATAAATATGTATAAAATCATTTATTAAATAAAAGTGTATAATTATTTAAAATTGATAGAAAATGTAGAAATTATAGGGAATTTATGTATAATGTTGTCTGTATATAAGTATATGTAAATAAATAAATAAAAATGTATATAAAATTGATGTTGGAAGCTTGAACAGAAATTCAACTGTCCAAAATCAGGAAGGGTTTGATGCTGATATAATCATTTAAACCAGGTTTAGTCGTGGCATCACATAATATTTGCCATTTGCTTTCTAGAAGTGCTAGATGACATTTCCAATTGCCTACCATAGAAGAATGGTCAATAAAGTCTATAATACTGAAAAGAAAAGAATGTTCAATACCCTTATCTAGAATATGTCTACTTAAAGCATTATTAGGATCCTGTTTCCTTATTCTGTATGTATGTTCATATATTCTAGTCTTGAGTTTCCTTTCCGTTTTTCCTATATAATAGGCGTCGCACACTACACAAGTGGCAATATAAACTATTCTAGATGTTTAGATCAACTTGATGATGAATCACGAAGAACGGGTACTTAACCTAAAAACAAAAAGAAAGAAGTTGTTAAAACTTATTCAATGGCTGCTACGCGCCACATGACACAGAAAGGTACTGTAAACAAAAAAGTTAGATCAAGTCCTATGGACATATTAAATGCACAGAACAAAAAGAAAAACAGTACTGTTGATGATGATTATTGTTTTAAATATTCTAATATTGGTAATTTTATTAACAGAGATGTTGTTTTTAAATTCAATGAATGTGGGTATGATTCCTACAGAAATAATACTAAAAATGATGAAGGTGGTGTAAAGCAGAAGATTTACACATTAGGCAAGAAGCTTTTACAGGCAAAAAGCATAAAAATTGACAACGCTTATTTAAAACAATGTATTACTTTGGGCATTACACCGAAAGGGTTAAGATTTTTTAAATTACCCTTAGGTCTAGAATACACAGAAAATATTATGCTTGAATTTAACAAAATGTTTGACCAATTTGGTCTTATGTTTATGGAAAAACTCATTAAATGCAATGAACATTGGAGGGGATAAATGTATCTCCAAACACCATCATACTAGGTGACTTCAACTACCCTAATATAGACTGGGAACACTACTCAAGCCCGAACACTCTAACCCAAAGATTCCTGGAGTTCATAAACTCAAATGCCATGGAACAACTAGTCACCATCCCCACAAGAGGAGAAAACATACTTGATCTCATCATCACGAACATGGGATCAAAATGTTCAACACCGGAAGTATACCCCTCACTGGTGAGATCAGATCATAAACTAATCTCGCTGGAGGTCCTCATCCCGCCCCACCTGAAACAAAAAGACCACAGTGAAAAACTTCTCAAAAGCCGATTTCACACTTCTAAAACTAGTGTGGTCTCCTTTAAGGCCCCTGAGCCAGTGGTAAACATTACTCAAACCGCTGAATCACTTACAAATGCCTTCTACCAGCACCTACAGGACTGCATGGATCAGGCAATCCCAAACAAAACTAAGACTCTCTGTACCAAAGGCAAGCATCCAGTCTGGTGGACCCCAGCCATAAACAAGCTCTACAACAAAAGGAGGAAGCTACTACAAGATAGAGCAAAATCCTTGAAAGGTAAGACACCTTTGATCATTATAAGTAAAAACTAAGAGCTCTCATAAAATCATCCAAGGCAAATTTTGAGAGAAAAATCGCCAAGGACTCTAAAGACAATCATAAGGCCTTCTTTAGCTATGTTAGAAACCTAGGAGGAAACTCCCAGATATGCTCAGAATTAGTTCAAAATGATGTGAAAATTACTGAACCTACACACATTGCTAACATACTGGCTGACAGGTTCAGTGCAAACTTCTCCCCTCCCCCAAAAGGAGAGATATCTATTCCAGAGGATTGTAGCCCCCAAACATCTCCAACGCCCAGGTGAGAACTGCCCTCACTAAGGCAAAAACACAGCATCCATGGGACCGGATGGTGTCCCCGGCTGTGTGCTTCATGAACTCAATGAGGAATTAAACCCACAGTTAGGACAGCTGTTTAATCTTAGCCTCCCCTCAGGATACGTACCCAAGGAGTGGCGCACGGCGACTGTGGTCCCACTTCATAAGGGCGGTGCCTCCACAGACCCTGGAAATTAATTAGCTTGACAAGCCTTATCTGCAAAGCCATGGAGAGGATCATAATGGAACTCATAAATAAAGACATAGGGAACTTGCAGACTTTGGATCCAACCCAGTTTGGCTTTGTCAAAGGCAGATCCTGCCTCTTAAACTTGGTTGACTTTTTCGAGACAGTCACCAAGGCCATTGATGAGGGAAAGGCAGTCCATACAGCCTACCTCGACCTGGCAAAGGCCTTCGACACAATACCTCACTCAGGTATCATCGAAAAACTCATCAGCTTGAATGTAAACGCATACATCACAAGATGGGTTGCAAACTGGCTAAGTGACAGAACCCACAGGGTCATAGTTGCTGGAGCCATGTGAGACTCAAAGCCTGTCACAAGTGGTGTCCCACAGGGCTCAGTCCTGGGTCCACTCTTGTTCGGCATCTACTTTTCTGAAGTACAAGCAAACACAGGAGGGTTATGGCTGACAAAGTTTGCAGATGACTGCAAACTGGGCGCCATAGTCGAAAACACATCTGACACAGATATCCTCCAGAAGGGCCTCACAGAAATGGATAACTGGTGCCAGAGCCATGGCCTGAAGTTAAACGCCAAAAAATGCATAGTCATACCCTTTGGGAAAAACAAGGTTACCCCTAGCTACCATATAGGTGGCAATCCACTGAGCACAGAAAATTCATCAGGGATCTGGGGACCCAAGTTGACAGTAGCCTTTCGTTTGACACTCATGTTGCTAAAGTAGTTAGGAAAACCTTCTATATTGCCCACCTGATCATGAAGGGATTCACATCTAGATCAAGGGAGGTCATCGTCCCCCTGTACTCATCACTCATTAGACCTATGATTGAGTACAATGCCCCATTCGGAATATATCTGACCAGACACCTGCTGCAGCTTGAAAGGCCCCAAAAGTTCCTCACCAAAAGGATAAAGGGTCTCAAAAATATGTCTTATGCTGCCCGACTGAAAGAACTCCAGCTCTATTCAGTCTCATACTGCTTGCTCAGAGGTGACCTGTGCCTGACATATAAGGCCATGTCAAACCCAGATTTGATGAATATGCTTCACCTCAAAAAATCTAGATCCCTCAGAACCACAAGGGCGGGAGACTTAAACCTTGACACGGTTATAAATAGAACGTGCTGAAGGGACAGATTCATCACCCAGAGACTCCCTATGCTGTGGAACAAAATCCCGGTACATGTGAGGCAGAGCACCTCGCTGGCCTTGTTCAAGAGGAATCTTGACCAATGGATGGGAGATCGCAGATATACCCCAGGGATTACTTCAGTGTCACTGCTTGACAGAGGCACAGAAAAATGATAGGCATAGTTTTTATTCAAACTAAAGGGGTGGCGAAAGCCACATAACTATGGGCTAGGCTTATAAATGCCCTTGGGCAGATAGCCTAGTATGAACCTATGAACCTATAAGAAAAAATGATGTATATAACCAATGAAATTGATCAACTTAATGAAGAGATATTACAAGATAAGTGCTTTGAACAATGGTATGATTTATACCATAAACAATTCAGTTCAGTGGAGAACAAGGCGTCTATTATTTTTAACAGAAAGAATAGCAAGATAGATAGGGATTTGATGCTGTATAAACAACAGAGAGCTTATATATGGCCTCAGAATAGAAAATATGGAACACGTTTTAATAAGGGATATGAGAAAGTTGAAAGGGGACGGAAAGATACTTGGTTAATTGATGATGATGAAAATTTTCAAGGGGGACGGTACCATCCAGCACCCAAAACTTACAGAAGGAGGTTTTAGATCAGGATAATACCCCGTTGATAGATCCTAATGGTAGGGTGGTCAGTGACCTTCAACCTATTATTGAGGACCTCACATTGTGTAATGGTGTTACATCTGAACACAACATTATAGGTGTATATTCTTATAAAGGTCTGAAGGTATATAATTATACCGACACACTTGTATCAGATGAATTTTGCACTTTATTTTGTAAGGGTATGAAGTTTATACCAACAGCGAAATTCAATATATTTGATACTATTAAGGAGACCAAACTTTTTTGTACTAGAATGAACTTGGCCATACAATATAAGGATATAGATAAACATGCTATAAGTGTACAACATGAGTGTAATCAGGTTGAACAATTGAGGAAGAAAAGTGCTTATGTTCCAGGATATCTTCCTATAGTAGCTCAATATGAAAAACTTGTTGCACATGACATGTATTGGTTTAAAAACTGAATTAAAAGGAATAATACACAACAATCCCCTTTAGGCTATCAGGACAATTTAACTAAGTTAGAAAGGGAATGTCTGAATAAAGTTATAGACAATAAAGACCTTAGGGTCATGAAGCCGGATAAAGGGGGTGGGATTGTGTTGTATAACACTGCTAATTACAATCTAGAAATCATGAATATTTTACACCAATCTGGTAATTATGAAGAGGTATCCCTTAATCAGGTGAATATTGGTTACAAACGTATAGATCTTGCCATCGAGGAATTCCTGCTTGACAATAGGATTACTAATGAAACCTATGAATTTATCAGAGTGGAATTTCCTAAGATGGCTTCAATTATAGGGATACCTAAAATTCACAAAAACATCAATAAACCCCCTTTCAGACCAATAATTTGAGGTTCTAAGTCAAAAACTTATAATTTAGGGGTTACTATAGATAGATGGACCAAACATGTGTACAACAATGTTGAACATCTCACCAAAGACTCCTGGACTTTTTTGAGTAAACTGACCCCCATGATTTGGCACAAAGAGTTGACCTTTATAACTATCGATGTAGTTGACCTTTTCTCCAGTATTCCTAGGGAGAAAGGATTAGATTATTTTTTCAATAGTTTAAAGAGATTTTCAGGTTTGAGTTTTGAGAGAATAAATTTGATAGTAGACATGATGGGTTTGGTCCTCGACCATAACTACCTTCAATTTCAGGGGGAACTGTTCAGGCAAAGCAGTGGGGTAGCTATGGGGGCGTCATGCGCCCCAGTTTTTGCAAATATGGTGATGCTTGAATGGGAATCGTTATTTATTTTTCCCAGTGAATATTACAAGTATATAGTACACTACACTAGGTACTTGGACGATTTATTCGTTCTTTGGAATGGACCAGTTCATGTGATATATGAATTTATGGAATACTTAAACAGTACAACTGACTTCTTAAAATTTACATACAATGTGGAGTCTGAAGGTATTCCATACTTAGACACATATGTTTACTCTACTGGAACCGAATTTCAGTCCAAGATTTTCAGGAAAAAAACATTTTCAAATGACTATTTATTTTACGGCAGTTGTCACCCTCTACACATTTTTAAAAATGTTTTTAAGGGTCAATGTATATGTGCTGCCTGTATGTCATCCAATAGGGAGAATATGGAAAGTGAGTTAAACACCATACACAAAATGTTTTCCAATGGAGGGTACCCTGATGATTTGATTAAACCTATTAAAGGTTTTGTTATGAAAGAATGGGGAAATAAATACCCCCCTTTATTGGGAAGAACCTTTATCACAAAGGAGAAGAATAAAATACAAGGAGGTTGTATTTGTGTACTCACGTATAGTCCATATATAGATGTTTTGAAAGAGATTTTGTTGAAACACTGGAATCTTTTCAAAACTTCTGATGAAATTTATAATATTGTCAGATATAAACCTAAATTTGTATATAAAACCTCACAAAATATTAAAAGGATTTTAGAAATGAGAAAGGTTCATCATAGAGAGGTCACAAGAACTAAATACACTAGGAAATGTGGCACATGCAAGCAATGTAAGTTCATCAATGAAACCAAGGTTGTAAAGTTGAAAAATATTACAGCCAACAATTTATATAGTCAGGGGGTGAATTGTAATACATCTAGAATAGTTTATATTGCCACTTGTGTAGTGTGCGACGCCTATTATATAGGAAAAACGGAAAGGAAACTCAAGACTAGAATATATGAACATACATACAGAATAAGGAAACAGGATCCTAATAATGCTTTAAGTAGACATATTCTAGATAAGGGTATTGAACATTATTTTCTTTTCAGTATTATAGACTTTATTGACCATTCTTCTATGGTAGGCAATTGGAAATGTCATCTAGCACTTCTAGAAAGCAAATGGCAAATATTATGTGATGCCACGACTAAACCTGGTTTAAACGATTATATCAGCATCAAACCCTTCCTGATTTTGGACAGTTGAATTTCTGTTCAAGCTTCCAACATCAATTTTATATATATTTATATACAGACAACATTATACGTAAATTCCCTATAATTTCTACATTTTCTATCAATTTTAAATAATTATACACTTTTATTTAATAAATGATTTTATACATATTTATACATATTTATACATTACATATTTATACTTATATATACATATAATTATTTATTATATTGTTGATTACATTTATTATACATTATTATATTGTATACAATACTTATATATATTATATATCATATTCTTACATTTTATAGTATTTTTATCAATAGTATATTCACTATGTTTAACATATAATACTTGTATCCGCTGCTGTTTTTCTTAGTATTTCTGTTTAAATACTCAAGGTTTATTGATTAGGTTATTAGAGGGTAATTGCTCAGTCATACACTGTTATTACAGCCTATATGCATTTTCTTTTGTATTTTCATCATCTTTTATGATAGTAGTTTGCTCTATGTAGTTGCTCTTTAGCATAACTTTACAGCTTGTATATAGCTTGTATATTTTATTAGCAAAATTTTTGTGTAATTAAGCTGTGTATTATGGTTAATTAATTACTTATCAACTCATTTATTTTGGCGCCTAAGATGCTTTATAAAGATTTGCTTAGAGGTATTCATGGTTCTGATGAAATCTGTCGTAAGCAGATGAAAGCGCTTAACCATCATTGTTTGTGGATTTATGTGGAGACTCTGTGTTTCATGTGTAATTGGAGTTATTAAACCGTTGGATTATTATTCCATATGTATTCATCCACAAAGCTTACAAATTATCCAGTTTTCATTCAGTTTCTCTACTGTGTGTGTGTGTGTGTGTGTGTGTGTGTGTGTGTGTGTGTGTGTGTGTGTGTGCGTGTGTATGTTCATAGGTTCATAGTTTCATAAGTAAATACTAGGCTATCAGTCTGCAGAATATTACAAGCCTTGCCAATAAACAGAGGTCAGATTCAAACCTTGTACCTTATATCTGTAAGGTAAAGACCTTAACTGTCATGCACCACCATATTTAAAGGCACAAACCTTCCCTAAAAGGCTAATAAAAGTAATAAATTCATTTCAATAAAAATAATAATAACATAAAACTAATACCATATTAAATTCAAATTAAATACTATATGCATGTATATACATATATACACAAAGTGTTAACGTCTTTCCAAAGCCTTAAGTTTAAGCAAACATTTTAAAGAGTTTAACTTGTTTAACCCTGGATACATATATACATTAGTTAACACTTGCCACCACAGCTCTCTCATTTCCAAAATGAGTGACCAAGGTCCACCCCTAGGGTTCTCCTTAACCTGCTGAATAACATAAAACAGAAAAAAAATGATCATTTTTTTCAGTTATACATCTAGCTAAGGCCTTGGTGGAATTACCTTTAAGAATACTGTATTGGTGCTCATAAATTCTTTGTTTTAAGTATCTTTCAGATTTACCAATATAAAATTAGGGACAAAGTTGGCATTTGGCAAGGTACACTACACCAGAACTATCACAAATGAACCTGCCATTGATTGTATAAGTGTGGTTCTCCACTGTAAACATATTAGACACCTTTATATGTTTACAATGGTTACAAGTACCACACTTAAACATTCCCCCATTTCTGTAGGTAACAAAGGTCTTCCTCTCTACCAAATTCTTAAGGTTAGAACCCAGCTTATAAACAACTTTGGGGACATCAGGAATTATTTTCCTTAAACGAGGATCATCGGTAAGGACGACCCAATTTTTATTCAAAATGCATATATGTATCCAGGGTTAAACAAGTTAAGCTCTTTAAAATGTTTGCTTAAACTTAAGGCTTTGGAAAGACATTACCACTTTGTGTACATATGTATATAGATGTATATAATATTTAATTTTGATTTTAATATAGTATTAGTTTTATGTTATTATTATTTTTATTGAAATGCATTTAGTACTTTTATTAGCCTTTTAGGGAAGGTTTGTACCTTTAAATATGGTGGTTTGAATGATGATCTCATTTTAGGAGGCGTATTTAAACTTGGCTTGTCCTTTTATGTTTGTCTGATGAAGTTCACATATTTATTATTTTCGAAAGCGCTTACATTAAATTAATTTGGATATTACCCTTGCCTTTATTATTTTTTGTTTTTTATTTTTTGGTTTTAATCTGTAGAAATATTCCATTACAGGAGAGGAACAGTGCCAGGTGGGCTTTCATAGTTTGGGAAGAAAGCAGGAATAACCAGTAAATGAGTAGGGCAAGACAAGTATCATCCCTGACATTCATATGCATAGGGCCATAGGTTCAGCCATTAGGCTTACATCTTACCGCTAGCTCCCACGACACAACGTTTTAAAGATAACTGGATTGTATATTGCCTTTTAGCCCAGTCTGAGATACCTATATATAATTTGTACAGAATGGAATTTAATGGCATTTCCGGATGCCTTTCAGAATAGTACAAATTTTCCATCTCTGTAAGTTTTCTAACATGACATAGTTTCATAGTTTCATAGTATAGTACTAGGCTATCTGCCCTGGGGCATTTGTAAGCCTAGCCATAGTGATGTGGCTTTTGCCACCCCATGAAATCGTACAAAAATGTACAGAATAAATCTAGAATACTGTGCCTCTGTCTAGTAGTGACACAATGAAGGTCCCCTTATATAATAGAATTAGTTTACTGTGCCCCTGTCTAGCAGTGACACAGATGTGACCCCTGGGGTAAACTTACGATCTCCCGTCCACTCATCAAGATTTCTCTTGAAGAGAGTCAGTGACGGGCTCTGCCTAATACAAACTGGGATCCTGTTCCAAAGCATGGGAAGCCTCTGGGTTATGAATCTATCTCTCCAGCATGTCCTATTCATACTTGTGCTGAGGTTTAAGTCTTTAGCTCTCGTGGTCCTGATGGATTTGGATTTTTTGAGGTGGAGCATGTCCATCAGATCCTGATTGGACATGGCCTTGTATGTCAGGCAGAGATCACCTCTGAGCAGGTGGTATGCTACTGAATAGAGCTGAAGTTTCTTTAATCTGGCAGAATAAGACATATGTTGGAGACCCTTGATCCTTTTGGTGAGGTACTTTTGTGGTCTCTCCAGCTGTTGCAAATGCCAGGTGAGGTACATACCAAATGGGGCATTGTACTCAATCATGGGTCTGATGAGGGAGGAATATAGGGGTACAATGACATCCTTGGATCTGGATGTGAATCCCTTCTTGATGAGGTGTGCAAGGTAGAATGTTTTTCTAACCACTTTGGCAACGTGGGTGTCAAATGAGAGGTCGCTGTCTACTTGGGTCCCTAGGTCTCTGATTACTTTTTCCGTACTCAGTGGGTTGCTGTCTATGTGATAATTTGTGGGTACTTTGTTTTTTCCAAAAGGGATGACTATACATTTTTTGGCATTTAGTTTAAGGCCGTGACTACGGCACCAGTTGTCCATTTCAGTGAGGCCCTTTTGTAGGATGTGTGTGTCCGCTGGTGTATCGACTATGGCGCCTAGTTTGCAGTCATCTGTGAACTTTGTCAGCCACAGCCCTCCCATGTTTGCTTTAACATCTGAGAAATAAATGCCGAACAAGAGGGGTCCCAGGACAGATCCCTGTGGGACACCACTTGTGACTGGCTTTGAGTCTGACATTGCTCCAGCGATTTTAACTTTATGGGTTCTGTCCTTTAGCCAGTTTGCAACCCATCTAGTGACATAAGGGTTTACTTTTAAGCTGTTTAGCTTATCTATGATGCCTGAGTGGGGTATTGTGTCAAGGCCTTAGCCAAGTCCAGGTATGCTGTATGGACTGCTTTGCCCTCATCAATGGCTCTAGTGACTGTTTCGAAAAAGTCAACCAGGTTTAAAAGGCAGGATCTGCCCTTTACAAAGCCGAACTGGGTGGGGTCAAGTGTCTGTAGGTCCCCTATGTCTCTGTTTATGAGTTCCATAATGATTCTTTCCATAGCTTTGCAGACCAGGCTAGTTAAGCTTATGGGGCGGTAGTTTCCAGGGTCTGTAGAGGCACCCCCCCCCCTTGTGGAGTGGGACCACTGTTGCTGTACGCCAGTGTTCGGGTACATAACCCGAAGTAAGGCTAAGGTTAAATAGCATTTTTATGTGTGGGTTTAGCTCCTCTTGGAGTTCACGTAACACGCACCCCGGGATACCGTCAGGTCCCATTGATGCTGTGTTTTTTGCTTTGTTTAGGGCGGTTCTCACTTGGACATCTGAGATGACAGGGAGATTACATTCAGTTGGGATAAGTATTTCTTCTTTTGGGGGTGAAGGAGGGGAGAAATTTGCACTGAACCTGTCAGCCAGAATGTTGGCAATATCTGTGGGTTCAGTGTATTTTTTGTTGTTGTGAACCAACTCTGAGCATATCTGAGGGTTTCCGCCCAGGTTTCTAACATAGCTGAAGAAGGCTTTGTGGTTATCTTAAGTGTCCTTAGCAATTTTTCTCTCAAAGTTTGCCTTGGATGTTTTTATGAGAGAACGTAGTTTTCTGCTAATGTTGATCAGAGATGTCTTCCCTTCATGGGATTTCGCTCTGACGTGCAGTAGCTTCCTTCTTTTGTTATACAATTTGTTTATGGCTGAGGTCCACCAGACAGGACACTTACATTTGGTGGAGCGGGACTTGGATTTGTTTGGGATTGCATGATCCATGCATTCTTGGAGATGTCCATAGAAAGCATTTGTGAAGGATTCGGCATTGTGGGATGTGGTATCCACTGGCACAGTGGGCTTAAAGGATACCATCTCAGTCTTAAGAAGAGTGAAGTCTGCTTTTGAGAAGTTTTTCACTGTGGTCTTTTGTGCTGGGGGTGGAGGTGGGATATGTATATCCAGGGTGATTAGTTTGTGGTCAGATCTCACTAGTGAGGGGTATACTTCTGGTGTGGAGCATTTTGTCCCCATGTTTGTGATGATCAGGTCTAGTATATTATCTCCCCTAGTGGGAGAGGTGACTAGTTGTTCCAGTGCATTTGAATTTAGGAATTCCAGGAACCTTTGGGCTAGGATATTAGGGCTAGAATAATGTATCCAATCTATGTTTGGGTAGTTGAAGTCTCCCAGTATGATGGTATTTTGTGATACATTCATATCCTCCAATGTCTTCAGGAAGGCTGAGTGGGGTTCTTGAGATTGGAAGGGTGGTCTGTAACATGCTACCAGTTGTATAGCAGTTTTGCCTATGGTTAGTTGCACCTGTATGGTCTCTGATGCTTCATGTCTTGCTACTAACCTGGAGGTGTGGGTGTTCTTTATGAATATGGACACTCCCCCTCCCTTTGTGGTTCGGCCCGGGTTTTGGGGCCAAAAAGCATGATACGAGGTATAGCCTGGTAGCACTGGGGTGCTCTCAGGAGCCTTGAACCAGGTTTCAGTTACTGCACAGATGTCGATGTTCTCCATGCTGAGGAGTGCATCAAGTGCCTGCATCTTGAGATTTAGACTTCTGGCATTGAGCAGCATTACCCTTAGTTTTTTCCATTTTGTTTTCTAAGGAGGTGGGTTTGTCTTTTGAGCCTTGCCTAAAAAGGCACTATGGGGGTGGCAAGAGCCTTAGCCAATATCCGGAAGCCCAGTGGTGACAGGTGTAAGCCATCTCTTGCGAAGCAGCGTGGCTTGTCCAACATATCATCCCAGGCAGACAGACATTGGATCCCCTTAGAATGACACCAGTACTTGAGCCAATTGTTAAAGCTGATCATCTTGTCTTTGTATTGTGGTATCATTCTTGGTGAGGGCAAGATGCTGCTCAGGGTCATGGTCATACCAGCCTGGGCTACATAATCGGAGAGCTCCTCTATGTCTCTTTTCATGTAGTCCAGGGAGGTACGTCTCAGGTCATTCACACCAGCATGGACAATGATGGAGTCATATTTGTACTTGCTTTGGAGTGACCTGAGTGCGTGTGTTATGTGGCGGATCCTAGCTCCCGATAGACAGCTCACAGTCACCTTCTCCTTGTTCAGCCTGGTCAGTGGGACATCAGTGTGTCTGACTATGTAGTCACCTATTACTAGTGTATCAGGCAAGGTGTTTGGCCTTAAGGGCTGCGATTGGTCGACACACTGATTTATTGAAGTATGTGTTGCATGTGTTTTGTTTTGAGGTGGTGGATTTTTGGATGTCTGCTTTGGGAGCCTCTGTTGTTTTGGTAAGTTTTTTATTAGAGCCTCCGAGTATGTCTTTGTGTTTTATGTGTTTGGTTTGCAGTTGTGTTAGGTCTATGTGGGACTGGGATTGTTGTGTGTGTGGTTGCCATCTCCTCCTGTCTGGTCATGCCAGCCCTGAGTTGAGAGAGTTCAGCCTCCAGTTTGGCTATATAGTTGCATCTCTCACATGTATTTGTGTTTGTTGGGAGGAGGAGAGGGTTGTCTGTGTACATGAGACAATTGTAGCATTGTCTCAAGATACCCAGATTGACCAGCTGAACTGGAGACGACGCCAGTAATCTACCACTCGACATGCTAGAACAGTATAAGGGAGTGGTATACCTTTAAGGGAAGTGGGTATTCACAGGGGTGCTAAGTAGATGTAGTGCTTTACTTAGTACAAGAGTGCTTACTTAGTAGAGAAGTATTGAGAACAAGTGCTAGGCTTATACTACAGTGAGTAGTCTGGTTATACTAAGAGTAGAGCTTCCTTAAGGGAAAATTTGAAGAGCAGACTTGGCGGAGCCAGAAAAAGTTTAATCATTTCATCTTTCATGTGGCTTGCTAAAAGGCTACACAGCTGCATTCTGCTGAGTAATGGATCAAATCAAATCAGTTTGCAATGACCTTCCCCAAGAAACTAGACATGCCTCATATCATTAGATGGCTACACAATACAATTTTCAAGTTGTGGAAGGAACACACTGGTCAACAGTTGCTGTGTTGTTTCTCACTGTACCTAGATTTGTAACAATGTATCATTATTTTAATGATTTGACTATTTATTTTGCAATCAAAATGTGTTACTATTTGCTAAGTCCAATGATTTGGTGTTTATTAAAATTAACAGTGAGATCATTACTACTGCACCTGGATTGTATTTTTGTAGACTTTCTTGCATGCCTTCAACACCTTTTATCAAAATAATTATGTTACAATATGTGTGATCATCAGCACAATTGCCAATCCATGGCTGATTTTCTACTTTTAGTTCTGAGAATATTCCAAAAAGCAGTGACTCCATTCCTAAGCCCTGTGGGAGACAAACAGTAATTTCTGTTGAGAAATGCAGGTAAACCCTACTTTCACTCACTTTATTCTCCTGCCTTCTCTTGTCTA
The DNA here is from genome assembly GCF_019279795.1 of Protopterus annectens. Classification (NCBI taxonomy): domain Eukaryota; kingdom Metazoa; phylum Chordata; order Ceratodontiformes; family Protopteridae; genus Protopterus; species Protopterus annectens. The sequence goes on from NC_056726.1 coordinate 1,847,700,686, forward strand.
TATAGCATTCTGACATTTCTTTGTTTATTGTGCAGTTTGCACAAAATGTTTCTGCAATCACATTTGTTATGTACTGTGATTATGTGATTGTTTGATTTTTTATTGATAACATTTTATATTCACAATTTTCCCTTTTAATTTTAAAGAATTTCTTATCATTTATTTCAGTCCTTGATACCAAGCTGATCTCAGAGTTATTAATGGAGATTAGATAACTAAGTAAGAGTTGCTATACTTAGTTTAATTTGGACTTGCTTTTACAACTAGGGCTGTTGTAACCTGTTATCAGCAGAGGCCTGGGAAGGAAAGCTCCAGTTAAAAAATATGTAGTTTAAAATGTGAATATTAAAGTTACGATATGGAAATACAATAACTGAAAGGCAGTGATACTACAAAAAGTCTGCAATCGGTAAAACACAGAATCATTATATATTAGTACATGACAAATTTGCATACACAGTGAGGTTTAAAATGTAATTTACAATTTTATATTTATGGGTAGAAGAAATATGACTGTGGAGAGTGGGATATAAAAGTAGAAAGCAGACAGGTGAGGAATACGCGAGTAGGGTGTATATTTGTCACCTGATATAGAGATGATAGTTGCAATAAAACTGACGTAGATGAAGGTACTGAGAATGAGTTGGAATTTTACTGGAGGAAAAAAAAAACAAGGGGTGAGTAGACACAGTAGAAGTAGTACTAAAGGCAAAGGGGTTGAAAACAGTAGGAAATTTATATTGAAAGTTTACTTTGTTGAGGTATTCAAGGGTAATGAATGTATGTAAGGGTCAACATACTCTAGCCTGGAGAGGTATAAGAGCAGAGCTAAGTGTTTTTAAAGTGTTGTTTTAATACATTTTTAACACTAGATAGGTTGGTTTGTTGTCTGTTGCTGTCTGCCTATGTTATTGTAGGGATAGAAGCCCACATTTTGAGACCTAATTTGTGTACAGAGAGAGACCAGAATAGTTGTGGGGTTTACTTACTGTTAATGGGGACCTGATCATGGAGCACATTGATTGTGCAGGGCTGTAAGGTTCCACTAAAACGTGTAGTGCAGGACAGTTTTGTGGTTTGAAGATTATATTATGAGCAGTTGCAAACTGGGTGACAGAGAGATAGTGTGGAAGTTCTAGCAGTGGTAGGATTTTGCAAACTTGTTAGTGGTTAATTTATTCAAATGCTTTTAATATAGATTGCTGAAAGTTGGCATAGGTGGGACAAAATATAGCAGTGAGGGGAGGAGCTATACAGAGGCTATTTTTTTTTGGAATTAATAATAATTAAAAAAGTGTTTGCTTTGCTGTAGAAGTCCAAATTGTCTGTGAGTTTTCATGATAGCATATTTTATTTGAATATCTAACTTTACATGGTTATCTATAATGACACCATGTAGCTTTGGATGGGACACAAGTTTGACAACAGTGTTGTTTGATGAGGTGATAGAAAAGCTATTTCTGAAAAGGATGTCGACTTTGGTGTTAAAAGCAATAACTTGGTTTTCTTAGCATCCAGCAGGAGGTGAAAATTGTTGAGTCAGGTTTCCGAAGAAGAAAAAAAATGGGGTCTTTTACAAATGTTCTGGGAGACCCTTAGCTGTGTTTATCAGTATACTAAATGACAGTTGTGTCAACAGCAGCAGTTTAAAGGTAATTAATAAAAATGTTAAAGGGAATTGGGCCCAAGACTGAGCCTTATGGCACTACAACAGAGACAGTGGTTGATATGATGGGTGAATTAAGGAGAAGTATGATATTACTGTGGTGTGGCTTGAAAACATGCTGGGCAGAGGAGAAGAGAAGAGAGGAGATGAGAGAAGACGAGAGGAAGTCATCTATATACCTGTAGTGTTTGAGAAGTTGAGATTGTATACACTTTTCGAAGATTTTTGATAGTGGAGAAATAATGACTATAGTACAGTAATTACAGAATTCAGTGTGTAATGAAATAATTAATGACATTTTTCAAGTAAATGAAACATAGTTTTCATGGATAGATCTTTTATGAAGACAGAGACAGGGTATGCTAAAGGGTCGGCAGATATGCTAATGTTTTCCAAGGAAAGACTGTCAGCAGCAAGTACAGTGTGTTTTAGCTTACGCAGTTTTTTGATGGTAGATATGGGAACTGGGATGATGTGGAAAACAGGGATTTTAAAGAATAGCTCTGTTGATCTTCTGGATGGAAGGGGGTAGGTATGTGGCTGTTTATGAGGGAGGTTACTGAATGTATGAAATGTGAGTCAAGTTGGTTAGAATATATATTTGGTATGCTTGATGGTAGTGAGGGTTAGTTGGGCTTGTGTCCTGGATTTGACAAACTGTTCATGGAAGACCAGAGGTGTCTGGGGTAACATGGTGTGGATAACCTGGATTGAAGTGTAGTGATTTTTTTTCATCAGATCTGCTTGATTTTTGGTGCAGTTATGGAGTTCTCTGAAGTTTAGTAGGTCAGTCTCAATTTTATTATGAAACCAAGATTTCCAGGCTTTATCTCTGTCTCTAACAAGTTGTTTAGAATTTTTTGTGAACCAAGGGATGAGGTTAATTTTTGCTCTTTTGTGTATGGTAGAGCATAGCTGGTTCACTACAGTGAGAAAAATGTCATTAAAATATGCAACTGTTTCATCCAGACAGAGAGCTTTTAGTACCTACCAATCAACAGCTTTAAGAGTTTCAGACTTCTCCTGAGTATTAGCAGTTAATACTCATCTCTAGGGAATGTGGACTTAGATAGGCATGGGTTCAAATCTAGCAATGTGTATGTAGTATGAGTGTGTCAGAGAATAGTAAAAGACAGGATTGATTTATCCAACAGATCCAAAGTGTACAATTCCACTCAGTAGTAACATTTATAGGGTTAGGGGCTGGCATAATGGTTAAGTTGTTTACCTCATAAACACACAGTACAGGATTTAATTCTCGCATTTTGTCACTGCCTGGATATTAACTTGACATGTAACAGTCTGTATATTTATTACCTGCTATTTACTTCTGAACTTGAACATGACTCAGTCTTCTATGAACTGAGATAAGTTGTGGATTGTGTTATAGTAGTGCTCTTTCTGAGGATGATTTGGCAATCTTTAAAGACAGGTTGAGAAGTGGTCACTCATAAAGTTTGGGAAGGTACAGATGAGATAATTTTATTTGTGACAGATATGAAACCCAAGTCTAGAACAGAAAATCTATTGCAGTGTTTGCTGTATTTGGTTGAGGAGGTGATGCTTTGGGTGACGTTATATAGATTTGTGATAGAGGTAGAGCTAGGAGCGGAAATAGGTTGGCAATCAATATTTACATTACCCAGGATGATGGTTTCCTGGTTGATATTGGTGAATGGTCATGATATAAGGTCCTCTAAAGGTGAGTTGTTGTCACCTAGGAGATTGCCAACATTGATGAGACAGATATTTTTCTGATCATTGAGTTTTATGAGAGAAAGGAGTAATTTCAATAGTGTTGAAAGAGGGTGGGCAGATTAGATAAGGGTATCAGTGAGCTAATGTATAGAATTGCTATGCCCCCTGCTTTTTTGTGTGTGTGTCATCTGTCTAGTCATAAGATATTATGTACTGGGGGAGGTATTTCACCATTTTTAATGTTGAGCTTTAGCCAGATTTCAATTAAAACTAAAACAGTGGGGGCATGCAGTGTAACACAAGCATGCAAACTCATTTACTTTATTGAATATGCCTTGGCAGTTCATGTGATGAAGGAGAAGTCCAGGGGTAGGAAGCATGTTTGAAAACAGATAATATAAATAGAGGTGGTGCTGGGGTGACTGAGGGGGGTTAGAGTGGAGGGATGAACAGTGTGCCCTTGGGTTCGGTGGATATCACAAGAGCTGTTTAATTGTTCAGCAGAGACTAGGTAAAGGATGGCATATCAAGCTTTGTATAGGTGTTCAAATCCAAAGTTTAATAGGTAGAGGTTGTGTAGTTTATAGGAAATTTTATGTATGAAGATATAAGAGTGTGGCAAAAATTGTGCTTAGATGCCAGGGAGAATGTGGTTTGTTTGGAAGTAGAGGTGCTTTGTTTTGGTATTGTGTATAAATGGGGGGGGGGGTATTTATTTTGTGTAAGTATGTAGAGTGCTATGTGATAAGATGGAAAGAGATAGGAGTAGCACAAAATGGAGGAAACTACTGAGCAGCAAGGTCATTTGTAGTAGTGAGTATAGAGCAGAAGGAGATCAGAAAGTGGATGCAGTTTTTGTGGATATGAGATGAAAGTATCAGTAGAAAAATGAAGTATAGAAGAAGAGAGAGCTTTTCAGAGGTTAGGGTTAGATCATGATAGAGAGGGACGTTAGAGTACAGAGCAGTTGTGTTTGAAGTGCAGTAATAAAGTATAATGATGGAATTTAGGAAGGGGTCTGCATTAGTTATGAAACTGTGTGAATCAGGGTAACTAGAGTTTTGAGTAGTTTAAAAATGTAGTGCTGGGGTGGTTGGATAAGGGATGGTGCTAAGGGGAGATAATATTTTAAAGCAGAATTTCCTGCTAGGTGTGATGGGAAAAGTGATTTGGTACTAAGGGTAATGGTTGTTAGCTATAAGGGGATGGTGATGGTTTAAGAGGAAAAAGTGTGATTTATACATGCTAATTAATTTTGCTTGGTTGATTATGAGATAATTGTGGGTGTTGCTAATGGGGATTTTATTAGTTGTGATAGGTGGCATGGGTAGGATTGGGGGTAGGTCAGAGGAGAGAAGTGAGCCCAAGTGATACTTTGAAAATATATTAATGGAGGGAGCCTATAGTGGAGGGTCTATATTACGACATTGAAATCCCAAGTCAGCGAATGCCTGTTCACTTACCACTAAATAGTGAACTGTCATTTCTGCAAATGGCCACTACAGCTAATTTTTTCCTAGGAGAAAAAAATTGCATGGCCAACCAGAAAGTAGATAGTATTCAAAACTTGTCAAAGTGGGGAGCTTTGCCCCCCACACCCCCCAACTAAATATACCAACTCCAAGATTTCAGTACAGTGGGGAAAATGGCAAATTCAGGAGGATGGCCAAGCGATTTTTTTTTCCCAGAAAAAAAATTTGCTGTAGTGGCCATTAGCAGAAATGACAGTTTGTAATCTGGTACGTCACTGTACCATTTTGACCCTGATTTCAAAGCGTAAGAAAGAGTTTAGATTTTGCTGAATGTATAAACAGTACATTCATTAGTTATCAACTGATCATCTTCAGGCCATGGAAAAGAAGGGAAAAAGTAAAAAAAAAAAACAGTACAGATAAATACTTATATTGTTCTTTCCATTAAGGGAGGAAAATTTGACAAGCTGCATTCTTCACCATATGTGCATAGTAACATAATTGCATGTTTGTAATTGAGTTTATTTTTCAAAATTGGCTGCTTTGAGTACGCGCACAAAGTAAGCTGGTGGACATATTGAGTGCAATCAAAATGACAATGGGAAATGTTAAGAGACTTAGTATTTTACCAATTTTTCCACTTAGTGGGAATATAGAAGTTCAAGGTTTTGGTCTAGAAAAGTAGAATGTTATTGGAACTGGATGCTCAGGGATTTATTGTTTAAAAAGAATTATGTCACTTTACATATATGTATATTTCTATATCTATATATATCTGTATATATATATATAAATTCATATTACTCATGATTTTATTTCTGCAAGTCTTTTGGGTTTTTCATGCCATGATGGGAATATACCTCATTCCTAAGTCAGTATATAATTACAGTTCATGAAATTAGTATTGTTTCAGTCTTTGATATAAGCAAAGAGTGCTCTTCTCAGCACCTGTAATGTTAAAGAAAGCTGAGAGGTATATTCTATGAGAAGTATGATGTTGCATTATATTTGAAAGGTTGAAGCTACATTACTGTATCCAATATGTTCTATGAGAACAGTGATATTACAATGTGTAGTGAGATGCTTTTTAAATTTTTCCAAGCCTTTTGGGTTTGTAATACCATGACGGGAATGGACCCCATTCCTAAGTCAAAGTACGATTAAAGTTCATGAAATTAGTAGTGTCAATCTTTGATGTCAGCCAAAAGTGCTCTTCGCAGCACCTGCAACGTGCCCAGTAATGACTCCTTCTGCAGTTCGTATGGAGTTACATGCACTGGTAACATATCTAAATATGATTGCAGACTCTTTTTTTATAAAACACGTTGCTCCTACTACTATTGGAACTATCTGCATATCCTCTTCCTCATTACTCTAACTTCTGCTTACAAATCCTTTTATAAATGTGTGCCTCTCTGCACACAGGACACTGTAGTCACTGGGTGTGGAGATTTCAATGAGCAATGCTATTTATATCTTCTTTTCTTGGACCACTATATCTGGTTTTCTAGCATTTATCATTTGAACTGTTGGTAATGGATGATCCCATGTGATGTAGACTTCATCATTTTCTATGATGCTTTCTGGCTTATGTTTAAAGTGTTTTTCAGCCACTTCCATACCATAATGGTTGCACAATTCCCAGTGCAACAGTCTTTCTACATTATTATGCCTTTCAGTGTACAGTCCTTCTGCCATCAGTATGGCACAGCCAACAATGAGGTGTGCAACTTTTTTCCAGTTTGGTTTTTACTAAGCCTACATTTATCTGTTTCTCCCACATTTTCAATGGACTTTGTAAACCAGCATGTACGTAGCCCACAATCTTGGGCCGCCAATATTAACCTTTCATCTCTTGGTTTGAATTCACCTCTCCTTAACCACTCCTGTGTTCATTCCTGATTAACATGAGGTTCTTCCAGACGTTTTCTATACTTGCAACTATATTTATGCGTTTTCCACATTTCTTGCCTTTTCATCTGGTCCTTCACCTTATATTCTTTCTTTTGTCTTTTGGCACATTCAGTTGCTACCTGATTTTTCTCTACTTCTAGTTTGATTTCCATTCCTGATTGATGCCAATATGCTTCTGCTAGGTTAAGCAGAGAAGTAATTTTAGATTTATTCTCCTCATGTTTCAAAACTTTCACAATGTTTGGGTCTTGTGAGGTCAGCAGATATGTATGGAGTCCCACGATTGCAGATCTATACATGTAATCAATTTTAAGGAGGCCCATCCCTCCTTCGAAACAGGGAATATATAATCTTGGTATGCACTGATCTTTATAGATCATTTGGTGAGCATGAAGCATCCTTCTTGTTTTAATATCCCTCCTTCGCAACGGGGAATATATAATCTTGGTATGCACTGATTTTTATAGATCATTTGGTGAGCATGAAGCATCCTTCTTGTTTTAATATCTAATTTATCCAACACATTTTGGGGCCAGTCAATCACTACAAAACTGTAAATTAGGACAGGAAGAGTAAATTGGTTTATAGCCTGGATTTTGTTCCTAGATGTCAACGCTGTTTTCAGGATTAATTTAAGTCTTTTAAAGTATTCCTTAATAAGTTTTATTCACATTTGTTCATGTTTTACTGCTGATCCTTCACCAATTCCCAAGTATTTATATACTCCATCTTGCTCAAGTTCTTTTATACCACATTCTCGTCCCAAACTGATGTTTTCCTGGTGTTGCAGTTTACCTGCTTTAAAGGTTGCTTTTGCACATTTATCAAGACCAAATGACATTCTAATATCATTTGACAACCTGCAACTGTGCTTTCAGTTCCTCATCTGATGAGCTATACGGATGCTCTGTAAGAAAAGTATGATGTTGCAGTATACTCTGAAACACATTGCATGATGGTTAATATTACAATATGCTCTGAGATTTGCTGTTGTTCTTTTTAAATTTTTCCAAATGTTTTTGTGTTCTACTGCCATGATGAGAATGGTGCCCATTACTAAGTCAGTATGATTAGAGTTCATGAAACTAGTGTTGCTTGAATCCTTGATGTTAGCTAAGAGTACTCTTCTCAGCACCCACAATGTGCCCAAAATTGCCTCCTTCTACAGTTCATATTGAGTTGCATGTACTGGTAACATATTTAAGTACAATAGTAAATTATTTTTCATTAGTCCTGTTGCTCTTACTGCTAATGGAACTAAGTATCTTTGCAACACATTGCTCCTATTCCTGATATCATATGCCTTTAGGTCTCCTGGTAAGTAAGACACTATAATTGCATCTGCAAGATTAATGCTACTTTTGTCAATTTGTTTGGTATTGAATGATCTCATATGATCATTTATTTATTATTTACTGACATTTGATTAGCAGGAAAGTATGACTAGGTAGGAGTACATTTTCAGCGGAGGCCCGGGGAGAAAACCTCCAAAGTATTACAAAACATTTTAAGAATGATAATTTTGCAGTCTTTAAAAATAATACAAAAAATACAGTTTAAATAATTGTACCAAATTAGGCATAATATGAAAAAAAAACAGTTAACTCATTACAGTGTAGTGACATGTTTAAGTGCTTCTGCAGTTGCATCCTACTGACACTTCCAGATGTCTAACATAGCCTGGTCATATTTGCACTAATAATTTCAAAACCAAACTAAATGCAAGCTAGTGAAAGATTTCATCTTAAAGCTTACATCTTGTGGAACACAACTACACTGATAGTTGACCTCTGTCTAGTGATGCTTGTGAGGTATTAGTTGTTGTTAATATGCTATTTATTTATATTGTCAGAATTTATAAATTTATCTAAATATCTCAACAACCAACTGCTTAGACTCATATGGAAGCTTAGAGAAAGATGAATTAAATGGTGCTGTCTATATCTGTATAGCTTGAGTGGTTAAGCTGTTTATACAATATTATACAGTTAATATTTACTGTGTTTGTTATGACTTATAAAATCCAGTTGAAGACACATAGTTTAATTAATACTGCCACTGTAAATATTTGTTTATATTGAACACTTTGCCATTTACATTTATTTACTAACCTTTGTTGTCCCAGAGATATGAATACTTGTTTGAGCTTTTGGCTAGGAAGTTTTTCAGAATGGTTTTGAAGGATGGGAGAGAGGGTACTTACCTGATAGAGATAAGAAGTTCCAGTCCTTAACAACATGGTACGACTACAGACAATGCCCAGCAGATTTAATAGGTCTTTGGACAGAAAAGCGAGTTAAAACTGCTCTTTTGCTTGAAATAAGCTTGTTACTGCATTTATTATTACCAGCACTTCGAAATTCTCTCTTTGTTTGAATTAAATGTTGAGGCTGCTCACTCAAGTGTGCTAGCCTGTGTAAAGTATTTACTGTGCTTTTTCTGTTATCTGCCTAGAAAAAAAGAAAAAAAAAATATCCTTGTTTCCCGCCTTTCTTGAGCTAGAATAGTCCCTAATACAGGTATTGCTGTATTCTGGACTTTAGAATAGTTCCTGTGTTGCCCATATCCTTACTTAGATAGAAGGAAGCTTCTTTGTTCACCAGTGGGAGTGGGGGGCTTTGAGCAGCCTATCTGTCCCTGGAGGAGTGATCTCAGCCCAGAAACTTGTTGTTTATTGGCCGTTTTGGGTTAATTCCTAGCTCTTTCAAGTCCCCTGCTTAAAAACCCGCTTTAGCATGGTTTTGCGTGATTTTGCGCTTAGCGCAGCATCGGGCAGTGCCACCTAAACAGGTTTAAACTATTACCGGCTCCACAGAGTCTGCTCTTCACTTTTTCCCTTGGAACTGATCTAAATCTCAAAGGAAGCACTCTATTTTCATTGTAAAGCCTTACACGTGCACTTATAAGTAATCTTATAAGCAAAACACCAACAAACTTAAGCACTAAACCCCTCTTATACTCTTTTAAACACTTAACACCCTACTGATCCTTTCTGATTAGTCAAAAAGTATTTCATCATAATATCCTGACATGTCCAAAGGTCAGTTTCGTGTGTACTCTCCAGTCCAGCTGGTGAATATGGGAATTTTGAGGCAATGTTACAACTGCCTTATGTACACAGACAACCCTCTCCTCCTCCCAACAAACTCAAATATATGTGAGAGATGCAACTATATAGCTAAACTGGAGGCTGAGCTCTCTCAACCCATGACTGGCACAGTCAATCAGGAGGAGAAGGTAACCACACACACCACAAATCCAGTCTCACATAGACCTATAGCAACAGCAAACCAAACACATAAACACACAAAAACATACTCGGAGGCTCTAAATAAAAATCTACCTAAGCAGCAGAGACCTCCAAAGCAGACACCCAAACAAATGCTACCCCACAACAATATCACACAGTATCACATAGTCCACAACGTCAGTGTGCCACACAGTCACAGCCCTTAAGGCTAAACAACACACCTAATACACTTGTAATAGGTGACTCTATTGTCAGACACACTGATGTCCCACTCACCAGGCTGAACAAGGAGAAGGTCACTGTAAGCTGTCTGTCGGGTGCTAGAATTTGCCACATAACACATGCACTCAGGTCACTCCAAAGCAAGTACAAATATGACTCCATCATTGTCCATCCTGGTGTGAATTACCTGAGATGTACCTCCCTGAACTACATGAAAAGAGACATAGAGGAGCTCTCTGATCATGTAGCCGAGGCCGGTATGACCCTGACCTTGGGTAGCATCTTACCCTCACCAAGAATGATGCCACAGTATAAAGACAAAATGATCAATTTTAACAATTGGCTAAAGTATTGGTGTCATTCAAAGGGGATCCAGTGTCTGTCAGCCTGGGATGACATGCTCGACAAGCCACGTTGCTTCACTAGGGACTGCTTGCACCTGTCACCCCTGGGCTTTCGAATACTAGCTAAGGCTATTGTCACCCCCATAGTGCCTTTTTTAGGCAAGGCTCAAAAGACAAACCTACCTCCATAGACAATACAAGGAAAAAGAAACTAAGGGTAATGCTGCTCAACGCCAGAAGTCTAAACCTCAAAATGCATGCACTTGAGGCTCTCCTCAGTATGGAGAATATCGATATCTGTGCAGTAACAGAAACCTGGTTCAAGGCTCCTGAAAGCACCCCAGTACTACCAGGTTATACTTCATACCATGATTTTTGGCCACAAAACTCGGACCGAATCACAAAAGGAGGGGGAGTATCCATATACATCAAAGATACCCACACCTCCAGGTTAGTAGCACTGCACGAAACATCGGAGACCATCCATGTGCAACTAACAGTGGGCAAACCTGCCTTTCAGTTTTTAGCCTGCTACAGACCACCCTCCCAAACTCAGGAACCCCATTCAGCTTTCCTGAGAACACTGGAGAATATGAAGGTCTCTCCAAACACCATTATATTGGGGGATTTCAACTACCCAAACATTGACTGGGAAAACTACTCAAGCCCCAACACCCTCGCCCAATGGTTCCTAGAATTTATAAACTCAAATGCTATGGAACAACTCGTGACCACCCCCACAAGAGGGGAAAACATATTGGACCTGGTCAACACCAACATGGGGACTCTATGTTCCACACCAGAGGTATACCCCTCATTGGTAAGGTGAGACCACAAATTAATCTCACTGGACATCCATATCCTGTCCCCAACCCTCGGCCAAGGTAACCACGGTGAAGAACTTCTCAAAAGCAAACTTCACACTTCTCAAAACTGAGGTGGTATCCTTCAAAGCCCCCGGGCCAGTGGAAAATATGGCTCAAACCACAGAATCCTTTACAAACGCATTCTATGGGCACCTACAGGAATGCATGGATCGTGCTATCCCAAATAAAACCAAGTCTCACTCCTCCAAAGGCAGGAGACCTGTCTGGTGGACCCCGGCCATAAATAAGCTATACAACAAAAGGAGGAAGCTACTACATGATAGAGCAAAATCCCAAAAAGGGAAGGCATCTCTGATCAGTACTAGCAAGAAGCTACGATCCCTCATAAAATCATCTAAGGCCAGCTTCGAAAGAAAAATTGCACAAGACACTAAAGACAATCACAAGGCCTTCTTTAGTTATGTCAGGAGCCTGGGTGGCAACTCTCAGATATGCTCTGAGTTAGTGCAAAATGACAAAAAATACACTGAACCCACAGACATTGCCAACATCCTGGCAGACAGGTTCAGTGCAAATTTCTCCCCCCATCCCCCCAAAAGAGCAAATGTCCATCCCAACAGAGTGTAGCCTCCCTGACATCACAGATGAACAGGTGAGAGCTGCCCTCTCCAAAGCAAAAAACACAGTATCAATGGGACCAGACGGTGTCCCGGGCTGCATCTTACATGAGCTGCAAGAAGAACTTAACCCTCACATAAAGTCACTGTTCAATCTCAGCCTTACTACAGGATATGTACCCAAGGAATGGCATACAGCAACAGTGGTCCCGCTCCACAAAGGTGGTGCCACAACGGACCCCGGAAACTATCGCCCTGTAAGCCTGACTAGCCTAGTCTGCAAAGCTATGGAGCGTATCATCATGGAACTCATAAACAAAGACATCAGGAACCTCCAGACACTGGATCCTACCCAATTTGGCTTTGTTAAGGGCAGATCTTGCCTCTTGAACCTGGTCGACTTCTTTGAAACAGTTACCAGGGCCATAGATGAAGGGAAGGTAGTCCACACAGCCTACCTGGACCTCACAAAAGCCTTCAACACAATACCCCACTCAGGCATAATAAATAATCTCACAAGCTTAAATATCAACCCCTCTGTCACAAGAAGGGTTGCAAACTGGCTCAGGGATAGAACCCACATAGTCAGAATTGCAGGTGCCATGTCAGACTCTAAACCAGTTACAAGTGGCGTCCCACAAGGCTCAGTCCTGGGTCCTCTCTTGTTCGGTATATATTTCTCTGAGGTACAGGCTAACACGGGAGGACTATGGCTGACCAAGTTCGCAGATGACTGCAAACTGGGTGCCATAATCGACTCTCCGGCTGACACAAGCATCCTCCAAAAGGGTCTCACAGAGATGGATAACTGGTGCCAGAGTCATGGCCTAAAGCTAAATGCCAAAAAATGCATAGTCATCCCCTTTGGGAAAAACAAAGTGCCCACAAATTACCACATAGGTGGTAATCCATTAAGTACGGAAGAAGTAATTAGGGATTTGGGGACCCAAGTAGATAGTAATCTCTCCTTTGACAATCACATTGCCAAAGTGGTTAGAAAGACCTTCTATATAGCCCACCTTATCACGAAAGGTTTCACATCTAGATCAAGAGAGGTCATTGTGCCCCTCTACTCATCACTCATCAGGCCCATAATTGAATACAATGCCCCATTTGGGATGTGCCTTACCTGACACCGGCAGCAACTGGAAAGACCCCAAAAGTACCTCACCAAGAGGATCAAGGGACTCAAACAGATGCCCTATGCAGTTCGGCTAAAGAAACTCCAGCTCTACTCAGTTGCTTACCGCCTACTCAGAGGCGATCTGTGCCTGACGTATAAAGCCATGTTCAACCCAGAATTAATGGACATGCTCCACCTCAGGAAATCCAAATCCCTTAGAGCTACATGCTCCAGGGACTTAAACCTCAGCACAGAAATAAATAGGACATGCTGGAGGGACAGATTCATATCCCAGAGGCTCCCCTCACTCTGGAACAAAATCCCAGTCCAAGTTAGGCAGAGCCCCTCACTGACCCTCTTCAAGGGAAATCTTGACGAGTGGATGGGAGATCGTAAGTTTACCCCTGGGATCTCTTCTGGGTCCCTGCTAGACAGAGGCACAATAAACTAACCGTAAAAGGGCTATCTTCTGTGACCTACTATTCAAAGGCACAGTCTACTAATCTAAAGGGTGGCGAAAGCCAAACACACTCGGGCTAGGCTTATAAATGCCCTAGGGCAGATAGCCTAGTATCATCCTATGAACCTATGAAGCTATCATGGAATCATAATGATCAACTAGGAACACGGTTGTGTAGAATATTATTTAGTGATGAACAAGAAGATGGATTTAAAATAATTTTATAGGAGGCAAGAAGCTGTGTATATGTTAGTTGATGGGGTAGTTCTAACCAATTTAGGCTTTTTAGAGGTCTACAGTGGTGGGTTCTGAAAGGGGTATTTGCTGCAAATTTAGCAGCTTTGTTAAAGCATTGTTTCAAGTTTTGATTTTTGTGATGCCTGAAGGTTAGTAAGGATGGGAGCACCATAAGGAAGTGTGGGGAAGAGATAAGTAGTGGCAAGTGTAGCTTTTGCTCTATAAAGCACACTAGTTTTTAATGACTTTTTCTTATGTAATTTCGCACACGTAGGTTGAATTTAAGATTATCATCTACTATTATCCCCTAATAATTTGCTATGAGAACTGACTTCCATGGTTGCATTATCAAGAGAGAGAGGACTTTAAATTTTGTTTTATCATGGGAAAGGGATTTAGGAAAAAAAGCTGTTAATGCTTCTTGAGTAATTTTTTGCAGGTGCACCACATTGTCAGATGTGCAAATGAGTCTGAGGGAGACCTGTTGTGTGGATGTGTTTAGGGTGTTGTTGAGAATGTTAAAGAGTAGGGGACCAAGGACACAGCCATGTGGTACACTAGTAGTGACTGGGAGGTATGGAGAGAGAGTGGAGTGCCATTTTACTGACTGATACCTATTGGAAAGGTAGCTTTTGAGTCATAGAAGGGTGGGCTGAGAGAGACTTAATGAAGACATTTGAAATAGAAGTTTGCTGTGACAAATTGTGTTGAAGGCTTTAGAGAAGTCTAGAAATAAAGAACAGACTAGTCTGCCATTATCTCTAGCTTTATTGACAGTATCTAGATAGGTTAGAAGTACAGTGTTAGTACTATGGAAAGGATGGAAGCACTCATTGGTCCTTTTGAGCCTTTTTTTTTTTAAGTTGTTTCAGGTTGTACCTTCTGGTATTTAGGCCCTGCTATTGAGAGGAATTCTGTTTATTCACATTGAGCTGAACGGAGGAGAGGCACTGACCACAACTCTGATCTGTGATATATAACAATGAGTATCATGCTTTTTTTTTTTTTTTTGCTTATTTTTAGTAGTTATTGCTTCTTCTAACCATGTATAGCACTTTTTTTGTCTGCTGCCTACTATTTTTTACTGTATTTTATTGCTATAAACTAATCTGCAGTATTGCACTGAAATTGTCTGCCTTACAGGGCCTGTTAAATCACTTTTGTTACTGTCACACTGTTTGTAAAGCTGTTTTAGCTATTTTCACTGTGTGAAAGTTATTAACTGTAAATTTCTTTCCATTTGTTAAGCATCTGTTTGTTTGTTCTGATTTCCTGCCAAGGAGTATATCATATAATTGTTTGCAGTTAAAAGAATTCTCTAGAGTCTCCTTGCTTCTTTATCTGTTTAAAACTTTCATTTAGTGTCTCACTGCTGCTTTTCTGCTGTGGTAAACATTTCTGTAGTGTTTTCTGTCTTAACTAGTATAGCTAGTAGCTGTAGCATAGTTTCCCACCCTCTGTCCCTATTGGTGTCTTGTTGTTATACTTGGCAGCTTTGCAGTCACCCGCCCCTACTGTAAATTTGATCTGGGACACTCCTCCAGTCCAATGTCATTAGCTCATTCTACCTAACACAGAGAGAACATTTGGGAAGGCCAACCCCCTTAGTTTCTTAACCGTGAATTATCTCCTTTCTCCCTTTCCACTAAAAAAACAAACAAAAAACTTTATTCAGCTGCTTATACAGTATTTGTGCTTCCTCCTCCTACTCTATTACTTCATCTTGTTTTTTCTGCTACTTGTTCACTAAAGTGTTCAATTGTATCTTCTCTGCTGCATTTATTAGTGCTTGTTTTTTAGCCTGTTTAAATTTTAAGTGTTATTCTAAGCCTCTTAGTTTTGGTTTAAGCACTTGGTCTTTAGGCCTACCCCTTAGCTCTCCCTAGCCTCTCTCCCTCAGATTCTGACAGATATGGATGGACAATTTCCTATTATTTCTCCTGCCAGCCTGGTTGATGTGGGCATCCTGAGTCAGTGTAGCAACTGCCTCATGTACACAGACAACCATCTACTACTACCACCTAGGAACACAATTTGTGAGAGATGCAATTACATAAAAAAGCTAGAGTCTATGCTGTCTCCCTCACAAGCCAGTATATCTGGCACTGAGAAGGTTGTCAGCACAATCACTACAACTCAAACACCACCCACAGCTATACAACACACACCCACATATGTGTAGGTTCTCAACAAAAACAAACCCAAACAAAGGAGACCTCAAAGACAAAAAAATGAGAACTCCATAACCCTCCACACCACATACTATGCATAGTCCACACACCAGTGTCTTGCAACCACTAAGGCCTAACCATACACCCAACATATTAGTCATAGGAGACTCCATTGTGAGACACACAGATGAGCCTCTCACTAGGCTGGTTAAGGAGAAAGTCACGGTTAGTTGTTTGTCAGGTGCCAGAATCCGCCATTTCACACATGCACTCAAGTTTCTCAACAATAGGTATTGTTATGACTCTGTCATAGTCCATGATGGTGTGAACTGCTTGAGATGTACCTCCTTGGACTATATGAAGAGAGACATGATTGAGCTCACTGAATATGTGTCCCAGGCAGGTACATCCCTAGCCTTAAGCAGCATTCTACCGTCATGCAGAATGATACCTCAATACAAACAGAAAATGACTGACTTTAACAATTGGCTTAGTTTCTGGTCTCATTCCAGGGGGATCCAGTCCCTGACAGCCTGGGAAGATATGCTCGACAGATGACGATACATTGCTAGAGATGGCCTGCATCTGTCTCACTTGGGCTTCAGGCTTCTGGCAAAGACCCTTGCCTCCCACATAGTGCCTATTTAAGGAAAAGTCATGAGGTTAATACTGCCAACAAAAGAATTTCAACAAAATGCAACTTAAAGGTCATGCTGCTAAATGCTAGGAGTCTAAACATGAAACTGTACTCATTGCAATCATTCTTAACCCTTGACTATGCTGACATTTGTGTAGTCACAGAAACCTGGTTCAAAGCTGTGGAGAGCACCCCAGCCTTACCTGGTTACTCATCCTATCATACATTCAGGCCCCAAAATGTGGGCAGCAAAGCCAAAGGAGGTGGAGTTTCAGTATATATTAAAGATACACACACCTCCCGGCTGGTGAAACAGTATGATGCAGAGGAGACATTCAAGATGCAGTTAACCATTGACAAGACCCCTATTCACATTATAGATAGCTACAGGCCCCCAAATTTGACTCAAGGTGCCCACTCCACTTATCTGGACTTCTTCAAATCTATCAAGATTCAACCCTTTACCCTGATCCTGCATGACTTTAATTACCCAACTATAGATTGGAAAAACTACTCATGCCAGAACACAAATGCCCAGAGATTCCTTGCTTTTATCAATGCAAATGCCTTGGAACAGCTAGTCAATATCCCCACAAGAGGTGATAATATCTTGGACTAGGTATTAATCAACATGAGTTACCACTGCAAAATCCCTACTGTATCATCCTCCCTGGTAAGAGCCAACCATAAAGCGGTCACTTTTGAAGTCACCATCTCCCCTGACACCCCTCTAGCTAGGGTCAAACAAAAAAATTTCTCCAAAGCTGATTACAACCTCCTGAGGGATGGTATAAACAGCTTCACAGCCCCCTCGCCCACTGTAGGACTGGCACTGATGTCTAAATCTACACCAAAGTACTATACGAGCATTTATATAGATGCATGGAATCAGGAATACCTGACAGGACAAAACCATCCTCCGCAAGTAAGAGTAAACCTGTCTGGTTGACATTTGCAATAAACAAACTATGTCACAAAAGGAAAAAATTGCTGTCCAGGACCAAGAAGGAGCAGGAGCCCAACTGGAAGCAATCTCTCCTTAGCCTGAACAAGTAAATAAGAGCACTAGTGAAATCCTCTAAGGCCAACTTCAAGTCCAAAGTAGCCATATCTACTAGACAATCATAAAGTCATCTTCACATGTCTGCAATCTCAATGGAAGCACCCAGATCTGTTCAGGACTGGGGTCTATATTAAATCAGCGAATGCTTAAAACAGCAAACACTGATTTATTGACCCATTAAGAGCGAAGCTTTACAATCCTGAAGACACAGAACAGTGATTTTTTCCCTCTTTATTTTGTGTTTTGAACTTTTTTTTTGTGGAGCAG
Organism: Protopterus annectens; assembly: GCF_019279795.1. Lineage (NCBI taxonomy): Eukaryota > Metazoa > Chordata > Ceratodontiformes > Protopteridae > Protopterus > Protopterus annectens. Next base: position 1,847,718,654 of record NC_056726.1, read on the forward strand.
CAATTTTTTTCACTGGGAAAAAATTGCTGTTCCGTGTCTTTGAGATTGTAAGGTTTAGCTCTTAATGGGAGGATAAATCAGCGTTCACTATTTTAAGTGTTTGCTGATTTAATATAGACGCTAGAAATGGTGGTCAAGGACACCACATACACAAATGCTGTAGATATAGCCAATCTACTGGCTGACAGATTCAGTGAAAACTTCTCCCCTCTGTCCCCCCATCAGTAAATCAGGACATCCCCAGTACCTGCCCCCTACCCCTTATCTCTAGGGAACAGGTCATCACTGTCCTCTCAAAGGCAATAAATACGGCCACCATGGGACCTGATAACATCCCAGGATGCATTGTACATGAACTCAGGCATGAATTTGCAGCAACATTAAACACCCTATTCAACCAAAGTCTGAGTACCATCAACCTCTAAACACTCAACCCCACACAGTTTGGCTTTGTCAAGGGGAGGTCATGTCTATTAAATCTGGTTGACTTCTTTGAGACAGTCACAAAAGCCATGGACAAGGGGAAGACTGTGCACACCGCCTATCTTGACCTGGCCAAAGTCTTCAACACTATTCCCCACTTGGGCATAGTAGACAAACTCACTGAGTTAGGCATCAATCCATATGTTACCAGATGGGTAGCAAACTGATAGAACCCACCTAATCAAAATAGAGGAAGCCACCTCAAGCAGTCGACCCATAACAAGCAGCGCACCACAGGGATCAGTCTTGAGGCCTCTGTTATTTAGGATATACTTCTCTGAGGTGCAGCCCAAAACCAGTGGCTATGGCTGACCAAGTTTGCAGATGACTGCAAGGTGGGCACAGTCATCAATTCCCCAAGTGATGTGGACATCTTCCAAGAGGGTCTCACCCAAACAAATGACTGGTGCCAGAAACATGGCCTCAAGCTGAATGCCAAAAAATGCATCATCATCCCCTTTGGGGAGAGTGACATCCCCACATATTATCACATTAATAACAATGCCCTAAGTACACAATCAATAGTGAGGGAGTTGGGCTCCCAGGTTAATAGCAACCTGACTTTTGACCACCATGTTGCTTTCGTTGTACGGAATGCTTTCTACATGGCCCATCTCATAAGTAAGGGTATCTCATCCAGGGACAAAGAAGTCATAGCATCCCTGCATTCTTCCCTTATAATGCCAATTATTGAGTACAATGCCCCCTTCAAAACACATGCAGCAGCTGGAGAGACCATAGAGGTTCTTCACCAGGAGAATCCAGGGCCTCAAATATCTACCCTACACAGATAAGCTAAAAGCCCTGTCCCTCTACTCAGTTTCATACAGTTTTCTCAGGTAAACTCTGTCTGGCATACAAAGCAATCCCAGACCCCACCTAGATGGGACTGCTGCATATCCGCAAGTCAAGCACCACTCGAGCAACCCATACGTGTGACCTCAACCTGGTCTGTGATATCAATAGGACTTGTTGGTGGGACAGATTTGTGTCCCAGAGACTCCCCCATCTGTTGAATAAACTCCCTCTCCATGCCAAGCAGAGTACCTCATTATCTCTTTTTAAGCACAACCTGGATAACTGGATAGGAAACAGAAAATACACCCCTGGAATTCCACCTGTGTCTGTGCTGGACAGAGGCTTTGGTGCTGACTTGTCTGAAAATTGGGTAAACTCTTGGCTAGGCTTATAAGGGCCTCAGGGCCAATAGCCTAGCAACCTCCGATGATGCTATGATCTTATGTTGTGTGGGGGGACAGGAGTTTTTCCTGCAGGAGATAGTTTAGCAGTTGTTTCTGAATAAATTGTTCTATTATTTTGGAGAGGGGGAATAAGATTGCTTATAGGTCTTAAGTTAGAAATGTCTGTTGAATTTCCTCCTTTGTGCAAAGGGATAATGTATGAATTTTTCCAGAGACAGGGATTGTAGGATTCCTGGACTGACCTATTTATAACGATTCAGACATGCTGCAATTTTAAGGAATTCACTTGGAAGGTCATCAGCTGAAGTAAAATGTGGTGATAGTTTGTTTAAGAGTAGTTTTACATAGAATGTGGGCACAGCTTTGAAGGTGAAAGTGGATGTGGTGATACATGGCTGTTGGGCAAGGTTAGGATTATATGTTGTGGAATCCTTGGTTAGACATGTTATGCTATCTATGAAATAAGAGTTGAATTGTTTTTCAGTTTCAACTGATGAGTTATTGGAGAGGGGTTAAGGTTGAATTTATGGTCATGATGCAAGATTTCTTTAATGGGTGTCCAGAATTTTTGTAGGGTTGTGTTTACTATTATTCTGAAAGTTATTATAGTGCAGGTTTTAAAGCATTCTGAAGCTTTCAGGATATTGTGGCGTTTTATATTTTTCCCATTCTTTTCATGCTCTTTCTCCATCATGCATTAGCATTCTACTATTTTTGGATAGCCAAACTGCATTAGTTGTTTTTAGACTCTTCCTTCTTGGAGGTGCAAGACTATTTAGGAGATTCAGAAAAGTTGTACTGAATTCATTTACAGCATCATCTTAGGGAACAATTTTTATGACATATCAGTTAATAGATGATAGGGTAGTAATGAACATTTTGGGATTAAACATGCTGTTTAAGTGTATGTGTGAGATGTCTGATTACGTGTATTTTGGGAGATAATCACTGAGACAGTCAGACATTGTATATGAGGTGGTGTATTTGCTATGGTCTGATACTGGGTTCCAGTCTAACAGAGGTTATATAGGAAAGAAGTATTTTTTATGAAGAAAAACAGTTAAGTTGTCCTACTATCATCTCTTGAATATAAGGAATAGGGAGGTCTAAAAGGCAAGAGTTTGTACACACACACACACACACACACATATATATATGTATATATATATATATATATATATATATATATATATATATACGTGTGTGTGTGTGTGTGTATGTATATATATCAAAATACCAGAAACTATTACATTCTTATTAAAGGACACAGGCTCAACATACATAAAGCTTATTTGATTTCAAAGAAATTGATACAAATACAACACAATATCAATGTCTATCCATTGTTCTACAGAGTTTTAGAGCAAACAGAAATTTAATAACATATGACACATATCTACACTGTGAGGAAGTTGTTGACTGGTGAAAGAGGAGAGAATAGTGAGAAGAAGTTTTGTTTCATTTCCTGAATGCAGAAACTTGTTATCCAGGAAGACAAAGTAAATGGCTATACAGTTTAATCTACTGGTCAGGAGAAAGAATAGTGGCCAACATGGTAAATGGTCCACATAGTGCAAGGACAACTCTGACAGGGGTGAAAAGTTATTTAATGATGATGAAACAACAAGAGTCCGGAAAACCTGGAAATAAAAATAAAGCGGATCAAATGGCAAACCTGGAAGATATTAAAGCAACCTTACTACCTATCCAAGAAGCTATAAAAGAATTATCTACTCAAGTGCAATCCTTTGGAACGTCCTTCAATCAAATTGTGGAAAGAATGGACAAATCTGAAGCCAAAATCACAGAGAATGAAGACAGAATAGCCCTGCTTTCCAAAAAAATCTGACTCACATGAAGCAGACATTCAAAATATGCAAGCTAAAATAATTGATCTTGAGGCAAGGTCTAGAAGAAATAACATAATCATCAGAGGCATGCCGGAAAATATACAACATAATGATCTGATCCCATCTATCATACAAATACTTACAACTCTACTCAAAGACCCTAAAGCTGCACATCAAATAACAATAGAAAGAGCTCATAGAGCTCTGAGAGAATCTCAAGCTTCAAATAGTCCAAGACCTGTCTATGCCAAACTTCTCAACTTTCAAGATGTGAATAAAATATTATTAACTGCAAAGAAAAATGGGAGATCATTAATATGAAATAACAACAGAATATCCCTGGCCCAAGACCTGCCTCTACAAATTAGGCAAGCCAGACAGCTTCTATCTCCTTATTGCAGATTTCTGATTGATAAACAGCAAAAATTCCAAATGAAGTACCCAAATACCTTAATATTTTCGGTCAATGGGGCGAAATATTCAGTTACTAACAAGAAAGAAACAAAGTTTACCTTAATGTCAGTTTTTAAATGCATTCCAGCTACAGAGAACTAGATTCAAGTTCCGTTGCGGTCAGCTGAACTCCGAGGTCGGATTCATCTTCCACCAACAGCCGAGGATCTATTTTTCTTATATCTGGTATCTACACTGCCCTAGGCCATATTTTAGGACTGGCGCGACCTTTTTTCCTGCTCTACAAGGCGCGAAACCTTAAACAGGAAGTTTACATCCTTCACGTCATCCTGGCTTTCCCACGAGAGGAACTGAAAGTGGTTTTGAAGCCTTAGAAGTCACTTTTAAGATGTGGCGCTTCCGGAAGTCCGGTCGCAATATGAGTCCCCCTTTGCGAAGCTAAGCAATCGGCTTAGCTGGATGGAAGCTCGAAGGGAAGCCTAAAAGGAGCTGTTAAAAAGAGAAGAAAAGTAAAATAAGTAATGTATTGTTACAAAAATACCAAATACATGTAATATAATGTGAATTGTCACTCTCATTGCCCCATAAATTTTAATTAAATTTTAATTAATAAGTTTAAACATCTACAAGTATACATAAACACATACAGTTTATATAGAAGATTTGTGAGAATGAAACATTTTACCTGCAATCAGATATCAAAACAGTATATCTTAATGCAACAAACTACAGTTACGTAACTTTACAAACTCGGACTACATAATCATAAGAGCTAAATATTTTGAATTCTATCTATTCTACATACATCATAGATTACTAGCCAACTGGTGAGCATTTACCTTCTTTATTATTACTAATCCAATTGCCATAATCATACAATTATTATTGTAAAGCTTCAATTCAGATGATTTATGAACCTAAGTATATATCACATATGTTCACAACTTTAATGTTGCATTAGCCTGAGTTGGTAAGGAAGTATTCATATGTTACACCTTTAACTCCTTTAACATGGTCCAACAAGCTTGTTGGAAAAGATGTTAACGTAGTTTATTTTAACAGATAACGGACTATTAACTAGTAGTTGTGTAACTCTTCTAGATTTGATAGCCATCTGAATGCCTAAATGTTGGTGTTTATGTTTATATACTTACATAAGCCTGAACTGCTAAATATTTACATTGTTTTCTTCAGGATTCAGGAAGCTTGTACCAAATCTAATATATGTTGAATACCATATATTTGGTAGAGAGAAATTGCCTCAAGTCCTCTTTAACACAATGCTACCTAAGAACTTAAAATCACAGGGCAAAGATGGTAAAAATGGTAGTTCTAGAAATTGGGATTCACTTGAAGCTAATAATTCGACCAATACCTCCAAGTAACTTAAGTTACAATCACAGAGATAAAAATTGGGCCTAGAGGAAGTGGTGGGACCACACACAAACTAAGGCTAGACAAGGAAGATATATATTTTATGTACATAGTTATTAAACTAAATTGAGAAAATAAGCTATAGGTATCATTCTCTTAAACAACATTAGTGATAAGTTGTGTAAATTGATGTTCACTGTGTTTAGTTATAATCAGAACTGGTGCTTATGATTACTCAAACTTTGGCATCATATAAATAAATCTAACAAGAAGAGTGTAGGTCACTAAGCAGTGTTTGCTACGGAATGAGTGGGATAGGCTTTGTACAAATAATTTTAGGTTATTCAGGACCATTATGTTTCTTTTACCTCTCATATGCTAATATACAATGTATATACTTACCATTGATACAGAAAAATACAAATCCAATTTATTGTCAGGTCCTGTTAATTTCCTGGTCCAGGGGATTAGTGGGTAGGCACTGGGAAGGGACGGGAATTAAAGAATGCTTTCATAACATACCTTTGATAAGAAATCAACATAATCCAAAATATCTACTCATATTTCAAGATTACTTATACAAAATAAAGCTTTATGAATGTGGGGACTAGATTCATGGAATATTAAAGGGCTTCAGAACATAAAAAAAGGAAACTGTTTCTTCATCTATTTCTGCAGGCTAAGGCATGTTTTATACTACTCCAAGAAACTCATTTAACCAATGAGCAATGGTCAGAAATAAAAAAGAAAAAAATGGATAAGAGAAATAATAGCATCTGAAGGCAAGACCAATAGTGCTGGAGTTGCGATAATTATTAAAGACCAATATCAAGACAAAATTATAGAATCCAAAACAGATAATGAAGGTAGATGGTGCTATGTGATCCTCTCAACTACCCTTTATGATAAGCCCATTATACTTCTCAATATATATGCACCCTGTTGGGAACTTTTAAAGTCAGTACTTTGGTATTTGTCTGATGTCATACAGTCTGTTTATTGCATTCTGTTTCAAGGTGAATAATTTTAAACTTTTAGGGAGTCTTTTTGTCTTTTAGAAGTTTATTACATTTTTTGTCAGTTCACCATGAACCTCCTTCCTGTCCTTAACTGTTTTGTGCTGCATAGTGGCTTTATTCCACTTTTGTCTAAAGGCTGTAACAAGACATACAGGAGATTCTGTCAATAACTGATTTGACTGCTGTTGTAACTCTGAAATTAACGTTTTACATCTGGTGACAGGACATAACTGTTAAACATCTGGAAATAATATAAGAGCATTACCCTTTTCTGCTGCTTTATCATCAGAAGATAATTGAACTGTATTTCTATGGCATTGTACACAGAAAGCCGTTTCACATGACTCACACAATAAACACTTACTGTCATACCACAAGTTTTTCTGTTGAAAATACCAGTCAATTGTTACTACCCATCTGTATAATTAGTGGCTGTCAGTTTGACTTAATAAGGTTTTAAATTTGCTAATATGCTGTTTATACAAACTCTATAGTCTGTCCAACATTTTCTGGTTGCTCTGACACATTAAGAGTAAAAATATGTTTACTACCCTGTCTAACAGCATTCATACTGCATGCAAATACAAAAAGATTTCTTACCAATTTTACAGGGACACAGTTGGCCACGCTGCTTATTCTAGATGTTTAGAAAACTTCTGTAGTTACTTGAAAAGCTGGTGAAATGAAGCTGGCAATTGCAGATTCAAAACCTGGGAATTCACCGACCTGGAGAATTTATGGCAATGCTTCCTTCCTGCATGACAGTCTCACTCTGGATCCAGTCATCTGGGAACTGTACTTCTGCAAACTGTGGAAACTGAAGTCCTCCTATTCAGGACTCAATCACATACATCTACATTAGTTACTGAGCTTTTACTGAAGTGACTCTATACAAGGCACTACTCCCCCTGTGTCCGAATACAGGCTAGGCTATCCACTGAAAAGTTATTTAATAATGACTGATTATGCCTGCTGTATGTAGCTACTTACTTGCTAAAACCAGTCTAATTAATGCACTAAACTTTGCAAACTATTAACCTTTCTAGCACTATATATTAACTTTTGCACAGTTACTAATAAAATGACTTGTCTATGTAACAGACAACATGTACAATAATGTCACAGTTTACAGGTTTTAATGTCTCAGGTTTTAACTTTTTAATGCATATATAAATGTTATTTTCCAGTTACCTCACAACAAACCTGTTTCTACATGTACCAAATTTAACAAAAATCAAATTTAACATCATACACTTTTAATGTCCTTTATATACATTTTTATAAAAACAGTCTTTAAAATTTGCAGTCTGTTAAAAACTTTTAAAGTCAGTACTTGGGTATCTGTCTAATGTCATACAGTCTGCTTATTGTATTCTGATTCAAGGTAAATAACTTTAAACTTTTAAAAAGTCTTTTTTAATAAAAAAATGTTTTTGTCTTTTAATTTTCCTGCCCCTAGTTTTTTATCAGTAATTTTTCTTAAAACTTGTACCAAGCACAAAATGTATTACATACAGTTAAACAGGGGCAGCTCATGCTATTGGACTGCAAGACTGCAGCCCCCGCAAGCTGTAAAAAGAAACGAAAAGAAAACATTAGCGAGTTCCAGAACTCCATGCATGCATGCTCAACATTTCATTCCCAAACTCCTTGCAAGTGTGCAGGAATCCGGACTGCTGTTTAACCAGTCGGATTAAGAAAGATGGAATCAGACTACAGATGCCCCAGAAGTCTGCCTGCTCAGCGTTCCATTCCTAAACTCCACGCATACATGCAAGAATCCGGACTGCTGTTTAACCAGTCTGGATTAGAAAGATAGAATCAGACTACAGATACCCCAGAAGTCTATGTGGTTAGAAACTGCATAGACTGGAAGGGGATTGGACTGCAATGTCTGCAGGCTAGATAACTGCTCTGGTGGGAAGGATTTTTGTATTTCAACAGAGTGAGCTGGGACTTGTATTGCAAATGGCTGGGACTTTGAAGTTGCAGCAGAATGGGACAGACTCCAAACTCAGGTTTTGTGTGTGTGTGTGTGTGTGTGTGTGTGTGTGTGTGTGTGTGTGTGTGTGTGTGTGTGTGTGTGTGTGTGTGTGTGAGAGAGAGAGAAATGCCCCAGTTAAACATACCTGGTGGCTATGTAAAATGCCCCAGTTAAATATACCTGGCGGCTAGAGAGAAATTCAGGAAATATACCTGGTGGCTAGAGAAAATAACTCAGGCTCAACCCTGTACCTTGGGTTCAGGTAGCAAGAGCCTGAATTTCCTATCCACCACCACTTGTAAAAACTATTAAGATTTTTGCCTCATATTTTTGTTCTGTTCTGTTCCTCATAAAATCTTTGGTTTTCTGGATCTTGAATTCACTAAATAATGACAGATATTTGAATTTCAGACTTCATATTCTTCAGAAAGTACATAGTTACACATTCTAGCAATTTTCTAAGTTTATAAGATCAATATTTGAAATTTGTCCCTATTTTTGGGGCTGTATTCCACCACTATTGGCTTTGTCCATGTTTTTTGTGCTAAGAAGTTGAGAGCTATGGTGAGAACTGAATTCACTAAATGATAGAGATTTAAGTTTCAGTCTTCCTGTCTTTTAAGAAACAGCTGATTTGGCATAGTGGTATGTTGTTGTGACTGTAGTGCACAGGGTCCAGGGGCCAAGACTTGGCAGTGAAATGCATGGTGGCAACACAGCATTTTATTTTAATAACTTTCCAAGATTATACAAGCAATATTTAAAATGTGTCCCTGGTTTTTGGGCTTTTGTCCCCCCCCCCAATTAAGTTTGGAGTTTTTCAGATTTTTTGTGCTACAAAGTTGAGAGATACAGTTGAGCATCGGGTGGATTTTACAAGGAGCTGAGAGCTTCAGGGGAAGAGTAGTTTAGTGCTGCTTATGCTGAGTCTGCTTGCATTGTTAATAGCACAACAGGTGGTGTACTTGCTTTTGATGCAGAAGGCTGTGGGTTCTACTCCCACAGTATATAGATGCACTGCTTATACTGTGTTGTACTTTTAAAGGGGGTAGATGCTGCAGTCCTGAGAATGTCCTCTTTGGTGGAGATACCTTGTAACTATGAATCTGTTATCAGTTTGCCATCCATTCCCTATTGCAATATTACTAGTTTATCATTTTTAATGTAACATAGGCAATTTATTCCTCAAGCGCAACAGGCACTTTATTTGTAGATGAAACAATGAAATATAAAGTTGTTTGCTAGCAACAACCTCCTCATTAGTTACAGATCTCTTTAATGTGAAATTATTTAAATGACTTTTACTTCTGCAGAGATTTCATATTTACTGATACTGGTGGATTGTAGAAGTTTGAGTATACGTTTATGATGGAAATGTTCTGTATTTGGCAGTTTTGTCATTATTGGTGTATGCATTTTTTTTCATTGTTTACTGGAAAAATGTTCAAAACAAATTTAAATGCTGTCTAACAGCTGTACTGTATTATACAAGGAATATAATTTAATACAATCAGGAAGGTGTATCAAAGAACTCATGTATGTTTCGTGTGCAAGGAGCCTATGATTTGAAAACAGCCCAAAGTTACTCTTTATCTGCCACTGGCCAGATGTATTTTCTTTGAATGTAGGTTTCAATGCTGTTTCAATTAATGTGATTTTCAAGGGCAGAAAAGTTTGAATGGTAAGTCTATTTTCATTGTGAGACTGTATTGCTTTGTTCAGCATATGTCTATTAGTGTTTGTTCTGTAAAATGTAAAATAAAACTTTTAAATAAAATCCAAATCATTGTAGAAGTAAAGCAGTATGCACATTACAGTGTTTATGGTAAATGGGGTGAAATAGCCAAGTAATGGGACATTGAATGGCTGCAGGGCGGAGGCACCATTCAGCCATGGTTTTGTGAGGAGAGAAGGGCGGCAAACTCAAAGACAGCCCTGCCTGAACTATACAGCTCAACTGTCCAGATTTTCACAGACTGAATAGATTTTTGCTTATTTTTGGGTTGTTCCTCATTAAATGTGTGGTTTTCTGGCAAATCATTTAGGAATTAAGTCACTAAATAAAGGCAGACATTGAGTTTCAGACTTCATACCCTTCAGAAAAATGCATGCTAAAACAAGACCTGTTATTCTGTCAACTAAGTTTATACAACAGCAATTCTTAGTACTGTTTGTATGTTCCCCCAATATATTTGTACGAGCAAATAAATCTCTTTATAGAATTAGGTATATTCAAACCTCTCAACTGACCCTGATTTTGGCTCAAAATGTTGCTCTCCCCCTAATAATCCCTTTGCAAAATTGCAATTTTGGAAGAAAACGTGAAGGGTTTACAATTAATAAATAATTGTAATGATCAGAGTTATAGATTACCTTTATTTCAGAAATACGTGTAGATTCTTTTATTTTGTCAGCTGCTGAACTTAACAGTTCTAATATTAAAAAAGTGCCCCTTCTTTGACAGGTTCCCAGCTGTATTGTAAGCCTATTTTATATTTTTGCATCACATTTTGGTCTATTTTTCATAAAATTGTGGTTTTCTGGCAAATTATTGGCAAATCATTGAAGATTGAAGTTAGAAAATAATGACAGACATTTGAGTTTCAGATTTCATACCCTTCAGAAAATTCATACCAATGCAAGACCCACTATTGTATTATCTTTCTAAGTTTATAAGAGCAATATTTAAAAAATGTCCTTATTTTTGGGCCTTTGTCCCACTTCTATTTATGGCTTTGACCAGATTTCTTGCTCCGAGGCTGAGAGGTATGACAAATGTGTAAGGGCCATCACTGACAGCCAGAGATATTTCAAATTGTGACATACTTGTTGCACCCAACTCCCCCATGTAGTGACTCTGGATGTGCCCAAGCAAGGCAAGGACCAGTTATGCAGTGTAAGTGTGCAGAGTATCCCCCATCCAAGGTAGACACAAGTACTACAGTGGCTTTTCATCTGTCCTTGATTTTGCAGAATGTTCTGGTTTTCTGTCATATTTTCTACTGTTGATTTATGCTTCTTATTATTCAGAAAATGCATGTTGTTGCAGTGCTCTCTGTGTTTAAGTAGCAATGCTTTAATGACCATCAGGTAAGCTTGTCTGAGATTGTAAGATGCAAGTAAGCTTTAGTAAGCATACTGTTAAAGAATTACCAACATTGAAAGCCCTTTTGTTGTTGCCATGCAGAGAATATTTACATAACATAATTAGATAATGTATAAGCCTTAGGTATTGAAATGCATATGACAGTATTTGTAATAAAGGAAGGATTAGAGTATTTTCAGGAGCTCATTACATTTGTTGGAGACTTACAGTCATCTTTGCAGGCTTTACCAGTAAACTAAAGAGAATGCCAATCTGGCATGTGTGGTCCATAACCTGTGTAATAATCCTTTAAGCAAATTATCTTGAGTTTGTTTCTTGTTTGCTGTTCATCTTTTACTTTGATCGTGTTTTCCCCATGAAACAAGTAGATAGTTGTTGTCAGGCCGCAGGTCTTTTTTGGATAAGAAACATTTTTACAAGTGGGGTTACCACAGAGATTGCTACTTTCAGCATGTTACTTGGTACTTTTATAAAGCTGAATATAAATTATAATTAGAACTCCAGTGCAAGGAGAAGTGGTTTGAGTTGAATGCTGCTTGTTTTTTTATATTTGATTTTGACTGGCTTTCCAGTAATGTATTTAAAAAGTAATATATTTTTTTCATTTCTCACAACCTTTTTGTTTCCATCTAGATTATAAGTAAGCTGTCATGTAGCCAATGCATTTAAATATTTGTTTTCTTCTATACTTCAGTTTGTCTTGATTGGACTCACATAATGATGGTTTGGCACCCAGGGCAGTGTATTTAATTAAAGTCCCAGTTTTTGTGGTTTGGAGCATAGCCCCACTCCTTTCTATTAAGTCACACCCCTTCCCATTGTCCCCACCCATTCAGCTGTCTCCTGCAGCCCCCCTTTGATTTGAAATCACCAGCCACCACTGCAGTTAAATGCCTTTTTCTGCTTTTTTGGCTAAGAGCAGTTTAACTCTTTAATGTATACATGCTGTGAAGGCTGCCAGCCTAGCTATATAGAATTTTGTAAATAATTCTATGTCCTTGTAAATATTAATATGATCCACAGGCTTGTATGACAAATGTAAGAAAACTGTGTTATGTTCTGAGCTTCAAACATGTAACCACAGTGCACCCTGCTGGAAGAAAGCTGATACGTAAAGGATTTTATGACTGTGTGTGATCTCAAGCTAGGAGACAGGATGCCTGCAGCTAGAAATTCTTTCTATTGTCCTAAGACAGAGATAATTACTATGTTTCACATGTAAAGTTCCTTTTATTGCTGTGGCTTCCTGGCTGGTGCAAATTACAAAGCAATGTTAAATTTTAAGTTCTGTGAGCCTGGAAAGTGTCAAGAATGATGTAATCTGAAATGACTCAGCAGTAATGTGTATTATCAATTTAAGACTATCTCAGAGAGAAAGAGATGGCATTTCGTATCTTGTTCTGAAGCTGACAACAAATCATCAGCACTTGCTTTGCTCTGTAAGTAAGACCCACATCTTAATATTTCTCTTAGAGACAGATAGGAATATAGCCAGATTAGTCTAGCTGTTTTCTATATTTATGCCAGACTGTCCTACAATGTTGTTATTAAGTATTTCTTGTGATTTCTGAACAATCTAATGTCACTGTGTTGAATTAATGAGTATTGTCTTGTGATTTTATTATTTATTATTAAATATTTTTAAACCTTTTAACTGTGGCTGTTTTATGTAGAGATAATTTAAGCTCTTAGTTTACTTGCATGTATTTGGTGATACTGTACAAGTCACTCCAATAGCCTTGCTGTTCATCACACTTACTATTTGGATAGCAGTAACATTACACAGTAGAATTGGTCACCCTTCGGGAAGTGCCTAATTAGTAGCTGATAAATAGTGGTTGGTGGCAGTGATTTCTACTTTATAGTCTGGGCAGAAGGGGGCATAGCTAGTGAACCTGTGCCAGCCTTCCTCAAGAGTATCTGTGTGTTTGTATATAAATCATATCTCAAAGTGTGTGTGTGTGTGTGTGTGTGTGTGTGTGTGTGTGTGTGTGTGTGTGTGTGTGTGTGTGTGTGTTTGTGTGCGCATGCGTGCGTGTGCATGTGTGTGTGTGTGCGCATGTGTGTGTGTGTGTGTGTGTGTGTGTGTGTGTGTGTGTGTGTGTGTGTGTGTCTTTGTGTGTGTGTGTCAGCTACTTGGGCAGGGATATGAAGCACTGGTTGGACAGAGAGGATGCTGGAGGTTTTGGCTTAACCACTCGGCTGAGATCTGAACCCTATAGCTGTACCAGTGGGGAGTCTTATTAGGGATCTGGAGAGAAAGGGAGAAACCAGCCCCTGACTGACTGTGATCTCTGTGTGCTCTTAAAGAAATTGTACTGTACTGTGTGTGTACTTGCTTTCCTCCCAGTGTGGATGCCCCTCACTGGTGCTAGTGGTGAGGATTGAGGATCCTTGATTTCTGGGCCAGTGCACGGGTTTCACATATTAATTGTTTGGCATTGGTGGTATATCCACATCAAATATTAATTGTTTGATAGTGGTGAGTTATTCACATCACATATTAATTGGCCTGTAGTGGTGTGGATAGTGAATTCCTGCAACGTGTGTACTGTGATCACTGAAGGTGTTTTTGTACTCCAAATCTGCCACATAATGAACATTCAGAGTTCAGATCCCAATCGTTCTATTTCTTTTGTTAGCTTAGTTATTCAGGGAGACCAGCCAAGTATGTTTGCAGAGTTGTATGGTAAGCTGACATGGAGCCTGTTGGCTGAGATGTGCCAGACTAAATGACTGGTGTATGGAAGCCTAACTAAAGCAGACATGATTGCAGCTTTGGTCACAGCTGCATCAGAGAAGAGCAACCAGGAAGATGATCAGACTGGTCATGGAGATGTACAACACTCAGAGAATGGACATCTCAATCTTTCTACAGAGGACTTAAAATCCATCTGGAGCTAAAGAGACATGAGTTGGAGGCCAAGCATTGGGAAATAGAAGCAGCAGAGAGACTGAGGCATCTAGAGACTGGGGAAAATAAAAAACTGCGATGTCTGCAGGCTGAGGAGAATCAGAAACTGCTACACCTGGAAGCTGAGAAAAAGCGGAGGCAGAGGCAACATGAAAAGCAGATGCTGACACTTCAACAGAGTCATGGAGGTAATGGGGAAGACAGTAACCAGATGTCAGAAGGACAAAAGTGAGTAAATTTCTTCCACAGTTTACAGAGGGGTATAATTTTGATAGTTTCAGTCATATGTTTGAGAGGGTATGTAAACAGCATGATGTTGACCAAAGGCTCTGGGTACAGTTCCTGACCCCCTTACTCCATGGTAAAGCTGTAACGGTGTTGTCCAAGCTATGGATCATGATTTTTTAAAACTATAATGTTGTAAAGAATTGTTTGCTAGAATTTTTTAAGCTAACACCTAAAGCTTATAGAAAAAGATTTCTTGAGCATAGATGCACGGCAGATAAAACTGTGTGTGAATATGTTGCTGAACTAAGCACTTATTTTCATAGGTGGGTGAGTGGATGTCAGGTCACCACTTTTGAAGGGCTTGCAGACCTTTTGGTGAGGGAAGAAGTCCTTAGCACTTTGCCTGAGGACATGAGGATCTGGTTAGCTAATAGGCAATGCTCTACTGGAGATGAGTTGGGGAAGAATGGAGACCTATACCTAGCAAGCAGGGCATCACTACATAGGAAAGGGACACCCAGTGCTGCTCATTGGTCTAAGGGAACCTAGACTGGCCCAACAGAATCTGTCAGTAGCAGGAGAAGCCACTAGTCCAGGTATATATCCAGGACCTAGGGTTAAATATTTTAAATGCAACCAGTGGGGCCATGTGACATATAGATGTCCACAGAGGCAAGGTGGGGAATAAAAGGTGTGAGAGCCAGTAAGTGGGAATGACAAAATGTCAACACTAGGTTGTCTTGAGACAGCAAGGGTACTGAGCTACCACAAGAGGTTATATCCTATCGTAGTGAATGGCAAAGAGACCATTGCTAAGAGAGACATAGCCTCTGACATAACCATTGTGAAGCCTGCAATTTAATTATTTATTTTTATTTGAAGTTTGCTTGCCAGGACGGTCCATTGGGCCAAAAGAGCTCATTTTCAATGGAGTCCTGGGGAGAAAAGCTCCATAGATACAATGTATAAAATACAATAAAAAACAGGTTGTTATAATACAAGAAGCGTACATGGAAGACAAAGTATTTGATGATACAATTTAGAAAATGAAAAGCAAAGACATAGGAGAACGACTTGTCTGAGCAGTCTACTCCAGTCAGAGCTTTAGGAGGGACCCCATTCCAAATACCTTTGGCTAGGGTTCACCTTGACTGGGAGGGTGGAAAAGAAAGCCAGCAAGTAGGTGTGTTTGAGGATATCCCTGCAGATGTCCTGATAGGGAATGATTTTGATAATGTAGTACCATGTGTTCATACAGTCAGGCTTGGAGACAAGCATGTGGGTTTGGTAGCCTGGGGGGACCACTCACCTCTACCTTTGAAGTCACTCTGTCCAAGGAAACATTGTATCAGTCCTTCAAAGTACTCTTTCCATCTACTCAAGACACTCTCCTCACTTGTGAGTACGTTTCCCTCACTATCCTTTATCACCCTTACCTGCTGCACATTTTCCCAGCTCTGTCTCTCTGTCTAGCCAATCAGTACAGGGTGACTTGCAGCCAGGACTGGTGAGGTAGTTATTTCAGATAGAGAGCTACCCTGTAGCAGTGAGACTGAAGGTGAGCTACAGCTGCTGGTTTGTACTGATGTTTCCTTGGACAGAGTGACTTCAAAGGTAGAGTGAGTAGTAGTACCCAGGCTGACAGTGAGGCACCGCTGTCAGAGGATACCAGACTTCCTGTGGAAGGGGAGCTGGGAAGGGTTACAAAGAGAGAGTTGAGGCAGGCTCAGCTCTCAGACCCTACATTACAAGGCCTGAGGCAGGTAGCTAGTGAGGCACCTGATTCTCAAGGGAAGGGGAAATCTATATACTGGGTCTAGGGGTTATTGTATAGAGAGTGGAGCCCTGAGGGAGGGCTATAAGTTGAGAGAATACAGCACTTGGTAGTGCCTAGAGCCTACTGTCTGGCACTTCTAGCCATAGCCCATGATATTGCCTTTGCAGGTCATATGGGCATAAAACATACAAAGAGAAATATTATGCAGAACTTCTATTGGCCTGAAATATCCAGAGATGTAACAGGGTACTGCAGGACCTGTCAGCAGTGCCAAAAGGAAGGCAATGCAGGAGACAAGGTGAAAGCTCCTTTGATGCCTTTGTCTGTGATTGTGGAGCCACTTCAGAGGGTAGCTATGGATATTGTGGGGTCTCTGAGTACCCCAAGTTCCACAGGGAAAAAGTATATCCTAGTAGTAGTAGATTATGCTACCAGATACCCTGATGTATTGGCTTTGTCCTCTATTGAGGCAGAAAAGGTGGCAAATGCTTTGTTAGAGATTTTCAACAGGGTAAGTTTCCCAAAATAAATACTGACCGACAGAGGTGGCAATTTCATGTCAGACCTGCTGGCTTCTCTGTGGAAGTACTGTGGGGTGAAGCACCTAAAGACCACCCCTACCATCCCCAGACTAATGGTCTTGTTGAGAGGTTAAACTCTACACTCAAGTCCATGCTACAGGCATTTGCAGATAAGTTTAAGAGGGACAGGGACAAATATTTGCCCCATCTGTTGTTTGCTTACAGAGAGGTTCCCCAGGAATCCACAGGTGTTTCACCCTTTGAGTTGCTGTATGGGCATAGGGTGAGAGGGTCTCTAGACTTAATTCAAGATGAGTGGGAGGGTGAGTGTGAATCCCACAAGGAGTCTATTGTGGCATATGTCCTAAACCTCAGGACAAGGCTCAGGGAACTCATGGGCTTGGCCCAGAAGAACCTGGCAGAAGCCCATCATCATCTTCTTTCGGCTGTTCCTGTTAGGGGTCACCACAGCAGATCATTTCTTTCCATTTCTTCCTGTCCTCTACATCATGCTCTTTCACACCAACCGCCTGCATGTCCTCTCTCACCACATCCATAAACCTTATCTATCTTAGGCCTTCCTCTTTTCCTCTTACCTGGTAGCTCCATCCTTAGCTCCTTTTCCCAATATACCCAGCATCCCTCCTCAGCACATGTCCAAACCAACGCAATCTCGTCTCTCTTGCTTTGTCTCCAAACTGTCCAACTTGAGCTGACCCTGTCCATCCTAGTCACACCCAGTGCAAATCTTAACATCTTTAACTCTGCCACATCCAGCTCTGACTCCTGCCTTTTTGTCAGTGCCACCATTTCCAACCCATATAACATAGCTGGTCTCACTACACTCTTGTAGACTTTCCCTTTCACTCTTACTGGTACCCATCTGTCACAAGTACTTAAACTCATCCACCTTTATCAACTCTACTCCCTGCATACTCACCATTCCTCTACCCTCCCTCTCATTTACACACATATATTCTGTTTTAGCCCTGCTTACCTTCATTCCTCTCCTCTCTAAAGCATATCTACACCTATCCAGGGTCTCTTCAACCTGGTCCCTACTCTCACTACATATCACAATGTCATCTGCAAACATCATAGTCCATGGGGCCTCCTGTCTGATCTCATCTGTCAACCTGTCAATCACCACTGAAATAAGAAAGGGCTCAGAGTAGATCCTTGATGTAATCCCACCTCCACCTTAAACATATCTGTCACTCCCACCGCAGTCCTCACCAATGTCACACTACCCTCGCGCATATCCTGTACCACTCCTACATACTTCTCTGCCACTCCCGACTTCCTCATACAATACTGCAACTCCTCTCTAGGCACCCTGTCATATGCTTTCTCTAAGTTCACAAAGACACAATGCAACTCCTTCTGACCTTCTCTGTATTTCTCCAACAACACTCTCAGAGCAAACATTGTATCTTTAGTGCTTTTTCCTGGTATGAAACCATACTGCTGATCACTAATCATCACCTCCCTTCATAACCTAGCTTCCACTACTCTTTCCCATAACTTCAAGCTGTGACTGATCAGTTTTATCCCTCTGTAGTTACTGCAGCTCTGCACATCACCCTTATTCTTAAAGATAGGTACCAAAACAAATTTTCTCCACTCCTCAGGCATCCTCTGACTTTCCAAAATTTCATTAAATAAGCTGGTTAAAAATTCCACTGCCATTTCTCCTAAGCACCTCCATGCTTCCACTGTTATGTCATCTGGGCCAACAGCCTAGCCATTCTTCATCTTCTTCATAGCTGTCCTTACTTCTTCCTTGCTAATCTGTTTCACTTCCTGATTCACTATCCCCACATCATCCAACCTTCTCTCTCTCATTCTCTTCATTCATCAGCCCTTCAAAGTACTCTTTCCATCTACTCAAGACACTCTCCTCACTTGTGAGTACGTTTCCCTCACTATCCTTTATCACCCTTACCTGCTGCACATCTTTCCCAGCTCTGTCTCTCTGTCTAGCCAATCAGTACAGGTTCTTTTCTCCCTCTTTAGTGTCCAATCTCTCATACAACTCTCCATATGCCCAATCCTTAGCCTTCTCCACCTCACTCTTTGCCATGCACCTCATCTCCTTATACTCATGTCTACTTTCTTCATCTCTTTGACAATCCCACTTCTTCTTCACCAGCCTCTTCCTCTGTATACTCTCCTGTACTTCCTCATTCCACCACCAGGTCTCCTTGTCCTCCTTCCTCTGTCCAGATTTCACACCAAGCACCTTTCTAGCAGTCCCCCTTACTAGCTCTGCTGTAGTTACCCAGCTATTCAGTAACTCTTCATTACCTCCCAGTGCCTGTCTTAACTCTTCCCTGAACTCCACCTTACAATCACCCTTTTTTTAGCTTCCACCATTTAATCCTTGGCACTGCTTTCACACTCCTCCTCCTCTTCTTGATCACCAATGTCATCCTACAGACCACCATTCTATGCTGCTTAACTACACTTTCCCCTGTCACCACTTTACAGTCTCCAATCTCCTTCAGACTGATCCTCCTACATAGGATATAATCCACCTGTGTACATCTTCCTCCACTCTTGTACGTCACCCTATGGCAGAAGCTCAACAACAGAAAAAAGTCTGGTATGACAGGAATGCTCAAGCTAGAGAGTATGCTGTAGGGCAGCAGGTAATGGTTCTCATTCCTGTCAGACACAACAAGCTGCAAGCAGCCTGGGAGGGACCTTACAAGGTGGTAAGGAAGGTTAGTGATGTTAAATACACAGTGGAACTGCTAGGCAGGAGGCAGGAGTAAAAATTGTACCATGTTAACACGATGAAACCTTACCATGATGAGGAGGCCCTTGTGCTGAATATTTGCAGTAGATTGCAGGTGTCTGAGGGAGATCTTGTGACTGAACTCCTCAGGGAGGCTCGGACTGACACCTCAGTGGAAGGGGTAGCAATGTCCCAGAAGCTATCTCCTACCAGGTTCGAGAAATCCGAGCAGTTTTACAGGAGCTTGGGGACACCTACAATGTTCTTACAATGTTGTTTTAACGTATTTCCTGTGATTTCTGAACTGTCTAATGTCACTGTGTTGAATTAATGAGTATTGTTGTGTGTTTTTATTATTTATTATTAAATATTTTTACATATTTTTAAACCTTTTAACTGTGGCTATTTTATGTAGAGATAATTTAAGCTTTTGGGTACTTGCATGTATTTGGTGATACTGTATAAGCCACTCCAAAAGCCTTACTGTTCATCACACTTACTATTTGGATAACAGTAACATTACACAGTAGAACTGGTCACCCTTTGTTTTTGTTTTTTTTTGTTTGTTTTTTCTTTATGGAGCAGCGAGCTGTTCCATGTGTTTGCCATTTTGACATTTTAGAGTTGATTATACAGTGTTCACTGTTATAATATAGACCCTATACAAGAAGGTTAACATATCAGTATTCTCTGAATGTATTGTGTGGGAATGGTGCTGTCATTATTTTCATTGAGATATAGTATTTGAGAGGTATGATGTCACATTACTCTCTGTGATGCTGTGTGACATGTGGTGGTGGTGATGCATTATTCTTAAAGATAAAGTGTAATTGAATGGTGGTGTTTCAGTTTTCTGTGAAATATGACCCTGAATTGGGTAAATGTCCTCCCCATGGTTGGGTGGCATTTGAAAAACATGCATAAATGGGTGTGCCTTCGTTGGAGGTTGGACGTCGAGCTGGCACCTCGGCGTTTGTGAAAATCTACTGCCAATCATTAGCGGACCGGAGTTCCACTGTGGCAACCGCTAACTGGGAAAAGCTGAAAGACAAACAACAAGGTATTAAAGAAGAGAGTACCACTGTGATCTGAGACACGAGGTGCAAAGCCACAGTATGCTCCATGGAGCATCCCATAATAAGGATATTGCACATGCTGAGAAATATTTTGCGTAAAGCTACACTATGCTCTAAGAGAAAATACATGAGAATGAAATTGCAGCATGCTCTTAAGTATGTTGTGCAAAAGTACAATAAGCTGTGAGAAACAGTGGATAAGAAGCATATTACAGCATCCTAAGATGCATGTTATATAAAGCTGTAATATACTCAGAGATAATCTATAAAATGATACTACAGCATTTTCATAGACATGTTGTACAAAGCTACATTGTGCTGACAATGAATATGATGGATATTACAGCATGCTCAGAGGCATGTTATATAAAACTGCAATATACTCAGAGATAATCTATAAAAGGATACTACAGCATTCTCAGAGGCATGTTGCAGAAATCTATATTGCCCCCTAAGAGACAAAGAAAAAGAAGGGTTCTACGGCATGGTCTGAGGTATAAGCCTAGCTGTGTAACTCAAATATGACCCACAAATTTGATTTATATAAAGGGTTGTTTACTGACTCCCTCTGTCCATCAAAGACATAGGCACCAGACCAGGGGTGAATTTATACTTATCCATCCATTGGTTCAAGATGCAAATAAATAGGGATAGGGTTAAACTCTACTTCACATGGATGGGGAGCCTGTTCCAGAGAATGGGAATTTTTTGAGAAACATGTCTGTCTCTACAACATATCCTATTTATGTCACAAGAAAAACTTAAGTTTTTCAATCTAGTAGTTCTGCTGCTGCTTGTTTTGCAGATGTGCAAAAGGTTTATCCAGGGATGCACTGTATGCCAGGCAAAGATCACCTCTTAGAAGTCTGTAAGATACAGAGTAAAGAGACAGGGCTTTCAGGTGATCAGCATAGGACATTGTGTTTACTCCCTGCATTCTTTTTGTAAGGAACGTCTGTGAATGTTCCAATTGCTGCATGTGTCTGGTCAGGTACATATTGAAGGAGACATTATGCTCTATGATGTCTCTGATGAGGGCCAAATACAATGTTACAATGACCTCTTTGAGCCTAGATGCCATACCCTGGCTTATAAATGGACAAACATGGAAGGTTTTTCTTGCTACCTTGGACACATGTTAGTTGAACACTAAGTTATTATCTGCTTGAGTTCCCAGATCCCTGACTTGTGAGTCAACTTGTAGGGGTGTTTTATTGATGGATATAGTTAACAGAGGTACTGACTTCCCAAAAAATACTATAATGCATTTCTTGGTACTGAGTTTTAAGCCATGGCTTTTGCACAAAGTGTTTGTCTGTTCTTGGGGAAACTCAGTGATTGCCCCCAGTTTGCAATGATCTGTGAATTTGGTTATCCAGGGACCTTCAACATTGGCTTTAACATCTGAGAAGTAGATGCCAAAGAGGAGTGACCCTAGCACAGAGCCCTAGGAGACTCCACTGGTGGCTGGCCTTTTTTGTGGAGGTTGTCTCACCAATTGTCACCTCCTGTGTCCTATCAGTGAGCTAGCTAGATATGCAGGATGTTATAATGGGGTTTATAACTAGTTCTATAAGTTTGTTGACAATCCTCATGTGGGATATTGTATCAAATGCTTTAGCTAGCTCTAGGTAGACAGTATAAACCATTTTCCCCTTATCCGTTGCCTTAGTGACCTTTTGAAAGAAGTCCACCAGATTTAGTAAGCAGGACCCTCCTATGACAAAGCTAGACTGAGATGGATCCAATGCCCTGAGGTCTACTATGCCCTTGTTGATAATTTCCATGGCTTTGTGAATAAAGCTAGTCAGACTAATGGGACTGTAGCTTTCAGGATCTGTTGAAGGTTCTCCCTTATGAAGGGGGATGACAATCACCGACCTCCATTCACATGGTACAAAGCCTGTTTTAAGACTATAGTTAAATATCGACTCCAGGGGTCCTGGTAAGTCATATTTAAACTGTTTGGGAGGCATCCTGGGATGTTGTCAGGGCCCACTGAGGCTGCGTTCTTGGCTTTAGCAAGCACACACAGTATATGCTCCATTGATATAGTTGGAGAGGATATGATTGAGGGATTTTGGGGGGGATGGTTATGGGTGAGAGGGGGATACAGTTGGAACTGAATTTACCTGTTAATAGGTTCTGTCTTTGTGCTGCTCTTGGGGCTTCTGACATAGTTGAAGGAGGTCTTGTGGTTACCTTTCACCTGGAAGGCTATCTTAACCTCAAAGCTGACTTTGTTTGACTTAATTATCCCTCTTAGTTGCTTATTTAGTTTGATGAGAGAAATTTTATCACTCTTCCTAGATTTTGCCATATTTTTTTCCTTTTGTTGTATATCCTGTTTTATTTGGGATGCCACCATGGCAGTTTATTTCTCGGTCTAGTCCTGGGCTTACTATTGGTAGGTATAGCAGCCTCTTTACAGCCATTGACATGGCTGTATAGAGTTTCTGAGTGCAATTCAGCATAAGCATAATAAAAGGTCATTTGCACTGGAATAGTTCTGGTAATGGTTTTAGTGGGATTACCAAGCTGACTTTGATTTCAAAGGAGACAGCTTTGTGGTCAGATGTTACTAGGGATGACAACACATTGGGTGGGGGCAGCATTCTGCCATATTTGTGAGCAAGAGGTCCAGGATGTTGGAGCCTGTAGTGCGAGTATTCACAATTTGGTCAAGGGTGTTTGTATTTACGAAGTCCCAACAAAAATGTCACAGGATACCTTCTCCTTGAAAAGAGCCAGACACCAGGCAGGGTAAGGTTATAAGCGCTTTTGTTCCCTTTATTCACACTCAATACAAACAGAACTTCATCAGATACAAAACTTTACACACTTCCCCCTTTTTTATATGCAATTCAATTGATTAATCACAATCAATTAACTTAAATGAATTAATTAAAGTGTGCTCTCAAGTTAAAAACACATTAATATGTTCTTTCTTTAAAAATATATAGCTGTGTATAATACATGAATAATTCTCCTATAAAAACATATATAATAAACATTTCATCTGTTAAGAAAATATATTTATAAATAACAATACATATATTAGATACTAACTTAATTGCTTCTATGTTCAACCACTTAAACCATTTTTATCTAATCTCATCTGCCTTTAAATGAAGCAAGCTCCTTAGAGAAATCCTGACATTGATACCAGGAAAAACTGTGGCATTCAACAAAACCTGCCAGTGTGTTTCCCTGTATTCTAAGAAACAGGGCCAATTACCCCCCCCCCCCTCCTGTCTACCTACCTTTTCCAATACACAGAAGAAGATTTTTTTTTAATCCTTACAGTTTATGCTGTGTCTAAATAAGGCATTTGTTTTGTCTTGTCACTTAATTGCATATATATGTTGGTAAATTCACTTTTTTAACTTGTTTTCCATTTTTCCTATATAATATGCACATCATGACTGACACAAGGCAACGTAGACAACTCCTTTTGTATTACAGTTATAATTTCCTGTCACTGGAATTATTCTATTGTGACCCTCTATCACTATATTCCTACATTCATAGATGTATTAGGGATTTGGGGACCCAAGTAGATAGCAATCTCTCCTTTGACAATCACGTTGCCAAAGTGGTTAGAAAGACCTTCTATATAGCCCACCTTATCATGAAAGGGTTCACATCTAGATCAAGAGAGGTCATTGTGCCCTTCTACTCATCACTCATCAGGCCCATAATTGAATACAATGCCTCATTTGGGATGTACCTTACCTGACACCTGCAGCAACTGGAAAGACCCCAAAAGTACCTCACCAAGAGGATCAAGGGACTCAAACAGATGCCCTACGCAGTTAGGCTAAAGAAACTCCAGCTCTACTCAGTTGCTTACTGCCTACTCAGAGGTGATCTGTGCCTGATGTATAAAGCCATGTCCAAACCAGAATTAATGGACATGCTCCACCTCAGGAAATCCAAATTCCTTAGAGCTACACGCTCCAGGGACTTAAACCTCAGCACAGAAATAAATAGGACATGCTGGAGGGACAGATTCATATGCCAGAGGCTCCCCTCACTCTGGAACAAAATCCCAATCCATGTTAGGCAGAGCCCCTCAATGACCCTCTTCAGGAGAAATCTTGACAAGTGGATGGGAGATCATAGGTTTACCCCTGGGATCTCCTCTGTGTCCCTACTAGACAGAGGTACAGTAAACTAACCTTAAAAGGGCTATCTTCTGTGACCTACTATACAGAGGCACAGTCAACTAATCTAAAATGGTGGCGAAAGCCAAACACACTCTGGCTAGGCTTATAAATGCCCTAGGGCAGATAGCCTAGTATCAACCTATGAACCTATGAACCTATGTACCTACATTCCCTGCAGCCATTGCATTTCCTCATATTACCTAATGGAATCCTATCTTTGTCTTTCTTCCTTTCAAATAAGTTCTTAATGTTGGGTCCTCTTCTCAAAACTATTTTTGGTTTATTACCCAGTTTTTCAGTTAATCCATATGCCCCAAAAACACAATTCCAGTTCTTTTCCACCATTTTACAGACCTCTACACTATTCTCATTATATGTTAGCACATAGCAAATAGTTACTTCTTCTGTCTTCTTAACATTCAACAAACTCTCAGGTTTTTTTCAATAATGGGGGATAAAAATCTTCTCTCCTGCTTGTTACATAACTCTCCTGTCCTGCTAGGACACTAGTTGGGTAACCCCTTATTCTCAGCATAGTCTTTAACTCTACCATTTGTTCTTTAAACCTGTTGTCATCTGTTGTTAGTCTTGATATTCTAATCATTTGGCCCTTTACCAGATTTCTTTTTTGCCAAAAGGGGTGGTCACTCTCAAAGTGCAGATAACTATTCAAGTGGGTGTGCTTCCTGTATATACATGATTCATAACATCCATCCCTTCTATTTTTGTATAGGTGGATGTCCAGATAATTAGCTGCTTCTTTCTCAATCTTACTGGTAAAGCTCAAAAAATCAGTAGTGGCATTGATATAGTTCAAAAAATCATCTGTCTCATCAAGCCCCCCTTCCCATAATATTAGAATATCATCCAAAAATCTATAATATCTAAAGATATTTTTCCTAAACGTTGAATTTAAGACAGATTTAGTTTCCCAATACCAAAGAACGATATTAGCAAATATTGGGGCTACTGCTGCACCCATTGCTAATCCTCGGGTTTGCTTGAAATGTTCCCCCTGAAACCACACAACATTATTTTTCAGAACCAATTCCATGAGAGTAGCTAAGATATACACAGTGTCCCTTTAAAATCGAGTTCCTTCCCTTAATGCTTCCTGAAAATATTCCATTCTTTCTTCATGTGGGATACAAAGAAAAAGGTCCTTAATATCAATGATCAGGAAAATAGCTTCTTCCTTGAACTCATTCTTTGCCATGCACTGTAATAAATGCCAAGAGTCCTTCAAGACATGCTTTTTATCCTCAAAAAATCATTTTAAATGGAAATCTAACATTTTTGCTAAAGGTTCTGTTTTACTCCCACCTCCTGCCATTATGGGTCTCATCGGTGGATCCCCTAATGATTTATGAATTTTGGGGATCCCAAAGAAGGCTGGGGTTACAGGATTGTTCACCTTTAAGTATCTCACCTCATCTTCACTGAAGGTATATTTCTGGAAGAGTTCTTCCAAAATCATGTCTAATCTGGCAAGTAGGAACTGTCATTCAAATATTTCATCATTCTTGTGATGTAGTCATAATGTTCATTACAGCTACCCCTCCCCCCCTTATCGGGCTTCATGATTTTTACTTCTTGGTTCCTCATGAACTCTGTTAATGCCTGTAGGACTCCCAGTCTATAGAGGGGTAATTAAAGTCTCCCATGATTATGGTGTTTGGTTGGATGGTAAGTGCCTCCAGTAGGTCCAAGTGTGCATTGTGAGCTTCTTGGAACATGGCAGGTGACCTATAGCTGGTTGGGATATGGTATGGGATTTTGTCTATGGTAATATGCATGGGGAGAAACTCCAGCATATCATCCTGTTTGACCACCCTAGAGATATGCTTGTTCATAGGTTATAGGTTCATAGGTAGATACTAGGCTATCTGCCCTAGGGCATTTATAAGCCTAGCCAGAGTGTATTTGGCTTCCGCCTGCCTATTAGATTAGCCTACTGTGCCTCTGTAAAGTAGGTCACAGAAGGTACCCTTTTAAGATTAATTTACTGTGCCTCTGTCTAGCAGGGACACAGGGGAGATCCCAGGGGTGAATTTGCGATTTCCCATCCACGCGTCCAAATTTCGCTTGAAGAGGGTCAGCGAGGGGCTATGTCTAACATGAATTGAGATTCTATTCCAGAGTGAGGGGAGCCTTTGGGAAATGAATCTGTCCCTCCAGCATGTCCTATTTATTTTTGTGCTGAGGTTTAGGTCCCTGGAGCATGTAGCTCAAAGGGACTTGGATTTTTTGAGGTGGAGCATGTCCATTAATTCTGGGTTTGACATGGCTTTGTACATCAGTCATAGATCGCCTCTGAGTAGGCGGTAAGCAACTGAGTAGAGCTGGAGTTTCTTTAGTCGAGCTGCATAGGACATCTGTTTGTAGCCCATGATCCTCTTGGTGAGGTACTTTTGGGGTCTCTCCAGTTGCTGCAGGTGTCGGGTAAGGTACATCCCAAAAGGGGCATTGTATTCAATTATGGGCCTGATGAGTGACGAGTAGAGGGGCACAATGACCTCTCTTGATCTAGATGCGAACCCTTTCGTGATAAGGTGGGCTATATAGAAGGTCTTTCTAACCACTTTGGCAACGTGATTATCAAAGGAGAGATTACTATCTACGTTGGTCCCCAAATCTCTAATTACTTCTTCCATTTAATGGATTACCACCTATGTGGTAATTTGTGGGCACCTTGTTTTTCCCAAAGGGGATGACTATGCACTTTTTAGCATTTAGCTTAAGGCCGTGGCTCTGGCACCAAGCATCCATCTCTGTGAGACCCTTTTGGAGGATGCTTGTGTCAGCTGGAGATTCGATTATGGCCCCCAGTTTGCAGTCATCTGCGAACTTTGTCAGCCGTAATCCCCCCGTGTTAGCCTGAACCTCAGAGAAGTATATACCAAACAAGAGAGGTCCCAGAACTGAGCCCTGCGGGATGCCACTTGTAACTGGTTTGGATTTGGTTTGTTATTGATTTATATTGAGACACCTTCACCATTAGCACATTGCCAGGAGATTTTCTGCCACTTTAAACCATGTCTCAGTAACTGCACAGATGTCTATATTCTTGAGTGTGAGGAAAGCTTGGAGAGAATGCAGTCTTTTATTTAGGCTCCTAGCATTGAGCAGTTACACTTTGCAGTTCAGTTGAGTTGATTTTGCTATGTTGGCAGATTTGTCAGTTTGGCATTCCCTAAAAAAGGCACTATAGGAGTGGAAAAGGTTTTAGACAGTATTTGAAAGCCTAAAGGGTAAATGTGAAGGCAATTTTTGCAAAAACCAGGTGGTCTGTAACCATATCCTAGCAAGCTGACAGATATTGGATCCCCTTAGAATAACTCCAGAAAGGCAGACAGTTGTTGAAACAAATCATTTTTTTGCTCATATTGTGGCATCATCCTTGGTGATTGTAATATGATGCTCAATGCTAGGCTCATATCAGCCTGAAACACATAAGTCCATAATATCTCTTTTCATATAGTCCAGAAAGGTTGGGCTAAGCTACAGTGTGCTCTGAGGGATATTGCAGTGTGCTTTGAAGTACTGCACAAAGGTGCAGTATGGTTTCAGAACTAGTGCATAAGAATGGTAATGCAGCATATTCAGAGATGTGTTGTGCAAAGCTACACTGTACTGTGAGAGATAATAAATAAGAAGGATATGGTACTGTGCTCTGAGATATGCTGTGCAAAGCTATAGTGTGCTCTGAGACAGAGCAAGAGTGCATAAGAAGGATATTACACCTTGCTCTAAGGCATGTTGTGCAAAGCTATTTTTAATTTCTCCAAGTCTTTTGGGTTTCTAATACCATGACAGGAATGGACCCCATTCCTAAGTCAAAGTATGATTAAAGTTCATGAAATTAGTATTGTTTCAGTCTTTGATGTCAGCCAGTAGTGCACTTTGCAGAACCTGCAATGTGCCCAGTAATGACTCCTTCTGCAGTTCATATGGAGTTACATGTACTGGTAACAGATCTAATACGGTTGTAAATTCTTTTTTATAAGACCCGTTGCTCCTGCTATTATTGGGACTGTCTGAGTATCTTTCTTCCACGTTGCTCTTGTTTCTGCCTGCAGATCCTGAAATTTTATGACTTTATGTCTCTCTGTACGCAAGACACTGTAGTCACTGGGTGTGACAATTTCAGTCATCAATGCTACTCTTGTCTTCTTTTCTTGGATCACTATATCCAGTTTTCTAGTATCTATCTTTTGAACTGTTGGTAATGGATGATCCCAAGTGATGTAGACTTCTTCATTTTCTATGATGTTTTGTGGCTCATGTTTCCAGTCTTTTCAGCCACTTCAATACCATAATGCTTGCATAATCCCCAGTGCAACAGTCTCGTGACATTATTATGCCTTTCAGTATACAATCCTTCTGCCATTGATATGTCGCAGCCAGCAACAAGGTGTGCAACTGTTTCCAATTTGGTTTTACAAAACCTACATTTGTCTGTTTTTCCCACGTGTTCAATGGACTTTATAAACCAACGTGTATGCAGCCCAATATCTTGGGCTTGACAATATTAACATTTCATCTCTTGGTTTGAATTCACCTCTCCTTAATCATTCCTGTGTTCATTCCTGATCAACATGAGGTTCTTCCAGAAGTTTTCTATACTTGCAACTATATTTATGCTTTTCCCACATTTCGTGCCTTCCATCTGATCCTTCACCTTATATTCTTTCTTTTGTTTTTTGCCACACTCAGTTGCTGCCTGATTTTTAGGGTTTATATTATAAAGTCAAACAACCACAATGTTGATACCTAAATGTCGAAGCTGCACTTCATCAAAACTCCAAATCATCGATTTCTTTAAACGGAAAGAAATCGGTAGGCCAACAACGGACACCACATTAAAATAAACACTATTAAGTGGGGGGCTTTGCCCCCACACCCCACGTTGGGGGGTATGGGGGCTTTGCCCTCACACCCGCCAACATGGGGGGGCTGTGCCACCCACATGCCCCCTAACTAAATATACTAACTTCGAGATCGCACTACAGTTGGGAAAAGGGCAGATGTAACAGAATGAACAAACAATTTCTTTCCCTTGGAAAGAAATTGATGATTTGGTGATTTGATTAAGTGCAGCTTCAACATTTAGGTATCAATAAAAGGCAAGTCGACATTTTGGTTGGTCGATTTTATAATATAGACCCAATTTTTATCTACTTATGGTTTGATTTCCATTACTGCTTAACACCGATAAGCTTCTGCTAGATTAAGCAGAGAAGCCTTCTTACATTTATTCTCCTCATGTTTCAAAACTCTCACTACATTTGAGACTTGTGAGGTCAGCAGATATGTGTGGAGTCCAACAATTGCAGATCTGTACATATGATCATTTTCAAGGAGGCCCATTCCTCCTTCAGAACAGGGAATATATAATCTTGGTATGCAATGATTTTTATAAATCATTTGGTGAGCATGAAGCATCCTTCTTGTTTTCCTATGTAATCTATCCAACACGTTTTGGGGCCTGTCAATCACTCCAAAACCGTAAGTTAGGACAGGAAGAGCAAATTGGTTTATAACTTGAATTTTGTTTTTAGATTTCAGTGCTGTTTTCAGGATTAATTTAAGCTTTCTGAAGTATTCCTTACTAATTTTTATTCACATTTGTATGTGTTTTATTGTTGATCCTTCATCAGTTCCCAAATATTTATACACTCTTTCTTGCTCAAGTTCTTCTATATCACATTCTTGTCCTAAACTGATATTTTCCTGGCATTGCAGTTTTCTTGCTTTAAAGGTTGCTTTTGCACATTTATTAAGATCAAATGACATTTTTATATCATCTGAAAAAGTTTTGAGAACTTGCAGTTGTGCTTTCAGTTCCTCATCTGATGAGCTATACAGTTTTAAATCATTGACAAAAAGAAGGTGAGAAGTCTTTACACTGTTGTTTTCTAGGAGCCAGATTATAGCCATGGCCTAAGATGTTGAGTAAGCTCCGATGGAGCTCAGGAAGCTTGCACTGTAACTTCCAATGGATGGAGCCTAAGCCTTTTGACAGAATCAAATTATGTCCTCACATTTCAAACAAATGTTCATGTCTCTGGAACCATAGGAGTTATGAAAGAAGTATAAATGGCAAACTCTTCAGCACAAACTATTGTTATAGTGGTAGTATTCTTTAGTTTCTAGGCCATAAACCAAAATTTATAAGTCACAGTAAACACAGTAACTATTGCATTTGTAATATTTTGTAAACAACTTACAATATCTCAGCAACCACTCAAGTTACATACATACTGTTAGCATTTTATTCATCTCATGGAGAGCTTTCGTATGAGGCTAAGGAGTTCTGTCTCTGTTACTTGGTTGTTGAGATATTTAAAAAAATGTGAAAATTATATCTATATAAATTAATACCATAAAAACAATAGTTAATATCTATTTACCTGCGTTAGACAAATGTCAAATATTAATGCAGTTGAGTTTACCATTGTGTAAGCATTAAGATGAAATCTTTGAAAACCTTGTAAATATTATGGTTTTGTAATTATTTATGCAAATATGAACAAGCAATATATCTGACACCTAGAGGCGTCAGTAGGAGTTAACTGCAGATGCACCTGGAAGCGTCACTCAGATGTAATGAGTTAATGGGTTAAGGGCAACGCAGAATAGTAACAGTGACAGAGACTCACCCTGGAATATCCCCCTTTGAATTTTTATCCCTGGAATAGCAATTTGCCCTTTATCATGGCTTAATTGCAAAGTGGTCTGCCACTGTTTCATGGTCACTGTAATGTAGTCGATCAGTGTGGGATATATCTTATACATTTTTAAGCACTCTTTTATCCATGAATGAGGGAAACTATCAAATGCTTTTTTTGCAGTCATTCCATGCCATACTTAGACTCTTCCCCTTTTTACAGTTCTCCACTATGACTTTATTTAACAACAAATGATCCTTTGTTCCATATGACTTTCTTTTATTGCCCTTTTATTCTACTGCCATAATTGAGTTTTCTTCTAAATGACTATAAACTCTATCAGCATCAATTCCCAAGTATAGTTTATACATTGTCGGAAGGCAAATTATTGGTCTATATTTTTTAGGGTAGCTTGCAGGTTCACTCTTAAGTAGGAGCATTGTTTTTACTGTTGTTATCCAGGTTGGTGTCTGTTCTAGGTGTGCATATAAATAATTCTTACTCATGGCTAAATCTTCATGCAAAGATGTTAATATTTTAATCCAGAAGTTAGGTACTGCATCTGGGCCTGGGATTTTCCAATTATAGGCTTTTCTTAACTTTGTTTCAATCTGTTTAGCTGATACTTCATCCCATTTCATATCCTGTACCTTTAAACTTCTTATTCTTTCTTTTACTTCTTCTATCCATTTTGCATCTTTGTTATGTTCCACAGGATCTTCATAGATACTTCTCCAAAATGTATCTATTTCTTCTTTTTTTGGCGGTCTTTCAATTCCTTTTACCTTATTTCCCAGTTCTGTATAAAACCTTTTTGGGTCATCAATAAATTGCTTATTTTGCACTTTTCCTTTATTTTTATCTTCGTATCTTCCAAGTTTTTCCACCTGTACTGAAATTTTTAGTTTGTTATTTGCGATAGTGCATGATAGATCCTCATCTGTTCTAATATTGCACATTGCTTTTATCACATCTTTCTTAGTATTCTTGTTGATCTATTCCCTCTTTTATAGTCTTCTAACAGTGACACTTCTTGTCTTAATTGCTTTATTTATTTATTTATTTATTTACATTTGCTGACCGGGAGTGTCCGACTGGACGTAGGTCCATCTTCAACGGAGGCCCGGAGAGAAAAGCTCCACAGTTAAAATATACAGACAGTAGTTACATTGGATTTACATAGCAATTAACAAACATTTATAAATTATAAATTTATAATTTTCTCTACTCAATATTTCCATGATGGTATTCAATTTCTCCCCTTCCTTTCCCTCACTACCCTGTGTTCTTGTGGTAGGACTTTATCAGTTATTAATTTAGCTGCACAGTAATATACCCTGTTTACTTCTGTTATATTGCATGGATCTCTATGAACAGTTTTAATTACTGCGTTCATTTGTTTTATCAGACTTCTGACTTTTGGGGTTTTATTAGCCTTTTGCAGTCTATTTCTTTCATTGATCTTGATATATCTGTCCATGTGTATTAAATCAAGCAATTCTTCTCTTAGCTCATTTTCTTCCAAACTGAAGGCACATCCCTTGTTTTTCAGTTCCTGTGGGCATTCTATGGAAGGTTCTATAGCATCTTCCTGTGACACAGTCACGTCAATTTCATCCTGTGCCATCTGTTGCTCTATCATATGTTAACTCACTAGCCTATCACTGCTCAACATTGACTGCATCAGAGTCTCCACAGTTTCTTGTTCCTTCCCTTGCTGTCTAGCTTCAAGTGAACATTTATACTGGCTTCCTGTGGAAGGCTCCAAATTATCTTCATATGGCACCTGAACAATTGCTTCCTATTCACTTTTGATGTAACAACTAGGACCCGTTCTGAGATACATTGTATGAGAGGGATGATTATAGGTTCATAGGTGTTTACTAGGCTAATGACCTCAAGGGTCTTTTTAAGATTAGCCATGCATCCCAAATCTCTGACAAGTTCTGGTACCTTTCATAAGTATAAGCAGGGGCTTGGGAGGTGAAACATTTACAAGCAGGGTCCTGGGAGATGAACCATTTACAGGCTGTCTGTGTCCATTAGAGACATAGGTGCCAAATCCTGGATGAATTTCCTGTTCCCCATTCAGTTGCCCAATTTACACTTGAATTGGGTTAAGGAGGAACTCTGCTTCACATGGATGGGGAGCCTGTTCCAGTGATGGGGTAATCTCTGGTATACATACCTGTCTCTCCAGCAAGTCCTATTTATATCACAGGTAAGGTTTATTCCTTTTAAATGGGTATTTCTGGTGCTGTTTGTTTTGTGGATATGCAGGAGGTCTATCAAAGTTGAGTCTGACATTGGCCTGTATGCCTGGCATAGATATCCCTCAACAGCCTATAGGAGACAGAATACAGGGATAGGGCCTTTAGGCTGTCTGCATAGGACATTTTACTTATGTTCTGTATTCTCTGAAATATATTTTATGAGAAGAGTGATGCTGTTCTAGGTTCTGAGCTCCACTGAGAATTGTTAGAATATGCCATCTATGAGAAGGTGATATTACAATATGATATGAAAGTCGTTCCATTCTTTGAGATGTATTCAGAGCTGTTACATGATGATGTAATAGGATACAACAGTTTGTTCTGATATGCATTGTATGGCAAGAGAAACACTACAGTTTCCTCTATGGAAAATTGTTTGATGAGATACATTATATGATGAGAGGGACATGTTAAGGGTCTATATCAGAAGATCGAAGTTTTAAAACTTCGAATCTGATATGGTCAACACCATATGATCGAAGCCTTGAAACTTCAAATCTTTAAATGGAGATCTCCATACAGCACAGAAAGGGAAGATTTCCCTTTTCTGAACTGTAGTGCGATCTCGGAGTTGGTATATTTAAGTAGTGGGGGGTGGAGGGCTTGCCCCCCCCCCCTGCTTAGAGCATTTAAATGACTTGTTTTTGTAGGTTGTTGTGCTTTATTACATTTTTGATATTTCAAGATTTCAATTATATGGTGTCGACCATATCAGATTCGAAGTTTTGAAACTTTGATAATGTAATATAGACCCCATGTTACAGTATAATTCTGGTTTAATGTAAATTGTTGATAATGGACTGGTGACTTTACCACAGTAAAGTGAAAAATACTGTCATCTTACCAACATCTTCACTTTCTGACCCTATACAGAACAACCTTTTTTTATTCTCCACACTTGTCTTCTACCTTTACTAAAGATAACCTAAAGCTAAGACTGGTATATTTTTTCATCAATCCTCTTCCCTTGCATAATGTTATCTTTTGATTGTATGATATCATTTTACAATGTTTTTCATTACGTTTTCTGATTGTATCAAATGTTTTTATGATGTTATTCTTATGTACTGTGAAACTTTTCTCCCTGGGCCTCCTCTGAAAAAAGGCTTTTTCTCTAACAGACTTCTCTAGTCACCAAATGTCAATAAATAAAAATAATAAATAACATGCAAGTGGTCGTTTTCTTACATGAGTCCCTGCAAAATCATAATGTAAAATATAATATATAGTCTCATTTCTGATACTTCTATATGCCATGAAGGAAATCGGAAACTTCAAAATTTCCAAATGCCTGTTTGGATTGATGCCATTTTCATTTCTACTGTAGAATTGTTAATGCATTTTAAGTGTGATGTTTACAAAACTATACTTTTCTTAACAACATAAAAAAACAAGGAAACATTGTGTGCTGTTTTCAAGTCTGTATTCAGAATGCAGCTGCAGAAAAACATCTGAATCTTTTATTTCTTAGACTGCCAGGAGCATATCATCCAAAATACACAATACGTAGGAAAGTCGCTCCTTAGGGGTTCCAGAGAAAAATGATCTCTTTATTCAGATTTCACTTCAAAACATTACTCATTCAAAGCAGTGGGTTGCCATTTTTGGAAGCCTTGACTCTCAGGTTTTCATTTGAACTAGATTTTTTGACATCTTGGTACGAGTGGAAAAACAAAGGACAGTATAACACAATTGGTGTAGTCAACATCAAGTATAATTAGATCTTTTAGTTTGCAAACATTTATTTTCTGTATACTTCATGACAGTATTCTTATTAATCACATAGCTACCAGATTGTGTCTGTGGGTACTGGGGGTAGCATTTTAACCTGGCCACTCTATTCCTGAGCATGATTCATAAGCCAACACACATTTAAGAAGCCTGAGTTTCCATTTGACTGATAATATGGCACTGCCTTCCAACATCAACAAGGAAAATAGCATTGAACTTCTACTCAGAGTTAAAAAAATATATGTCTCAGATTTACACACTTAATCCTTCTACATCACCGTTCCTGGCATTGATCCTTGCCATCATTTCAGTGACTGTAGTAAGTGTGTCCACATAATAACACAAATTTCCAAAATGTTTGAATTATCAGATTAAGCAAATATGCTCAAGTGGCAAATATTTTTGAAACATAACTTAAAGTACTGTGACCCTTAGAGACGTTGTAGGTTAAACCACAAAAAGGCCTTCACAATCTGATCAAGCCAGCAAGGATTTGCCGGCCCAAATCCTGGCACAAAAATTATTGAACCAGTTAGACTTTGGAGGCAAACTTGATCTGAGCATTTTCATATCCTAAAAAAGAAATATGATTATATGCATAATCATATTTTGGCTAATGCTGGTCTTTATTATTAAATGTACAAGGTAACATTTTTATTTACAGATCAGAACAGTTATTATAGGATACAAGTCAACAAATTTAATGACTGCAGTTTCTTTCATAAATGCATTGGACTTGTACCAGTATGTATAAATAAAATACTCAGTCATTTTCTGTTTCCATTAACACTTAAAATAGTATGGAAGTGGTTAATGAAATGCAGTAAAATCAGAAGATGTAGAAACAGTAAATAATGATATAGGCTTCCACTCCTAACCATTTACCTCTTTCTTGATTTGTCACAGAGTTAAATTTCATTTAAAATCATGCTAAGTGCAATATGTCTTCCAGTAGAGCATTCCCTCGTCACCTTTTAAAGAAATGAACTTAAATTGACAACAACTGTGACATACAGAAATAAGAAGGCTGATGATACGGAACACTAATTTTATTAAATAGTTAGATTATTTACAAAAGACTTTTTCAGACAATTATCAAACAATACCAAACTGTCATTTATAGTATGGGCAAATCACATGATATTAATCACGTCCTAACCTTTTACAAATTAATTTCAATGTTATGTTCATACTTTTCTACTGACACTTAAAATTACAGTTAAAATCAACAATGGTTGTACAGGCAAGAAGTAAAATTTACAGACCAAGTTCCCTGTTATCAAGCTATAACACTTTAATAAACTAAGCCGTATTTAAATAATGTACTAGCTTCACTTTTCACTTTTATACTGATGTTCATGCATTCTCCTTCTTCGTTGCTTTCTTGTTTTTTTTTCCCCACATAGAATGCCTCACAAAATCTGCAAACTGACACATAAACCACAAACTCAAAGCTGCAAGAAAAGATACTCAAGGGCGGCATAAGTTTTCTTGGTACTCACACAAAAATATGATGGAGCTTCTGAAATACATCTACAACATTTATAAGTGCTTACTTCTACAATAGTAGGTTTCACAATGCAATTAACATTGCACATATCTTTAATGTTTCTGCCCCTTCCAGTGACAAGATAAGGTTGTGGGGGGTCATGGTATATTATAGCTGATGCAATTTTCTTTTGTGTGTCAGCAGTAATTGCAGAATTCATGGAGATTTCTCCCTCCTTCATGTTAGTGGGATCATGCAGTTGGTATTTTAAGTCTAAGGGATGTGGGAGGCTTGTCCCCTTGCATAAAACATCTGTTTTGCAATGATCTTTGATTTAGGAGGGTTTTTTTTTTTTGGCTCAGTATTTGTTTTATCCCTATTTTATACATTTGGGAAAGTGTGTATTGAATGGAGAGGGTTTCTATTTTCAGTTTATTGTTAATTTTCAATATTTGCTTCTATAATAATATTTGTAGATGTATTAGATGTCTGTACTAAAGTTGTACAGACCAACTGCTTTGGACATCTACTGTGGTGTGTAGTATCCTTAAGATAGGAGAACACAGATCACAGACTGCACGTCATGGCAGGGTTAGCCACTCGCCGGTGTAAAATATGGCTCTAAGTGATTCAGTCATGTTGACTAATGTCACCAAAATGGGTGTGGGTAGTTACTCGTGATAACCCGGCCTACTCCGACCTATGCAAGGGACCCATGATAGTGGTGGGTGGGGTGCATGTGCCCCTATTGGCCAGTGTGTGCCTGCCATAAAGCTCAGCAGCCCTGAGTCAATAACCTACTGGTCAGCAAGTGTCTAGTTGCCCAGCAGGGGTTATCTGGGATATCTCTGTTGAGAAAAAGCTAGAAGTAAAACCAATCAACCTTCCAAACATGAACTGAGAATTGCTACACTTAAAGTAGGTTCACTGACAGGACACATCTTGGAAGTGGATGATATGATGATACGGAGGAGGCTGGACATTCTATGTATCCAACTGACAAGATGAAAGGGCAGTGCAGCAAAGCCACTTGACTTGGGATCCAGAGTCTACTACTCAGTGGGAGACAGGCTACAAGTGGTGTGGGAATTATGGTGAGAGACAGGCTTCTGTAGGTAGTGAGGTATAGCATCAGAATTAATGACAGATGCATGGCAATCAGACTCCAGTGTAATGATAAGGTAGTATTCATAATCTCAGCCTATGCCCCACAGCAGGGTTGTGATAGTGAGGAAAAGAGTGCATTCAGACAGCAGTTACAGGACCTATTAGATAAAGCAGGACAACATGAATTGGTGTTGATAATGGGTTACTTGAATGCACATATCTGTGCAGACAGAACAGGATATGAGGACTTCCTGAGTCCATATGGGTGGGGCAACAGGAATAAAGAAGGAGAAGCCATTCTAGACTTCTGTCTGGCAAATGGCTTGATAGTAGCCAACACATGGTTCAGAAAGAGACACAGTCATAATATCACATACAAGAGTAGCCAACATGCAACTCATGTAGACTTCATCTAAGTAAGGAAAAGGCACTGGGGTAGAATCCATGATTGCAAAATCATCCCCAGTGAAACAGTTGGCCCACAGCATAAACCACTGGTTGCCACAATTAGCTGTGAGCATTGAAGACCTGGAGAGAAAGTACAGCAGTTCAAGGAATTACTCAGGGCTGTAGCACCCCATGGAGAGAAGGAAATAGGTGGAGCTGAAGAAGAATGGCAGCGCCTCAAAACAGCATGTGTTAGGACTACAGAACAGATATGTGACTGAGCCAGATATAGAAATAAGGTACATACGGAAAGCTGATGGTAGAATGCAAAAGTCCAGTAAATCATCAATGAAAGAAGGTGTGCAGGAAAAAAATTGAGATAGAAAAGACCAACCAGGGTAGGAAGGAATACTGGTTGGCTAACAAAGAAGCTAAGAAAGGAGTTGGAATAGCAAAGAATAGGGCATCGGAAGCACTCTAACAACTTCTGGAAAGTGACTCAGTAGGTGGTACAAAAAAACAATATCAGGTTACAAGGCAAAGACAGAAAGATAAATAAGATAGTCAGACACCCTTCATAAGGGATGCCAGCAACAATTGGCTCCCCAGTCCACAGAACCTCTAAGGCAGATGGAAGGAGTATTTCCAGCAGCTTCTGAATGAAGAAAACCCCACAGAAGCTGTATTGCCCCAGAAACATCCTACGAGCCCACCCTAGAAGAAGTAAGAATAGCACTAAAGAAAATGAAGTCAGGGAAAGCAGCAGGCTTAGATGAGGTCACAGCAGATATGATATAGATGTTGGGTGAGATAGGGGAGAAATGGTTCCTGAGGGTACTCATGGCAGTGTATAGAGAAAGGTGTATCCCAGATGACTGGAGAATAAGCATACTCGTGCCAGTATACAAGAACAAAGGGGACATCCACAACTGGGCAGTACAGAGGCATCAAACTCCTATCACATTGAGTGAAAGTTCTGGAGAGGGTGATTGATAAACGGATACACAGTATAGTAGAATGTAAAATGGGAGATGAGCAGTTCGGATTCAGATCAGGATGCAGCACAACTGACCTGATGTTTGTAGTGAGACAGATAGATGAGAAGAAGCTAGAGATAAGGAAAGATTCCAACTGGGAATTCTTAGACATGGAGAAAGCCTATAACAAGGTCCCAAGAAAGCTGGTCTGGGCAGTACTGCGGTGGTTTGAAGTCCCAGAAAGATTGGTAGAATTAGTGCAGGCTATGTACAAGGACCCAATGACTCAAGTATGAACAATTTTCGGCCTCGCAGAGGGATTCCCAGTGACAGTGGGTGTACAGCAGGGTTCAGCTCTGAGACACTTCTATTCATACTGGTGACTGACTACATTAGCAAACAGGTTAGAGGGGACAGATCAACAAAGTTATTGTATGCAGATGATGTGGCATTACAGGCAGACTCTGAGCAAGAATAGGATAGGATAGGGGAATGTAATGCAAAACTGATGGCACATGGGATGAAACTAAGCACAGATAAGACAGTGGTAATGGCAGCAAATTGGGGAAATCAGAAGCAGTTGAGAATTGAGATAGAAGGGAAGACAGTGGAACAGGTAACTATCTTCAAGCATCTGGGAGAGGTGATTGAGGAGAAGGGAAGTCTGAATGAAGAGATCAAAGCTAGAATCAGAGGGGCTGCAGCCAACTGGCATAGAGTCTCAGGTGTAGTCTATGACAGAAGAATGCCAAAGAAGTTGAAAAGTAAGGTGTACAAGTCAGTGGTGCGACCAGTACTACTGTATTGTACAGAAATCTGGGCATTAAAGGCAGAACAGATGAAGAAGCTAGCAGTGATGGAAATGAAATGCCTGAAAAGGGTGGTAGGCTGCACACTGTGGGACAGATGAAGAAATGAGGACAAAAGCGCAGAAGCCAAAGTAGTTCCAATTGCATAAAAGATCAAAGAGAACAGATTATGGTGGTTCAGACAATCTGGTGAAGATGATTTGGGACAGACAGAAAGAAGGTAAGGGGAAATGAGGACACCCAGCAAAGAGGTAGATGACTTGTGTGAAAGATCTGCAACAGTCAGGCATGAGTGTTGAAGAAGGCAGGAGTGCATCACTGAATCGAGAGAGATGGTGTCAGTTAAAATGATATCCTGATCCTATGTAGACAAAAAAATGAGAAAAAAGGGGCTGATTATGATTATGATGATGATGAATCATATATGTAGATGCACGCACACATGGTTGCATAATTAATGTTCAAAATAATAAAGAGATGGCTCTAAATAATTGGCCATAACATGCTGAAAATTCAATACAACAAAAACACCATTACACAAAAACATGTAGACCACTTTCCCTCCCAGCTTGGACACTCACAGCACACACATCCACATAAGAACACAACCGTAAATCTATCCCTTTCCCCAACCTTAGCTCTAACTCTAACCTGCAAACACTATTATATAGACTAAAACTATCCCTTTACCTAATCCTAACCCTAACCCACAAACTCTCACATAACCCTAAATCTATTTCCTTAACTAACCCCTACTCTTAACCTAACCCACATATATTTGCACAGATACTCCTACCCCAAATGCACCATCACTTACCATTGTTAGCAAAAGAAGAAACCATCTAAGCCCGAATTTGATCA
This sequence comes from Protopterus annectens, assembly GCF_019279795.1. NCBI lineage: Eukaryota > Metazoa > Chordata > Ceratodontiformes > Protopteridae > Protopterus > Protopterus annectens. The sequence continues at coordinate 1,847,759,816 of NC_056726.1, forward strand.
CTATGCTTGTCATTCAAACCAATATACACTACACTTTGTCAACTGAAGAAGCATTGCACAGAATGTAATGCAGCCATAGACAAGTATACACACACAAACACACACACCACAATCTGACAATTGTCAACACTACAGTTAACTGATACCTGCTTATTTATCAAAATGTAGTCAGTTAAGCAGATGATCGACAGGTGTGTGAGATCTCTCAATATTCAGGGTAGGGGAATATGCCTTTCCGATCTTGGGATTAGTATATATAATTAGCAGGGGGTGGGTGGGGTGCAGGTGGTTTGCCTCCCAGCAAAAGACATTGATTTTTGATTCATTTTTTGGTTTTAGTTTTGCATACATAGTAGTGTGTCAACATCTGCAATGTCAAAATTTTCTGGTCAATGTTGTAAAGGTCGATGTTTGGGTCATTTGCTCATTATCAGTTGACCCATATATACAGACAGACAGATAGCTAGATAGCTAGATAGATAGACAGTTAGATAGATCTGTGTGTAAACAAGATCAATATTTGTCCTGTGGCGACACATAGAACAGAAGAAAATAGCATCATGATGGAAATAATTAAGTTATTAATGTCAGACTAATAGACATTCAGCTGTGGCTGTTAAGTTAGTAAGCCTTTCAGTTTTGTTAAAAGTTCTTTAGTTAGTTACTTTGCTATCCTGATGAGTATTGCCCTTTCTCTGTAGAACCCAGGGAGAAAAGTTCAGAACAGATAACCACAGATAATTCAGAAACAATGCATGTGCACAGTTCACTTTGCATAAGATCACGCTTAGTGCAGCATAAATACATGTTTTTACTTTCTGTGGCATATCTATGATATTTTTTGGGATTAAATTTAATATTTGTTCTTAAAAGGATTACTGCTACAGTTTTCTCAAATGTATTGTTATATCATCTTTCACAGTGTATTTCCAGAATATGAATAGGGGTTCATGAAATAGATTTCAATAAATATAGTGATGCACATTTTTGAAATACCATTTACTTGGTCATCATCGACTCTCACATTTCTAATGCTTACTGCTCAGTCAACATGAAAGGCAAAGATTTTAAGCCATCACATAATCCCACCGATATAATATGGCAAAGGGCATGTATTATTTCAGAAATGTATTATACTTAAGGGGAAGGTGCAGAAATATTATAATAGTATAGCAGACTGATGGAAACACTGTTACATAAAATGTAGCGTCACATCTTTGGGAAAGGCATGTAGAAGACTTCATTGCAGGATCTGAAACTTAAGCTGTGGTAATCAGGGAGTATGGCCATGCATTAACCCATTCAATGCTGTATTGACTAAGACATCATGAAGTGAAGCATCAGCCATATCACAAACGCACTCAAGTCCCTCAAGAACAGGTACTGTTATGACTCAATCATAGTTCATGTTGGGGTGAACGACTTGAGATGTACCTCCCTGGACTATATGAAGAGAGACATGATTGAGCTCGCTGAATATGTGCCCCAGGCAGGTATATCCCTAGCCTTAAGCAGCATTCTACCATCACCCAAAATGATGCCGCAATACAAACAAAAAATGATTGACTTTAGCAATTGGCTTAGTTTCTGGTGTTATTCCAGGGGGATCCATTACCTGACAGCCTGGGAAGATATTACTGACAGACCATGATGCTTTGCTAGAGATGGCCTGTATCTGTCTCACTTGGGCTTCAGGCTTCTAGCAAAGGCCTTTGCATCCCCCATAGTGCCTTTTTAGGAAAAGTCCTGAGGTCGATAAAACCAACATAAAAATTTCAACAAAACACAAATTAAAGGTCATGCTGCTAAACGCTAGAAGTCTAAACATGACAGTGCACTCATTGCAAGCATTCTTAACCCTGGAAGATGCTGACATTTGTGCAGTCAAAGAAACTTGGTTCAAAGCTGCAGAGAGCACACCAACCTTACCTGGTTACTCATCCTATCATACATTCAGGCCCCAAACTGTGGGCAGCAAAGCCAAAGGAGGTGGAGTTTCAATATATATTAAAGACACACACACCTCCAGTCTGGTCAAGCAGTATAAGGCACAAGAGACACTCCAGCTGCAGTTAACCATTGACAAATCCCCTATTCAAATCATAGGTAGCTACAGGCCCCAAATTTGACTCAAGATGCCCACTCTTTTCTGGACCTCTTCGAATCTATCAAGATTCAACCCTTTACCCTGATCCTGGCTGAATTTAACTACCCAACCATAGACTGGAAAAACTAATCATGCCAGAATGCAAATGCCCAGAGATTCCTCAATTTTATCAATGCAGATGCCTTGGAACAGCTAGTCGATAACCCCAAAAGAGGTGATAATATCTTGGACTTGGTATTAACTAACATGAGTAACCACTGCAGCACCCCTACAGTATCATCCTCCCTGGTAAGATCCAACCATAAAGCGGTCACTTTCGAAGTCAGCATCTCCCCTGACCCCCTTCTAGCTAGGGTCAAACAAAAAAACTTCTCCAAAGCTGGTTACAACCTCCTGAGGGATGGTATAAACAGCTTCACAGCCCCCCCCCCCTCTGTTGGAACTGGCACCAATGTCCAAATCTACATCAAAGTACTATAAGAACACTTATATAGATGCATGGAATCAGGAATACCTGACAGGACAAAATCATCCTCCGCAAGGAAGAGTAAACCTGTCTGTGGACATCTATAATAAATAAACTATATAACAATAGGAAATAATTGCTGTACAGGACCAAGAAAGAGCAGGTGCCCAATTGGAAGCATTCTTTCCTTAGCTTGAACAAGCAAATAAGAGCACTAGTAAAATCCTCTAAAGCCAACTTTGAAATTGGCCATATCTACTAGAGACAATCAAAAGGCCTTCTTCACATATGTCCACAATCTCAAAGGAAGCACCCAGATCTGTTCAGAACTGGTGGTAAAGGGCACCATATACACAAATGCTGTAGATATAGCCAACCTACTGGTTAACAGATTTCGCTAAAAGTTCACCACTCTGCCCCCCCCCCCCCCCCCATCAGTAAATCAGGACATCCCCAGTACCTGGCCCCTCTCCTTATCTCTAGGAAACAGGTCATCACTGCCCTCTCAAAAGCTAAATGCAGCCTCTATGGACCTCGATAACATCCCAGGCTGCTTCCTACATGAACTCAGGCATGAACTTGCAGCACCATTAGGCACCCTATTCAACCAAACCCTGAGTACTGGCTTTGTTCCGGCTGAGTGGAGGACAGCCACTTTCATCCTTTTACACAAAGGTGGAGTGTCCACCAGTCTGAGAAATTATAGATCCATCAGCCTAGGTAGCCTGATCTGCAAGGCCATGGTATGGATTATCATGGACCTCATTAACAAGGACATTGACAACCTCCAAACACTTTACCCCACACAGTTTGGCTTTGTCAAGGGGAGGTCATGTCTGTTAAATCTAGTCAACTTCTTTGAGACAGTCACCAAAGCCATGGACGAGGGCAAGATGGTGCACACCACCTACCTTGACCTGGCCAAGGCCTTCGACACTATTCCCTACTCAGGCATAATAGTTAAACTCTCTCAACTAGGCATCAATCCATACATTATCAGATGGGTAGCAAACTGGCTCACTGATAGAACTCACCTAATCAAAATAGGGGAAACACCCTCAAGCAGTAGACCCGTAATGAGCAGCGTACTCCAGGGATTGGTCTTGGGGCCTCTGTTATTCGGGATATATTTCTCTGAGGTAAAGGTCAAAACCAGTGGGCTATGGCTGACAAAGTTTGTAGATGACTGCAAGCTGGGCATGGTCATCAATTCCTCAAGTGATTTGGACATCCTCCAAGTGGGTCTCACCCAAACAAATGACTAGTGCCAGAAACATGGCCTCAAGCTGCATGCCAAAAAATGCTTCATCATCCCCTTTGAGGAGAGTGATGTCCCCACATATTATCATATTAATAATAATGTCCTAAGCATGCAATTAGTTGTGAGGGATTTGGGCACCCAGGTTGATAGCAAACTGACTTTTGACCACCATGTTACTTCCGTTGTACGGAAAGCTTTCTACATGGCCCATCTCATAAGTAAGGGTATCTCATCAAGGGACAAGGAGGTCATAACATCCCTGTATTTTTCCTTATAAGGCCAATTATTGAGGACAACACCCACTTCGGCATGTACCTCACAAAGCACATGCAGCAGCTGGAGAGACCACAAAGGTTCCTCACCAGAAGAATCCAGGGCCTCAAACATTTACCCTATACAGATAGGCTAAAATCCCTTTTCCTCTACTCAGTTTCATACAGATTCCTCAGAGGTGACCTCTGTCTGGCATACAAAGGGATCTCAGACCCCGTCTTGATGGGACTGCTGCATATCCGCAAGTCAAGCTCCACTCAAGTAACCCGTACACCCAACCTCAACCTGGTCTGTGACATCAATAGGACTTGTTGGTAGGACAGATTTGTGTTCCAGAGACTCCCCCATCTGTGGAATAGACTCCCTCTCCACATCAAGCAGAGTACCTCATTATCCCTTTTCAGAAAATACACCCTGGGATTCCACCTGTGTCTCTGCTGGACAGGGGCTTTGGGTGCTGACTTGTCTAAATATGAGCTAAACTCCTGGTTAGGCTTATACGTGCCTTAGGACCAATAGCCTAGTCAATTCCTATGATCCTATGATCCTATGAAGTATGGCCATGCATTAAAGTAACAAATGCTGCACTGACTAAGACAGATCATTAACTGAAGCACTGGAAGTATGGCCATGCATTGACCTATCAACTGCTGCATTGATTAAGGCAGATCATAAAGTGAAGCATCGTAAATATGGCCATGCATTAACCCGTTCAGTGCTGCAATGACTAAGACAAATCATGAAGTGGGACACTGGGAGTATGGCCATGCACTCACCCACTGAATGATGCATTAACTAAGACAGATCATGAAGTGAAGCACTGGATGAAACAAGATCCAAGCAGCAATAATATCGCTTTATAGCTGACACAATTTGAATTGTGACAGCTGCAGACTGTGGTATGCCTCCATACTGGGACACAGAAATGGTGATAGAATTATGGAATTGGTCAGTTGCAGTACTTAGTATTTCAAAAGGCTAGGTAGTTCAATGTTTGAGGATATTACTCTATTATACCTCTAGGAAATGTAAACCAATGGGTGCTTGTGAGTGGGCATAGTGACAACCAAATATATGGGAACACTCATAATGACAGCACTAGTATTTTTGGGGACATTTTCTGTTCCAAATATGGCAGAATTCACCAAATGTTGATTGTCTCACATGGACCAAACTATGAAAATGGCTTATAGACTTCTATGGTTTTCTTACAGTGGAAAGCTATTCAACTTGGTGACCTTTCATTTATTTTTGTCTTATTAGGCATTTGAGCTGGAACAATGATTCTGTTGTTATTTGGGTTCATAGGTTAGTATTAGGTTAACTGACCTTATGGGCCATTTTAAGCCTAGCCAATTATCTCATGTAAGAATCAAACCCTGCACCTTGTGTCTGTAAGGTAAACACCTTAACCGTTAAAATAATCTCTTTTGGTTGAGAAGTTAATGACTGATGGCACATTTTTTTAATGTTTGCCACTCTATTGTAAGTGCATCATAGTGGGACTGTTAGGGCTTCTGCAGCAAATTGCCCACTTCTATTAATGTGATTGTATCAAAGAATAGATTAAACTGGAACTCATGCTTCTAGATTTGCAGCTCAGTAATCTAATGACTGTGTTGTCATGTCATGATCCTCCATGTCTGAGGTTTAGATCTGTAGTTTGGATGTTGCAATTATTTGTTTTGAATCTGTGGTCAGTGCTTTCCACATAGATCAATCTAGGTATAAATTTAGAATGTAGTTATCTGTCCATCTCTCTGTCTCTGTCTACCTCTCTCATTCTCTCTGCCTCTGTCTTCCTCTGTATGCTGTAGCAATGTAAGCAACAGTCCTATAAATAAATACAGCACCCCTTGGATGACCAAGTTCTAAGCACATTAGGGCTGGCAGTTCTGCTGAAAGCTAACAGGAAACACATGTTAAGAATTATATCTGTTTTTATTCATCACATTATTCCCTTTACTATGGTGATGTGAATCTTAATATCCAGCTTTCAAAACCAACAGTTTCACTGGGCACACTCTTAAAGGATTCACATGTAAACCACAAGGCATTTTAACTGTGCAAAGATGACAAGGATGTCATTCTCATATTGAGAAACCTCTGTTATTCTTTAGAAAATAATTTTAGGAAAACATATGAAAATGTATCAGCTGCTACAGGTCCACAAAAAGGAATTTAACTAAATATGCACGCTTAATGCACATTTTACACAGCTGTATTTAAAAAAGAGCAGCTTTGGAGAGTTACTTGTAAGATGTTTATGATGGAACACATTCTTGTTACTAAGCATGGCATTTAGCACTATAAAAGCATACCATATAATGTCACAGAAGTGAATTGTAGAATGCAAACCATAAGTTCCAGACTCAGAAAAATATTTACTGTAAAAGAAGCCTGTCTGTCAAAGATTTTTGTTTTATTTCACAAAGCTTCTTTAGAAATTATACAACTATGCTCTTGTTAGCTTCTTAAAATTCCTAAATATAAATTCCAAGATTTGGTGCTATGCCCCTTCAAGCCACAGGATATTATGTTCATCAACAGAGCCAAAACTCAAGAGCATTTAACTTAGTGTTGCTCACAAATGTCTAACTGGTGCAGTAAGTGTATACATGTAGATAAGGTACTTTGTCAAATTACATGAAGTGAGTGTATGTTTTACAAGTAAGGCAAATTTAAAGCAGAGGAATTTAGTATTGTAAAATGTAGTATACATTTGTGTTGTGGTCTCCTAACCTCTGGTGTATATTTACATAATTATTCAAAATGTTTAAGTATTTTATTGCAATGCATAACTTTTTATTCTCATTCCTAGACAAAATGCATTCAGGGTGCTTTGTCTAAATATTATTTCTCTGAGATGCAGCTCAGCATATCAGATACCTAAAGCCTTAATACCAGTGTACTGATCAGCATTGTATGTCCATCTTTCTATAAACTGCTGAGTACACATATCTCAAGAATCAGATTATGGAGTATATATATATCTCTCCATGGCTATTATCCCAATGTGCAGGCTGCACTCTGTACTATATAATGTAATACAAAGCACTCACATTTTCTAAAATATAACTAAGGAAAGCAGAACTATGCTTTGTGAGTCCCTCTACTCCCTCACTCATTACCAAGTTCCTGAAATGTATTTTTACCTGCTTATATAAAGCATTACTTCTGTCAAAAATATAAATCTTTATGTGTCTACTTAGTTGACAATATTAAGTTCAGCAATTAATATTTATTTGTATAAAATATTTTGTCGTTGTAACAGTATATGTTTAAATTACCCTTATGGAGTGTTTTGCACATAAAGTTAATATGCACAAACTTCTCCGAACCTGAGCAGTGGCCATGATATACTGATGAAGTGCTCATAGTGACTTCCTTTGTTTCAGTACTTAATGGCCGTGATATACTGATGAAGTACTTATAGTGACTGCCATTGTTTTGGTAAATAGTGGCCATGATATACTGATGAAGTACTTATAGTGACTGCCTTTGTTTCGGTACATAATGGCCATGATATACTGATGAAGTACTTATAGTGACTGCCTTTGTTTCAGTGCATAGTTTGGTATGGTTGCTCATTAGATTTCTGGGCATTTCAGGTTGAAAACTGCCCATCAAAATAAATAAATAAATAAATAAATACGATGAAGACAGACCTGGCTAAAATTTTCTATTATTAGAGATCCAAACAAATATTTAAACTACATTGTTGGTGCCAGTAGGTGGATTGGACATAGGTGTGAGTGAGAATGTGTGTATCTGTGGTATAAAGAACAACCGTATCAAAGCTAACCACATGGTGGTGTAAACTCTAGCTCTAGATTATTGTCACTGTTGAAGTAACACCCCAACCCCATGTGTAAAAATGGGAAAACAGACTGTGGATGAATGGATGGATAGATGGATGGTAGTGTCAGTATTGTGTACAGCACAAAACAAGATCTATAAGTTGTGCAATCCTTCTTTAATCCTTGATATGAGACTGAGGATATTAAAGGTGAACATTCATTATCTGTTCTTCTTCATACAGATACTGACACATTACATCCCACAGATGGTTTAAGAAGTTAGAAGCAGTACTATGTACCCTTATATAGCAAACAAACCCAACTGAGAGTTATTTACCAAAGTAATGATGCACAAAATCTAAATATGAGTTGCATATGCCTGACTTAATACCACACATAAGACTGCCTTACTAATTCTTCAATTTAAGTATAATGATCTTACTCAGACCGCAAGCACCAAATCTACATCATGACATGGAAAAGGCAAAATTCTGAATATTCCAAGCTCAGTCTATCTCTGCTAATTTAAAATACCTTAGAAAAAACTTTTTGATTAACTTAGGGAAACATCACTGGGTGATACTCATATGACCCAGCACACCTTTTCAATTCAATGATGCTACCAGCTCTTTAATTCCATAAGCCAATAAGATAAAAATATGCATTTTTTCCAACTGTAGGGTTCCCATAGTAAGTTACTGTCCTGACATATTTTGTTTCTTTTAGAAATGCAGCATAAGATAATTAATTTCAAATCAGTGAAAGAATGAGTTAAGAAAGATTATTAGTCTTTTAGATTTAAGATTAATTAATGAACAGCTTAACAAAAGGAGCAATCAAATGCAGCATTACAGGTTCATATTACAGATGATTACTTAAATTAAATTACAGTTGTAAACCTGCTGATTGAATTACTGTTTTGTTAGCTTAATGTTATGAACCTGATTTGACTTCTTGAGCCCATTCTAAAGTTCATCCAGTGATGCCTGGTTTAATGATGATTGTCCTTCTGATGAAATGCATTTAGAATTCACCAGGAGGTAGGAGCAGTCTAACAAATGCAGTTACCCAGGTATGGATCATGTGATCCAAAGATCTAGTCTTTGGAGAGTTTAAGGAGCTTTGCTCAGGAACAGTGACAAAATTAGAGAAGAGCTGGTAAGAATTAATGCATATGTTATGGGAAAGTGGCTAAGCAGTGTGACCATATGAGGTAGTGCCAGCTATGCCAGGAGGAGTAGGGCAGTGGATGTTTAAGCATAGCTAGCTGGAGTTTTGTAAAGAATTATATGTAATTTGTATATCAAACTGATTTGTACAGGTGCTTGTGCTGAAAATGTATTTGTAAAGTTGCTTGTGTTAAAAATGTACCAACAGTGGGTCCTGCTGGACAGAAAAGAAATACACCTGTATGTCAGACTGTATTGTAACTGTTGAAATTAATATATTGTAACAGAGAATACTGGAAGAGAAGAAATTAGTCTCAGTCCAGCTTAACTCTGAAAAATAGTCTAAAATTAAATTACCTGGATTAGGCTGTAAATATTATATTTTACAGTGCTGACTGCAGCCAGAGACAAACTGTCTGTGAGAAGCATGGCCTAGTAGCATTGTAGGAAGAGTGGCAGTGTTAAAATTGTTTTTCACCTTCCAGATGCTGTAACACATCATAGCAAAGCTTTATGTATATGTATTGTGACAAATATGTGCAACATCCTGGCTCAAGTTTCTAGCAAAGGGGGTAGTTTGGGAACCAGAGTCAGGTGACTAGATGTGATGTCATTCTATAGCTAGCACTGAAATGGTATTTAGATATTAGTGAGAGATAACGCCACTCACCTACATCATCTTACCTTTCTCTAGTAAGTGAACTGGAGGACAGTAATTCTTTAGATCAGTTAGGAAAATATAGTGATATTAGTTAAGCATTGTTTTTGCGTATCTGTGTGAACCTTTCCATCTGTGTTATTTTTAATATTTCCAGTGATTGAAACTCTAGTTTTTAATTCCATAAGCTAATAAGATAAAAATCTGATTTTTTTCCAACTGTAGGTTTCCCATAGTAATTTACTGTCCTAACATATTTTGCTTCTTTTAGAAATGCAGCATAAGATAATTAATTTCAAATCAGTGAAAGAATGAGTTAAGAAAAAGTATTAGTATTTTAGATTTAAGATTAATGAATGAGCAGCTTAACAAAGGGAGCAATCAAATGCAGCATTACTGGTCCATATTACAGACGATTAGTTAAATTAAATTGCACTTGTAAACCTGCTGATTGAATTACTGTTTTGTTAGCTTAATTTTATGAACCTGATTTTACTTCTTGAGCCCATTCTAAAGTTCATCCAGTGATACCTGGTTTAACGGTGATTGTCCTTCTGATAAAATTAGTTTAGAATTCACCAGGAGGTAGGCACAGTCTAACAAATGCAGTTACCCACGTATGGATCATGTGACCCAAAGATCTAGTCTTGGGAGAGTTTAAAGAGCTTTGCTCAGAAACAGTGACATTAGAGAAAAGCTGGTAAGAATTAATGTATATGTTATGGAAAAGTGGCTAAGCAGTGTAACCATGTGAGGTAGTGCCAGCTATGCCAGCAGGAGTAGAGCAGTGGATGTTTAAGCATAGTTAGCTGGAATTTTGTAAATAATTATAAGTAATTTGTATATCAAACTGATTTGTACAGGTGCCTGTGCTGAAAATGTATTTGTAAAGTTGCTTGTGTTAAAAAAATGTACCAACAGTGGGTCCTGCTGAACAGAAAAGAAATGCACCTGTATATCAGAATGTATTGTAACAGTACTGTAACTGTTGAAGGGAATATATTGTAAAAGAGAATACTGGAAGAGAAGAAGTTAGTCTCAGTCCAGCTTAACTTTGAAAAATAGTCTAAAATTAAATATCCTGGTTTAGGCCGTAAAGATTATATCTTACAGTTCTGACTGCAGCCAGAGACTAAATGTCTGTGAGAAGCCTGGCCTAGTAGCATTGTAAGAAGAGTGGAAGTGTTAAAATTGTTTTACAGCTTCAAGATGCTGTAACACATCATAGCAAAGCTTTATGCGTGTGTATTATGACAAAAACGTGCAACATCCTGGCTCAAGTTTCTAGCAAAGGGGGTAGTTTGAGAACCAGAGTCAGATGACTAGATGTGATGTCATTCTATAACCAGCACTGAAATGGTATTTAGATATTAGTGAGAGATGACACTCAGTAGTCTGTTTCTGAAACCTGACATAGAAGGACCACTCACCTACATCATCTTACCTTTCTCTAGTAAGTGAACTAGGGGACAGTAATTCTTTAGATCAGTCAGGAAAATATAGTGAGATTAGTTAAGTATTGTTTTGTGCATCTGTGAACCTTTCCATCTGTGTTATTTTTAATATTTCCAGTGATTGAAACTCTAGTGTTTATTGTAAATATATTTAGTATTTTTGTGTTCTTCTATTATTTATTATTAAATATATTTAAACTTTTCACTGTGGCTGATCTTTTAGAGAATATTTTAACCTTTAAGAGTATTTTTTATTTATTTGGTGACACTGTTTCTGTTCCTGAAAGCTTTGCTAGTTGGTCAACATTGCCATTGGTATTAGTATTAATTTCACTGAGTACATTTGGGTACTCTGGCAAGAGACTGGGTGTTCTGGTGCCAATGTATCTACCTTATAGCCTGGACAAAGATGGTAGAGCTAGTAAAGCTGTTACAGCATTTCTCTGGTGTGTGGGTGTGTGAAAACCAAAGCTCAAAGAGAATGCGTGTCAGGTACTTTGAACAGGGACAATGAAAGCACTGATTTCACACAGATGGTGGTGGAGAACTTAGCTTGGAATACCAGGCTAAGGCCTTAACTCTATAGCTTTGTCAGTGGGAGTCTTATTTGAGGCCTGGAGAGACAGAGAGCGGGAACCCAGCTTGAGGTCTGGGGTTTGTTCCCTGTGTACTCTTAAGGGAAATTGTGCTTGGTGAACAGAGCTGCATCTTGAAATACTGTGTGTATCTATTTTTGTTCCAAGTGAATGTCCCTCACAGTGTAAGTGGTGAGGATTGAGGTTCCTTGATTACTGGCCAAGAGGAGGGATGTCACATATTGGAGGCTGTGGTGGGATACTAATTGAACCTCTGTAGTCTGTAGGCAGTTGTCACTGAAGGTGTGTCTACTCTCAGAAGCCACAAGATAGGCATACAGAATTTCATTTTCACAACAATTTTCTTTTTCTTTTTTGTTAGTTTAGTTTAGTTTAGTCAGGGAAAGCAGGCAAAGATGTCAACAGAGGATTATGGCAAGCTGGCAAAGAACCAGTTGGTCAAGGTGTGTGAAGCCAAAGGACTGGTGCATGCCAACCTGACTAAAGAGGATATGATTTCAGCCTTAAGCACATCTGCAGCATGGATCAGAAACCAGGAAGACAACCAGTCTGGTGATGGGGATGTGTAGCCCTCAGAAAGAGGACAGTTCACCTTTTCCTCAGAGGACTTAAAATCAATCTGGAGTTAAACGGACTTGATCTGGAAGCCAAACATTTGGAATTAGAATCAGGAGAGAGACTGCGGTATTTAGAGGCCAAATAATATAAGAGACTGCAGAGTTTGGAGGCTCAGGAAAATGAAAAGCAGTGTCAATATGAGAGGGCCATGCTGACTCTTGAACAGGAACATGGAGGTAATGGGAAGGGAATAACTGAATCCCAGAAGCAACAAATGTCGGTAAATTTATTCCACAGTATAAAGAAGGTGATAATTTTGATAGATTTATTCATATATTTGAAAGAGTATGTAAACACTATAACAATGGCAAAGAGTCTGGGTACAGTTCCTGACCACCTTACTCCATGGTAAATGTGTAACTACTGTTTCTAAACTGTCTGATACTGATTGCTTAAACTATGATACAGTTAAAGAATGTTTGTTGGAAGGTTTTAAGATAACACCTGACATTTATAGAAAACAGTTTTGTGAGCATAGACGCAAAGCAGATGAAAGTGTATGCGATTATATTGGTGAGTTAAGCACTTATTTTCATAGGTGGGTGAGTGGGTGTCAGGTCACCACTTTTGAAAGGCTGGAAGTCCTTTTGGTGTGGGAACAAGCCCATACCACTTTGCCTGAGGGCATGAGAATCCAGTTGGCAGACAGGGAGTGTAACTCTGCAGATGAGCTGGGGAGAAAAGGGGATTTCTACTTGGTATGCAGGGCACCATGGCACAAGAAGGGGACACTCAGTGCTGCACATGGATATACCAGAACCCATGGTGGGCAGCCTAAACTACCCAGAGTCCACCAATAACAATGGAAGCCACTAGTTTAGGTACACAACCAGGATCAAGATTTAGATGTTTTAAATGTAACAGAGGGGCCATGTAACATACAAATGTTCATGGAAGTGAGGTGAAGAACAAAAGGAGGTGGTACCAGCAAGTGGAAATAACAGTATGCCAGTGGTAAGTTGTCTGTTGACAATAGGGGTAGCAGACTATCACCAGAATTTATATCCTATCTTAGTGGATGGAAAACAGGCCACTGCTAAGAGGCACATAGCCTCTGACATAACCATTGTGAAGCCTGCAGTGGTTAAAGAGGAGCAGTACTTGCTTGGGCAGTCCAGTGGTAGCATTGTCCCCTCACAGCAAGAGGTTCTCCGGTTCGATTCTCGGCTGGAGTGCCTTCTGTGTGCAGTCTGCATGTCCTCCCTGCATTCATGTTGGTTTCCTCTGGGTGCTCCATTTTCCTCCCATGTTACAAAGACATGCATCTGGAGTGTTTCTCTCCAGGCCTCCACTGAAAAATGGCTTTGTTCCAAGTCGGACATTCCTGGTAAACAAATGTTAAATAAATAAATTCCAAGTACCTTAGGCCAGGGTTCACCTTGACTGAGAGGCTAGAAAAGGAAGCAAGCACGTAGATGTCTTTGAGGATATCCCTGCAGATGTCTTGATAGGGAATGATTTTGATAATGCAGTACCTTGTGTGCATGCAGTTACACTCAGACAGGCTTGGAGATAGGCATGTGAGTCTGGTAGCCTGGGGGAGACCCAGATAAACCCCACACCTGAAGCTGGGACTGTTGATGTGTCTATTTCAGGGAGGGAGCTACCCAGTAGCAGTGAGCCTGAAGGTGAGCCACAGCTATTGGCAGGTACTGATGTTCCCTTGGACAGAGTGACTGCAAGGGCAGAGGTGAGTGGTAGTACTCGGGCTGACAGTGAAGCACCGCTGTCAGAAGATACTAGACTTCCTGTGAAAGGAGATCTGGGAAGGGTCAGAAAAGTAGAGTTAAGACAGGTTTATCTCTAGGACTCTACATTACGAGGCTTGAGGGAGGTAGCTAGGGATGCACTTATTCTAAAGGAAAAGGAGAGTCTGTATACTGGAACAAAGGGTTATTGTACAGAGAGTGGACCCCTGATGGAGGTCTAGAGGATGAGGTAATACAGCAGTTAGTAGTGCCCAGAGTCTATTGTCTGGCACTTCTAGCCATAGCCCATGAAATTCCTTTTGCAGGTCATATGGGTATAAAGGGCACCAACAGACATATTATGCAGAACTTTTATTGGCCTGGGATTGCAAGGGATGTAACAGGGTACCACAAGATCTGTGAGCAGTGCCGAAAAGTAGGCAAGGCAGGAGACAAGGTCAAAGCTCCTTTGATGCCTTTGCCTGTGATTATAGAGCCATGTTTCAGATGGTAGCCATGGATATTGTAGGACCTCTGAGTACCCCAAGTTCTACAGAGAAGAAGTATATCCTGGTGATAGTAGATTATGCTACCTGATACCATGAGGTGTTAGCTGTGTCCTCCATCGAGGCAGAGAAGGTGGAAAATGCTTTTTCAGAGATCCTCAGCAGGACAGGTTCCCTGAGAGAAATACTGACTGACAGAGATGCCAATTTCATGACAGCCCTGCTGGCTTGTCGGTGAAGAGCTGTGGGGAGAAACACCTAAAGACCACCCCCTGCCATCCTCAGACTAATGGTCCTGAAGAAGTTAAACTCTACACTAAAGACCATGCTACAGGCATTTGCAGACCAGTTTAAGAGAGAGTAGGACAAATATTTTCCCTATCTGCTGTTCACATACAGAGAGGTATCCCAGGAATCCACAGCTTTTTCACCCTTTGAGTTGCTGTATTGGCATAGGGTGAGGGGACCTTTAGATTTCACTCATGCTGAGTGGGGGGGGTGAGTGTGAACCCACAAGGAATCTGTTGTGGCATATGTTCTAAACTTCAGGACAAGGCTTAGGGAGCTCATGGGCATGGCGCAGAAGAACCTGGCATGAGCCCAACAGCAGAAAAAGATCAGGTATGCTCATGCCTGAGAGTATGCTGTGGGACAGCAGGTTATGCTGCTCATTCCTGTAAGGCATAATAAGCTGCAGGCAGCTTGGGAGGGACCCTTAGACGTGGTAAGGAAGGTCAGTGATGTTAGCTACCTGGTAAACTTACTAGGCAGGAGGCTGGCGCACAGATTGTACCATGTAATCATGATGAAGTCTTACCATGATAGGGAGGCCCTGGTGCTGAGTATTTGCAATGGATGGCAGGAGGAGTCTGAGGGAGAGCTGTTGACTGATTTCCTCAGTGAAGCTCAGACTGACACCTCAGTGGAAGGGGTAGCAGTGTCCCAGTGGTTATCCCCTACCCAGGTTCCAGAAATTCAAGCAGTGTTGCAGAAGATTGTGGACATGCTCACTGGGATACCTGGGTGTGCCCACCTGGTGCAGCACCATGTGGATATAGGACCCCAAAGACCTATCAAGCACACCCCTTAAAGGATGCCTGAGTGACTCTGACAGACTCTGAGGGAGGAGATATGGGAAATGTTGGAACTTGAAGTAATCCATGAATCCAGCAGTCCTTGGGCATCCCTAGTGATGCTGGTAATAAAGAAAGATGGCAGCACTATGTTCAGTGTGGACTATAGAAAACAAAATAGTCAGACAGAATCAGATGCTTACCCCATGCCTAGGACAGACGAAGCCTTAGAGCAGCTGGGTGGGGTTAAGTATCTGACCACTACTGCTCTGACCAAGGGCTACTGGCAGGTGGCCTTCACTCCCATCGCTAGGAAGAGATCAGCCTTTCTTTTCAGATAATACAAGTTCACAAAGATGCCCTTTGGGATGAAAAATGCCCCAGCAACCTTCCAGAGGCTGTTAGATCATATCCTACTATGAGGAGGAGCTTACGCCCTTGCTTACCTGGATGATATTGATTCAACATTTATTATTAAATATATTTGAAGTGTTCATTAGGGCTGGTCTTTTAGAGAATATTTTAACCTTTGAGAGTACTTAAATTTATTTGGTGGCACTGTGGCTGCTCCTGAAAGCCTTGCTGTTTGATCAAAATTAGCATTGGTATTAGTATTAATTTCACTCAATATAATTGGTTACCCTAACAACAGACTTAAAGTAGCTGGCTTTCTGAGTGTTCTGGTGGCAGTGTATCTACTTATAGCCTGGGCAAAGGTGGTAGAGCTAGTAAACCTGTGCCAGTCTTTCCCTGGTGTGTGGGTGTGTGAAAACCAAAGCAGTTGGCTTAGAGGATTATGGAATTGTTTGCTATGGTCCAGTGGTGCAAGGTTTGATTCCATCATCCTCCATTGTTTAACTCTGTAACTGAGCAAGTCACTTAACCAGACATCATTCCTGGATGGAGGGTGAAAATGGTAAATGATGAGCACTGCTCTAGCTGGGAAAACAAATACAAATAAATAAACAAACATATTTAGTATGATTAGGCATATGTGTGCCATTACTGTATGAAAAAGGCAAACCAGGAATGGAATTAATTAATTAATTAAACTGTGGGAGTAAAATGTACAAATAGGTAAGAGTAGCCATCAGCCTAAAAGTATGGTGCTTAAATTTCCATTTAAAAGTTGATAAACTGTTTATAAAAATTGTCTCAGGATATTAGAGGATCAACCGCGTTGATATTCACAAACAAAATATTTCCCTAAAGGACAGCTAAGATAAATCCTTATGCACAGCTGCTGACAAATGTTGAGGTTCTGTAAAAATTATTAATTCAGAGTTCTTGAGAGGCAGTTGAAACTTTGATGAAGATATGATCATTATTCATATGTTCATAGGTAAGTACTGGGGACATTTTAAGCTTAGCCAGTTTCCCTTCTGGTGGTTGAATTGACCTATTGTGTTTCATTGGCCTTAGCCATCCCATGGTCAATAATTATATATAACCTCAAGTGAAAATAACTGGGAGCATATCACAGATAATTTGAGGGGGCCCATGTGTAGGATAAAGCATTTATGAGCTGCCTAAATGCTGTACTGAGCTTCCTCAAACTTTTGCAAGGAATGTAAGTCAGCAGGAAAGCCCCTCCCCAATGGTAGGCCTTTTCCACTGTCTCCATTAATGAAATTATGCTTGTAATGTGCTCCAGAGCATGCAAGACCACACCTTCATAGCTCTCAACCTTCCATGTCCGAAATGAGGAACACTTGTCATCATAATGTGGAACAAAGGGGCAAAATGTGGAACACATACTAATGGCTTACTAACAACTTCAACTAGGAAGGTTATAGGATGGTTAAAATATGCTGGTTTTACTTATAAAGATCTTTTTAATGAAGTAATATGATTCATTTCTATTTACAATGGATTTCACTTAAAAAATTCCTAACACTGAATGTATGACGGAGTCTTTCAATGTGGAACTTGAGAAACTTAGAGGAACATGAACTTTTTAAGACCTCAAATGAGGTACCTTCTTTGTAATGAGGTACACTTGAGAGGTATGCACACCTCCCCATGATAAAAGTGAGCAGGCTCTGCCCCTTCATTCCTATCTCAACATGACTTGTTCATCCAGTTCTGTGGTCATTAATTGAAATTCATTCACCTAGGTCAGACTCAAGGCTTTACCTCTCTGTGCCACAGAGTGACCGTAAAGATTCTGATTCACCTACCAAGCCCAGGCTGTGGTCAAAATGAAAACAAAAATAACCAGAGCTCCACCTCCTGTTTGTACAGACACACAAACACAAAGCAATGCATAGATGGGTCTTTGTGATTTCACAGAAAGGTACATCAACACATTATGCCATTTACAAGATGCTGATGTCATCCTACATTTAAGGCTGTGCTACTCTAAAGCTACCTATCACAAAAAAGTGGGTGTTTCCAAACTGTGCTGGGAAACTAGGAGAATGCAATCTTATGAATTTATGATATCTTCCCACAGATCTATGGAAAAAAATAAAATACAAGAGAGAGAAAATAAAGTAGAAATATTAATCCACAGAAAATGTTTATTGAAACTTAGTCACATTTATCTTCTAGTATGGACTTTATCAAAAGAAATGCAAACCTGTGCAGAAATAAAATTTATTGGAAAACCCAGTTTTATGAAAATGTGTGCAATCAGAGATGAAATAAAATCACATGATCAAACATAAAGAAACACAAAAATAAATAATAAAAATAATTTATAGCGTACTTCTTTTATTTTTTATTGCTCTCAAGTTTAAGGCAGTATACTAGGGATTCAGAGAGGACCTCAACACTGACCATAAGAGCTGTAGCCAAATAGGACTGTTTTCACAATGAAGGAACATGTGAATCACGGACATGCTAATGAGAAAATACCTTATTATCAGTTAAAGTGCACAACTCTGACTTACCCATAACCATTGTGAGTACAAATTAGCACTTTAATGTGGTAGTCAGCACTGAAGTCACATGCATCGCTTTGGCACAGGCACCCCATCCGCCCTCCCACACATTCAGACACACACATACACACACACACACACACACACACACACACACACACACACACACACACACACACACACACATACCAATAACATACTTTTGTCACTTAATGTACAGAATGTCCTGTACATATATTTTTATTTTTGTCTCTGCCCTCATAAATCGTGGATGGTGCTAGACATTGCGAGTTTCATCCTTCTCATTGTTTTTAAAGTACATCACGATACTACACCTGTTGCTCTAGGTAGTAATTTAAAAAATTCCCCCAGTGCCATCTAGTTTTCCTCCTCATTTTGTCCCAATGCCTTCCATCGCATGGACACCCCTCTCTCAGTCCTTGATTTTAGAGAATGCTCCTGCTGTTGTACCAAATATTTGCCCTGTCTCTGGTAATTCACAGACCATTGCACTCATTGAATAATGCCAAACATTGGAGTTTTATACTTCTTATCATGTAAAAAGTTCTATGTTCCACTAACACATTACTTATTGTAGAGGGTTAAGGTTCCTGCTTGACACGCTGCTATCTGTCAAGGGTCCAGGCTTGATGCATATTCTTATACTTTAACTTTCTTTTTTTTTTTCATTTCCAAAGACTTATGTAATACATAGAAATATCATTGGTGTCTACTGGTGGTTCAGAGAATCAACACCCAACAAAGGAGCTGTGTGTAAGAGCTGAAGTGACAGGATGTGAATCTTTTTAAGTGACTTAACAGAATATGACATAGAGTAGTCCTGGTATCGATTTGTCTTCCCGCCCTATGTCTTTTCTCCTGCAGAACTTTGTTATAAGTGTTTTTAGGACAATATATAAAAAGTACCTCTGGAGTTTTGTGCTCTCCCTACCATACATCATTTGTGCTGCAAAACATTGTTATATTATCTTTTAAGTGACTTTAGGGCATGATATAAACAGTATCTATGGTGTCTAGTGTTCCCATCCCCCAATATTGTAGGATGACCTCATTAATATAAGTGAGTGGTATGACAGGACCCTACTCACATTCATCCATTCATTGATAGGGCATGATATAAACAGTATCTATGGTGTCTAGTGTTCCCATCCCCCAATATTGTAGGATGACCTCATTAATATAAGTGAGTCGTATGACAGCACCCTGCACATATTCATCCATTCATTGATACAGACACACACACACCCACCCGCACATATTCAGTCCCGCCTCCCAATCTCAGAGATGTGCATGCACACACATGCGCACATATTCAGTCCCGCCTCCCAATCTCAGAGATGTGCATGCACACACATGCGCACATATTCAGTCCCGCCTCCCAATCTCAGAGATGTGCATGCACACACATGCGCACAAGTATGTTAAACTACTGTGCAAATAAAAATGTCTTAATGATTGATGACTCCATAGTCAGACTCATCAATTCAACTCTCACTAGGCTGAACAAAACAGTGTGGTGGTGAGTTGTCTCTCAGATGCTAAGATCTCAGGCATCTCAAGGGCCCTTGAGGACCTTACACTAAATGAATATGATTATGACAAGGTGTTGGTCCATGTGGGGGTAAACATCTTAGCATGCAAAACTCTATGGGATGTACAGAGACATGCCTGAACTTTCCATGCATGTCACAAATGCAGGTAAAACCTTGGTCTTGTGAGGAATCCGTCCTTCCCCACAAATTATGCCAAAGTGTAAAGGAAAGAAAATTGGCTTCAACAATTTGTTAAACAGCTGGTATCATTCCAGAGGTACAATTATTTGTCTTCTTGGGATAATGATATTTGACAGCCCTAATTGCTTTGCAAAGGATGGTTTGCACCTCTTGTTTCAACCCTTCTAGTCATTGATACCCCTATAATGTCTTTTTAAGTCAGCTTACACCCTTCTCAACTAACCCAAAAAACAAATCAAACCCAAGAGCTCATCAAGGTGGCTCTGCTCAATTCCAGGAGCTTCAAGAACAAATTGTCTGACCTTGAGTCCCTCCTGCTTTTGCAATGCATTCAGGTTTGTGTGTGATCACCTAAACTTGGTTTAAATGTTCGGTTAGCACCCCCTCCATACTTGGGATTTGCCCTCAGACCTGATGGTAACTGTGATGGATTCTCTGTATTTGTTAGAGACCACATAGAGATTTATGTAGAGAATTTGCTTTACTGAGGTATACAGGGGTAAAGTACGTGTGTAAGTGTCGAGGTAGTCTAGAGCAGATCAAAGTATTTTAAAATGTTGTTTTAGCAAGGTAAGATTAAAGGGAGTGCTTGGCTGTCTAGGAACAAAAGATAGGTCTCCTTGTCTAGCTGGATTACAAGGATAAGTCTCCTTCAGGCATCCAGATATGTTTAGCCATTACTGGGGGTGGACTTCCTTCATGGCTGCTAGCTGATGAAGAGCATAAGCGGAGATAACACAGCACACTCGTGTTTGCACGGATGACACCTCCTCCTAACAACTCTTAGCCTGAACCCTAGTGAAATTCCTGGTAGGGGAATAAATAGGCATGTATGACTGAGAGAAGACTGATAGCCAACAGGCACCTTGGCAAAATGCATCCAGAAAAGGAAGGCTACTCTAACTAAACATTCATCATTGTGTATGATTTATCTGTGCATTCAGCAATACACAACATTTTCCATTTCAAAATATATGTTTATATAATAGTTTGTTTTCACCATCTGTGCTTAGGTCTGTTCTAATCATTTCAAGAGAAGATCACATCAGCAGTTACTTTTGGTCAAGGTTCCAATGTCTTATCATAGTTTAGTATACTTTTACTCTTGAACAGCATAAGTAGAAGATTTTAGCCTCTAAGTGGTTAAACATTATTTTAATCTGAGCATTTAATTAGGGAAAACAGCAGTTTGTGAGAACACCACTCATAATATTATTTCATTTGTATGCTTCATTAGGGTCTACATCACCTTATCGAATGATGAAAAGAGCGAATGGTCTTTCATCAAAACGAAAATGTCAAAACCCCTAAAGAGCAAAGACATGGACCATTGATTTTTTTCCCAGGGAAAAAAATTGGTGGCCATCTTCAGGACTTTGCCATTTCCTCCACTATGGTACGACCTCAGAGATAGTAGGGGTGTGTGGGGGTAAAGCCCCCCAGTTCATTTTGTGTTTGGAATTTTTTATTTTGTTTTTCCGGAGCAGCAATTTTTTTCCCTGGGAAAAAAATCGCTGTTCCGTGTCTTCACTCTTTAAGGGTTTTCTACCTTTTCGGATCGATGAAAGAGCATTTGCTCTTTTTATCATTCAATAAGGTAATATAGACCCCTTCATTAGGAAAGACATATTTTCTTTTCCCCTGTGCCATTGTTACACTTTATTTGAAATGTTGCTTAAGCTTCATTTTTGGTAATCTTCTTTCAGGATAAAATATTTGCAGAAAACTTGATATTTCCAAGGTTTGCTAAATGCAGGTATGCAATGAACTTAGCAGAGAAAAATAAAATTAAAAGGCAAAGAACAAAACACTGTGTCTACTAAGGGGGACAATCAGCAGCAATCCCTGCATACATCACGGCAGGCTTAACTATGTGGAGCAGCATTACTGGGGGCCAAGGCAAGTATTTTAATCCACATAAATTACAAAAATTTGTTCACAGAATCATAGAAATATAAAACAATTGAGTCAGCAGACCATTTACACCTTGCCAGTACCCCCATGCTGTATCCCCATTCTCAAGAAGGTCCAAACAAGTGAGTTACTGAGTAAATGTATGGGTACCCATTCAGTCAGCCAGATTTAATTGGAAAGATGCTAGGAAACCACTTTGTTTAACTTGCAGGGGAGTTCTATTACAGAAGTGAGGTAGGAGTCAAATAATAATTTTTTTTCTCCAGTATATTGCATTTACATTCTAGTGGAGATTTAAGCACCTACATCTGGTATCAAGGAAGATGGGATCCATAATGGCATAGAACACCCCAAAAGAGTCTATAACAAACCAAGTAAAGGGATAAAAGTTCATGATTTTTCTCCCAGCTCAGGCCAGCAATTTATTTTGTTAGGAACCACCTAGGCCTTTCTGTGTTGCTTTATATTTTTAGAAAGGTGCATATGAAAGGGGTGTGGGGGTGGGAGTGCATTACTCAGTAACTGGTCTGATTAGGACTGCATACAAAGGGCTGATAACTTCTTTTAACCTCGATGATATGCCTATAGATATTTTTTGTGCAAAATAGAATATGTTTCTGACTACTGTTGCTACACAGTGACTGAAGGAAAGGTAAATATCAACTAGTATTCTAAGATCCCTGACAACAATATAATTTTGTTATCAAGTATTGGTGTATGTTGAAGGAGAGAGAAATAGAGAGACAGAGGTTTTTTACCAAATGTAAGAATACTACACCAAAACGCTTTTGCATTTAATGTTGTTTTTTTTCCATGTACCAGTTTTTACAAGAATTAGTTCAAGATGTAATGAATAGGTATCAGAGGGAGATTTAACAATATCACCAAGTTTGCAGTCATCTACAAAACATTGTTAACAAATGGTATTGATTCCTGTTCTGAGGACTGAGATCAGACAATTTAATTACAAAAAGGAGGGGTACCAGTGCTGAGCTTAGGGGAGTACCACTGCTTAACTTCATATTTCCTGGGAAGGTGCCTGGAAACATTAAGGTAGGGTCTGCTTTATGGACTAGTGACCTTTTGTAGTTGTTCCATGCAGAAAGAACTAAGCCTAACAAATGCTTCATGGTCTGGAGGCAGCATGTAACAAAAAGAAGAGCCAGGAGCCACTTGTTTTAGCAATTCCACACAAAAAAATAGTAGAGTCTTTTTTGCAACTCATTTGTAAGCAACCAGTGTTTTTTATCAGTGCTCCATTCCTTTTATATATGGGTGACCCTAGTTATAACTCAGGTATAGATCTGTGTTATTCAATATCAATAGAATAATAATATTGACACGGCACAGGGGTACCCTATTTAATGATACCTCCTCATAGGTATTTTCATACAGCATATCTAACATTTTTATTTATGTAGTCACTGGTGTTCATAATGACTAATCCCCCACCCTTGTTGGGTTAAGTCTGATCTCTCTTATACAAATTATGTGTTTCAGTAAATACTCCTCTTGTCCGGTCAAGTTAGATTTGTAAAGTTTGTTGCATTTTCCTAAATCCTGCCTAATATCAGCTTCAAAAATGTTAGGATCATAGGAGATTACTAGGCTACCGACCCGGAGGTCATTTTAAGCCTAGACATTTTGTCCCAGTGTAGATACCACAGAAATGCTAGTTAATACCCAAGATTGCATTTAGTGATGACTGCCCATGTCCAGGAGGGTTGTGGGCTCTACCCCGGTAAGAATTTATGGTGCCCCATCCAGTCATCCAGGTTTCTCTTGAACAGTGTCATAGAGGTGCTGTTTCACATGAATTGGTAGCATGTCCTATTTAAGTCACAGGCCATATTTAGGTCCCTGGAATGGATAGCCCTAATCCTGTTTGATTTACAGATATGCAGCAAGTTCATTAAGTTTGGGTCTTGGATTGCATTGTAGGCCAGGTATTAGTCTCCCCTAAGAAGTCTATACAATATGGAGTATAGTGACAGGGACTTTAGTTGGTCTGTGTAAGGCACATGCTGGATCCCTTTGTTCCTCTTTGTTAGAAACTTATGAGGTCTCTTTAATTGCAAATATAAAACAGCACCAGAAATAAACAGGTGGACTGCAGCAAATAAAATAGTCAACACACACAAACATTATGTTAGGATCTGAAGAAGCACATTTGTGAAAGTGCTAATCCTTATTTTATTAAAGCTGCATTTGTATTGCCTGTTGGACTTATTTCTTGCCTGTTGAAACTGGATATTTTATATGCCTAAAGCTTTGGTGGATAGACTGAGTTCTGAATTTTTATCTCTCTAATTGCTGCACGTGTTTAGTATTGTACATGCCAAACGGGGTGTTATACTCATTTATGGGCTGGTACAGGGGGTTATAACTTCTTTTGCTCTCAGGGTGATGCCTTTACTACTCAAGTGTGCTTTCTCAAACAAATTGATGGTAGGATGCATAGGGGGGTTAAAAGTGCTGTGCCTGGGACATCTATCAATATTTCTATGGTCAGTGATAATTTTTTGAGAAAAATAATACTATAATTTTAACTTACATTAAGATATATATGCATATTGTGTGTGTGTGTGTGTGTGTGTGTGTGTGTGTGTGTGTGTGTGTGTGTGTGTGTGTGTGTGTGTGTGTGTGTGTGTGTTTAAATGGTGTGATGATTTATTTGTTCATTAGTTAATTGATTAATTAGCTTTTTATTTAATTAATTTTATGGTGGCTCATATACAAGTTCATTGCAAAAGAAACGATTATATTCTGATGAAGTCCTAAGGGACGAAAGTGCTCAATCTTTTGTTAATAAATAAGTGGTTGTAGTTACAGCTCCTGGTTTTATGAACTTTATTGGATTAAATTTTATTAAGTCTTATAAACTGCAAAATACACTATTTAATGGGTAGTGATGGAAACATTGTGGCCAGAGTAACTATTCTCAGTATCACCTTACACATTTTATGGGACCCCCAAACATATATCTTGATAGCTATAAATTATTTATTTCTTTATTATTTATTTGACATTTGTTTACCGGGGTGGTCTGACTGGGTCTACAGAACCCATTTTCAGCAGAGGCCCGGGGAGAAAAGCTCCACATACAGTACAATACAAATACAGTATAATCCAATACAAATTACATTAGAAATACTATACAAAAATAAGTTGAAAGAACAAACTATGTTACAAGATGTTGCAATATATTACTACACATCTAGACAATTCTATAAAGTTAAAACATTATAGACAATAACAGTCCCTCTCACCATACATGATGTAGATAGTGTCCAAAAAATAGTACGTAGGTAGTGCAATGTTTGACATTGACTGTTATAGTACATGAAAAATAGAATGTTAGTTTCAGTGATGAAAATAGCCAGAAAGTTAGTGATGCATATAAATAGTGAGAGAGAGATAAGAAGAATAGAAACAATACAGCCTGAGCAGTAGTTTAAGAATATGGTACAGAAACAGAGAAGGAGTTAGAAGAGCCTTAGGATCTTGCAGTCTATGAGGGATTGAAATGTGACAGAAGAGGACGATGAGGCTAGTGTGGAAGAAGAGGAAAACCTGAGCATTAGGCAGGCTTTATGCAGGAGCAGAGCCATGTATTTTTGAGATGATTTAAAGAAGCTTTAAAATGGGTTAGACCAGGCATAGACCTGGTAGCTATAGGTAGTGAATTCCAAAGTATAGAGACAGGGTATGAATACAGAGAGTGACCTGGTTTTCTTGCAGGTTTTGAGATAACTAAGAGATTGTTGCCTTCTGATCATAAGGATCAATTTGCTGTGTAAGGTGTGACTAGATTGGCTAGTGCAGGGCAGGCAGTAGGCTTGAAAATAAGGTTGCGCAAGGTGGATAGCTGAATAAAGGCAAGTTGGTTGGGAAGTTCAAACCAGTTTAATTCTGGGAGTCATTTACAGTGGTGTGTGATATTTAGGGTTTGTAGCAAACTTTGCAACTTTGTTGTAAGACTGTTCCATCTTGCTTAGGGTAGAAGTTTGTAACTTAGTTAGGACAGTACCAGGACAAAATGATTGACTTCAACAATTGGCTAAGCTTCTGGTGTCATTCTAAGTATCTGCCTGCCTGGGATGAGATGGTCGACAGACCATGATACTTTGCCAGAAATGGCCTGCACCTGTCACCCCTGGGATTCCGGATACTGGCTAAGGCTCTCGCCACCCCTACAGTGTCTTTTTTAGGCAAGGTTCAAATGCTAAATTCACCACCATAACAGGTACAAGCAAGCAAACTCTGAGGGTAATGCTACTCAATGCTAGAAAACTAAACTTCAAAATGCACTTACTCGAGGCACTCCTTAAAATGGAGAACATCGACATCTGGGCAGTGACAGAGACCTGGTTCAAGGCTCCAAAGAGCACCCCTGCATTACCAGGCTATAATTCATACCACACCTTTTGGCCACCTAATCTGGACTGAAACACTAACGGTGGAGGTGTGTCCATATTCATTAAGGATATCTACACCTCCAGGCTATTGCTCAGCATAATGCATCTGAAATTATCCAAGTGCAACTAACACTGCACAAGACTGTAATCCAGGTTGTAGCTTGTTACAGATCCCCCAACATGCCCCAGGATTCCCACTCTTCATTTCTTAAGATACTGGAAAATATTAAGGTACAACCCAATATCTTAACTATGGGCGATTTCAACTACCCCACTGTCAACTGGGAAAACTACTCATGTATCAACTAATTCACTCAATGTTTTCTGGAATTCATAAATTCTAACACCTTGGATCAGCTTGTCCACACCCCCACCAGGGGCATTAATATCCTGGACCTGGTCATTACCAATATGGGTATCCGGTGTTCCACGCCAGAGGTCAACTCTTCACTGGTCAGATCCGACCACAAGCTAATCACCCTAGACATCCATATCCCACCGCCACCATCATTAAGGAAACGACCATCAAAAACAACTCCAAAGCCAACTTCATGCTTCTTAAGACAGATGTGGCAAACTTCACAACACCCATGCAGATGGAAAATAGAGGTATGACTGCTGAATCTCTGTATAAGCACATGCACGAGTGCATAGATCGTGCCATCCCCAACAGAACCAAGATGCTATCCTCCAAAAAAAGGAAGCCAATCTGGTGGTCCCCTGCCATAAACAAACTCTACCACAGAAGGAAGAAGCTGTTGCAAAAAAGAATAAAATCCCAAGATTGGAGGAACTCCCTGGTCAGCCTCAGCAGGAAGCTGAGATACCTCATAAAATCCTCCAAGCCAGTTATGAAAATAAAATTGCCATTGATTCCAAAGACAACCACAAAGCATTCTACAGTTATGTCAAGAATTTCAATGGCAACACTCAGATCTGCTCTGAGCTATAGCACAATAGCACTAAATATACAGAACCAACCAATATTGCCAACATCCAGGCAGATAGATGGGAGTTTATTCTAAGGGAAAAAGCTGGTAGGATTTGCTAAGGGAGCTTAGCAGTGTACTGGAAGAAGGGTAATTGGCAGGGTGGGATACTAGGATCCAGTCTAGAGTGGACTGACAGGTAAGAGCTTTGCTGTATCTTGCTGGAGTATTGATAAACTGAGAAAAAAAAAAACATACAGATTTATGCTGTTTATGGGGGAGTTGGAAGCTATGGTTTGCCAATTTATATTTATGTCTCCTAAAATTATTGTTTTGAAGTTTATTGTTTGGCATGTCCAGGATAAAATATTTTCCAACACTGGTATATTGTTGCCTGGTGGGATATATATTACTATTATACAAATTCTTTTTCATAGGTTGGTACTAGGCTATCAGCCCTAGGGCCTATACAAGCCTAGCCATAACAATTCCCTGGATATTTCTTCCCACAATATTTACTTCCCTGGACCCCTGTCTAGCAGGGAGACTGACGTGAACCCCGGGGTGAATTTCCTATCTCCCATTCAATCATCAAGGTTCCTTTTGAAGAGGGCCAAGGAGGTGCTCTGCTTGACATGTATGGGCAGTCTATTCCAGAGTATGGGGAGTCTCTGGGTCAGGAACCTATCCCTCCAGCATATTTTATTCATTGTGATGACAAGGTTTAGATCCCTGGAGTGTGTGGCTCTGAGGGATTGGGATTTCTTTAAGTGGAGCATGTCCAACAGCTCAGGGTTTGACATGGCCTTGTATGTTAAGCAGAGATCGCCTCTGAGTAGATGATATGCCATAGAGTATAGCTGGAGTTTTTTAGATGGTTGGCATAAGGCTTCTGCTTTAGGCCTGTGATTCTTTTAGTGAGGTATTTCTGCGACCTTTCCAGCTGTTGCAGATGTCTTGTGAGGTACATACCAAATGGGGTGTTGTACTCTATAATGGGTCTAATGAGGGATGAGTACATTGGGACAATGACCTCCTTTTTTCTAGATGGGATGAAAAGCCCTTAGTGATGAGGAGTGCCACATAGAAGGATTTCCTAATTGTTGTGGCAATGTGCTTATCGAAGGTGAGACCACTGTCCACCTGTGTCCCCAAGTCTCTCATCACACTTTCAGTGTTTAGTGTACTGCCACCTATGTGGTAATTCATGGGTACATGTTTTTTCCCAAAGGGGATAACTACTTTCTTGGCATTAAGCTTGAGCCCATGGCTCTAGCACTAAGCATCTGTTTCTGTAAGACACTTTTGTAGAATTTTTGATATGCTGAGGTTCAAAAAGAGATTAGTACCTCAGCACTGGAAAAGATGGGTATATTAATGGTGTAGGGTGTGATGCTGAGTGTAGAGGGATATAGAAGTGCTATCCCTCCTCCTTTTTTTAGATCTATCACTTCTGGTTATTGCAAAGTTTAGAGGTATTATTTCTGAGTCTTTTACACATGTAGCCATGTTTTGGTAAGGACTAATATGTCAGGTTTATTTTGATCAATCCAGGCATGCAGGGGGGCTATTTTATTACATATACTTCCAAGGTTCAGTGTAAGTATGTTTAAATCTTTGGGTTTACTCTTGTGTTTAGGATTAGAGGGTGGGCCATGTGTTTCTTTCTCTATTAGTAGAGAAACTATGCAGCTAAAAACATCAGTTTAGTACATGAACATTGTGTATCATTCCAATGCAAAAATGATGTGTGTCTCTCATTCCAGTACCAGTACATCTGTAAAGATGCAGTGCACCTGTCATTACTGAACCAGTACATATGTAATAATCTACCATTACTGTACCAGTAGATCTGCAAAAATGATATGTCTGTCATTACTGTACCAACAGATCTGTAAAAATACTATGTTTCTGTCATTACTTTACCAGTACTTCTGTAAAACTGCTTTGTGTCTATAAATACTGTACCAGTACATCTGTAAAAATGCTGTCTTTAAAACGACTGAACCGCTAGACCTGTAAATGCTATTTCTCTGTCATCACTATAAAAATACTATGTGACTGTCATTATACTACCAGTATATCTGTAAAAATGCTGCATGTCTCTCATTACTGCACCAGTAGATCTGTAAAAATGCTATGTCTGTCATTAATGCACCAGTAGATCTGTAAAAATGCTATGTCTGTCATTACTGTACCAGTAGAACTGTAAAAATGTTATGTGTCTGCCATTACTATGCCAGTAGATCTGTACAACAGCTGTGTGTCTGTCATTACTGTACCAGTAGACATGTAAAAATACTGTCTGGTATTATTGTACCAGTAGATCTGTAAAAATACTACGTGTCTATTATTACTGTACCAGTCGATCTGTAAAACAGCTGTGTGTCTGTCATTACTATAACAGCACATCTAGAAAAATACAATGTGTCTGTCATTAGTGTACCAGTAGATCTGTAAAAGGTTGTCTAGCTGTCATTATTTTACTAGTAGAGCTAGAAAATGCTGTCTGTCATTACTTTACCAGTACAGCTGTTTAAATGCTTTATGTCCATCATTACTATACCAGTAGATCTGTAAAAATACTATGTGTCTGTCATTACTGTAGCAATACATCTGTAAAAATGCTGTGTGTCTGTTGTTACTGTATCATTGGATCTGGAAAAAGGCTGCCTGTCATTACTTTACTAGTACATCTGTAAAAATGCTGTATGTCCATCATTACTGTACCAGTAGATCTGAAAAATGCTGTGGCTCTGTCATTACTGAACCATTTTATCTGTAATAATCTACCATTACTATACCAGAAGAGCTAAAAAAAAGCTGTCTGTCATTACTGTACCAACAGATCTGTAAAAATATTTTTTCTGTCAAAACTTTACCAGTACATCTGTAAAACTACTTTGTGTCTGTAAATACTGTACCAGAAAACATGTAAATGCTATTTATCTATCATTACTGTACCAGTACAACTGCAAAAATACTATGTGTCTTTCATTACTGTAGCAGTACATCTGTAAAAATACTATGTAGCTGTTATTACAGTACAAGTAGATATGTAAAAATGCTAAATGGCTGTCATTAGTGAACCAGCAGATCTGTAAAAATGCTATGTCTGTCATTACTGTACCAGTACATCTGTTAAAATGCTGTGTGTCTGTCATTTTTGTACCAGTAGATCTGTAAAAATGCGGTGTGTCTGTTGTTTCTCTCACAGTAGATCTGTAAAAACAATGTGTGTCTGTCACTAGTGTACCAGTATATCTGTAAAAATGCTCTCTATCTATCATTGTTCTAGCAGATGTATAAAAATTCTGTCTGTCATTACTGTACCAGTACTTCTGTAAAAATGCTGTGTGCCTGTCATGGTATTAGCACAGCTATAAAAATGCTGTGTGTCTGTCATTACTGTACCAGTAATCTGTGAAAATGCTATGTGTCTGTCATTACTGTACCAGTACTTCTGTAAAAATGATGTGCGTCTGTCATTACGGTACCAGTACAGCTGTAAAAATACTATGTGTCTGTCATTACTGAACCAGTACATCTGTGAAAATGTTATATGTCTGTCATTACTGCACCAGCAGATCTGTCATTACATCAGTACTTCTGTAAAAATGCTTTGTGTTGATTATTACCATATCAGTAGATCTGTAAAAATGCTATTTGTCTGTCATTACTGCAACATTAGATCAATAAAAATGTTGTGGGTCTGTCATTACTGTACCAGTAGATATGAACAAAATACTATCTATCATTACTATACCACTAGATCTACAAAAATACTACTTGTCTGTCATTACTATACCAGTACATCTATAAAAATGCTCTGTGTCTGTCATTGATGCACCAGCATATCTGTAAAAATTGTATGTGTCTGTCATTACTGTACCAGCAGACTGTAAAAATGCTATGTGTCTTTCATTACAGTACCAATGGATCTGTTAAAAGGCTGTCATTCCTTACATCTGTAATAATCTACCATTACTATACCGGTAGATCTGTGAAACTGCTATGTGTCTGTCATTACTGTACCAACAGATCTGTAAAGAATACTATGTTTCTGTCATTACTTTACCAGTACATCTGTAAAACTGTTTTGTGTCTGTAAATACTGTACCACAACACCTGTAAGTGCTATTTCTCTGTCATTTCTGTACCAGTAGAACTGCAAAAATACTATGTGTCTTTCATTATTGCACCAGTACAACTGTGAAAATACAATGTGGCTGTCATTATACTACCAGTACACCTGTAAAAATGCTATGTGCCTGTCATTACTGCATCAGTAGATGTGTAAAAATGCTATGTATCTGTCATTACTGTACCAGGAGATCTGTAAAAATGATATGTATCTGTCATTACTTTACCAGGGGATCTGTAAAAATGCTGTCTTCCTGTCATTTCTGTATCAGTACATCTGTAAAACAGTTGTGTGTCTGTCATTACTATATCAGTAGATCTGGAGAAATGCTATGTGTTTGTCTTTAGTGTACCAGTAGATCTGTAAAAATGCTGAGTGTCTGTCACAAATATACTATATATCTATAAAAATGCTACGTCTGTCATTGTATCAGTATCAGTGTATCTGCAAAAATTGTAAGTGTCTGTCATTACTGCACTGGTTGTTGTTGTTGTTTGTCTTTCGGCTTTTTCCCAGTAAGGGGTTGCCACAGCGGAACTCCGGTCCGCTAATGATTGGCAGTAGAGTTTTTTACGAAACACCAAGGTGCAAGCTCGACACCCAACCTTCAACGAAGGTACGCCCATTTATGCAAGCATGTCTTTCGAACACTACCCAACCGCAGGGAGGACATGCAGACTCCACACAGAAGGCACTCCCAAGCCAAGCCGAGAATCGAACGGGAGAACCTCTTGCTGTGAGGTAACAATGCTACCGCCATACCACCGCGGCACTGGTACTTCTGTAAAAATGTTGTGTGTCTGTAATTACTGAACCAGTACATCTGTAATAATCTATCATTACTGTACCAGTAGATCTAAAAAAATGCTATGTGGCTGTCATTTCTGTACCAACAGATCTGTAAAAATACTGTTTCTGTCATTACTTTACCAGTACATCTGTAAAACTGCTTTGTGTCTCTAAATACTGTACCAGAACACCTGTAAGTGCTATTTCTCTGTCATTACTGTACCAGTAGAATTGCAAAAATAATGTGTGTCTTTCATTACTGTATCAGTACATCTGTAAAAATACTATGTGGCTGTCATTACAGTACCAGTAGATCTGTAAAAATGCTGCATGTCTGTCATTAGTGCATCAGTAGATCTGTAAAAATGCTATGTTTGTCATTACTGTACCAGTACATCTATTAAAATGCTATGTGTCAGTCGTTTCTCTACCAGTAGAGCTGTAAAAATGCTGCAT
This sequence comes from Protopterus annectens, assembly GCF_019279795.1. Classification (NCBI taxonomy): domain Eukaryota; kingdom Metazoa; phylum Chordata; order Ceratodontiformes; family Protopteridae; genus Protopterus; species Protopterus annectens. The sequence continues at coordinate 1,847,792,774 of NC_056726.1, forward strand.
GTCTCTCATTACTATACCAACACATCTGTAAATCTTCTGTGCATCTGTCATTAATGTACCAGTAGAGCTGCAAAAATGCTGTCTATCTGTCATTAATGTACTAGTAGATCTACAAAAATTCTCTCTGTCATTACTGTACCAGTGGATCTGAAAAAGGGCTGTCTGTCATTACTTTACCAGTATAGCTGTAAAAATGCTGTATGTCCATCATTACTGTACAAATAGATTTATTTATTTGATTTATTTGACATTTGTTAACCGGATTAATCCGACTGGGCTGCAGAGCCCATTTTAGGTGGAGACCCGAGGAGAAAAGCTCCACAGGCTTGTTTCAGCTACATATTGTACTTATTTTACTGCCTGCACTTTAACAAAGTCATTTTTGTGTTTAAATTACTGTAAAAATAGATTTGACATTTGTTAACCGGGTTAATCCAACTGGACTGCAGAGCCCTTTTTAGGTGGAGATCCAAGTAGAAAAGCTCCACAGACTTGTTTCAGCTACATATTGTACTTATTTTACTGCCTGCACTTTAACAAAGTAATTTTTGTGTTTAAATTACCTGTTTAACTGTTGTAGGTTACACACTCAAGTGTGATAGCCATTTATGTGCATTTAAAGTGCTTTTTGATCGTATCTGCTTTATTTTCTGAAAAAAAAACAAAAAAAAACAAAAACATATACTTGTTTTCCTGCCTTTCTAAGCTAGTATAGTCCAGTTTACAGGTTAGTGCTGAATTCAGGGATGTGTTATAAGTTTCTGTGTTTGCCCATACCTTTCTTGGCTAGAAGAAAGCTTCTCTGTTCAATGTGAGAGAGGGAGCTTTGAGCAGCCTATCTCTCCCTGGAGGAGTGGTTTCAGCCCAGAAATTAGTAGTTTATTGGCCATTTTGGACTAATTTCTATCTGTTTCATTTCCCTGCTATAAAACCCGCATTTGCGAGGTTTTTGGGCTAGTATACAGCTCAGCAAGCTCATGCCTGGTGCCTTGTAGAGTTCTACAGCAGCAGAGAGGCAAAAGAGAGACTTTGGAGTGATTAAGTATCATTGTTCTGCATTTTCTTGCTGCATTTAGCTAATTCCACCTAAAATGCCAATTTTCTAGAATTTCTGTGATGTATAAAGCTTGTTTCAGCTACATATTGTACTTATTTTACTGTCTGCACTTTAACAAAGTTGTTTTTGTGTTTAAATTACCTGTTTAAGAGTTGTAGACACTCAAGTGTGATAGCTATTTCTGTGCATTTAAAGTGTTTTTTTGATTGTATCTGCTTTATTTTCTGAAAAAAACAAAAATAAAACAAAAAATATATACTTGTTTTCCTGCCTTTCTAAGCTAGTATAGTCCAGTTTTTAGGTTAGTGCTGAATTCAGGACTGTGTTACACGTTTCTGTGTTTGCCCATAATTTACTTGGATAGAAGGAAGTTTCTCTGTTCACTGTGAGAGAGGGAGCTTTGAGCAGCCTATCTATCCCTGGAGGAGTAGTTTCAGCACGGAAATTAGTCATTTATTGGCCATTTTGGGCTAATTTCTATCTCTTTCATTTCCCTGCTACAAAACCCACATTTGTGAAGTTTTTGGACTAGTATACAGCTCAACAAGCTCCTGTCTGGTGCCCCGCAGAGTTCTACAGCAGCAGAGAGACAAAAGAGAGACTTTGGAGTGATTAAGTATCATTTTCTTGCATTTTCTTGTTGCCTTTAGCTAATTCCACATAAAACACCAATTGTCTAGTTTCTGTGATTTAAAAAGCTTGTTTCAGCTACATATTGCACTTATTTTACTGCCTGCACTTTAACAAAGTCATTTTTGTGTTTAAATTACCTGTCTAACTGTTGTAGGCTACATACTCAAGTGTGATAGCCATTTCTTTGCATTTAAAGTGTTTTTTTTTATTGTATCTGCTCTATTTTCTGAAAAAAAACAAAACAAAAAAAAAAACAATATACTTGTTTTCCTACCTTTCTAAGCTAGTATAGTCCAGTTTTCAGATTAGTGCTGAATTCAAGGCTATGTTACAAGTTTCTGTGTTTGTCCATACCTTACTTTGATAAAAGGACGTTTCTCTGTACACTGAGAGGGGGAGCTTTGAGCAGCCTATCTGTCCCTGGAGGAGTGGTTTCAGCCCAGAAATTAGTAGTTTATTGGCCATTTTGGGCTAATTTCCATCTGTTTCATTTCCCTGCTATAAAACCAGCATTTGTGACATTTTTGGGCTAGTATACAGCTCAACAAGCTCCTGCCTGGTGCCCTGCATAGTTCTACAGCGAACAACAGAGAAACAAAAGAGAGACTTTGGAGTGATTAAGTATAATTTTTCTGCATTTTCTTGCTGCCTTTAATTCTGCCTAAAACACCGATTTTCTAGGGTTTCTGTGATTTAAAAAGTTTGTTTCAGCTACATATTGTACTTATTTTACTACCTGCACTTTAACAAACTCATTTTTGTGTTTAAATTACCTGTTTAACTGTTGTAGGCTACACACTCGAATGTGATAAACATTTCTGTGTATTTAAAGTGTTTTTCTGATTGTATCTGCTTTATTTTCTGAAAAAAAAACAAACACTTGTTTTCCCACCATTCTAAGCTAGTATAGTCCAGTTTTCAGGTTAGTGCTGAATTCAGGGCTGTGTTACAAGTTTCTGTGTTTGCCCATACCTTACTTGGATAGAAGGAAGTTTCACTGTTCAATGTGAGAGAGGGAGTTTTGAGCATCCTATCTGTCCCTGGAGGAGTGGTTTCAGCCCAGAAATTAGTAGTTTATTGGCCATTTTGGGCTAATTTCTATCTTTTTCATTTCCCTGCTATAAAACCCGCATTTGTGTGGTTTTGCACACCAGGCAGTGCCAGTTAGCTAGGGTATAACTATTCCCAGCTCTACAAAGTGTATTCTTCAATTTTTCCCTTGGAACTAGACAAACTTTCAACTTAAGCACCCAAACCATTCACTTCTCATCCCGGCACTTGCTCAAAATTCATACCAAGCACTAATAAACCTTAGCACTAGAACCCCCTCATACCGTAGAGAAGGACAAGGCTCTCTACTCTACCTTACCAGCCAATCAGTAAAACAGTTCACTGTACCTATCCAAGCATGTCCAAAGGGCAGTTTCAGGTGTACTCTCTGGTCCAACTGGTGAATCTGGGCATTTTGAGGCAATGTTACAATTGCCTCATGTACACAGACAACCCTCTCCTCCTTTCACCAAACACTAATACATGCGAGAGATGCAATTATGCAGCCAAACTGGAGGCTAAGCTCTCTCAACCCAAGACTGGACCAGGCAGTCAAGAGGAGAAGGGAATTACTTGCATCACACCACCAGTCTCACATAGATCTATGAAACCAGCACCGGCAAAAAACACACATAAATACATGAAAACATACTCGGAGGATCTAAATAAAAATCTACAAAAGCAACAGAGACCTCCAAAGCAGCAACCTCCACCCCCCAACACAAACCATGAAACACTTCACAAAACCAGTGTGCCATGCAATCACAGCCCTTAAGGCAAAATAACATGCCCAGCACACTAGTAATAGGTGACTCTATAGTCAGTCACACTGACGTCCCACTCACTAGGCTGAACAAGGAGAAGGTTACTGTTAGCTGCCTGTCAGGTGCCAGTATCTGCCACATAACACAAGCACTCAGGTCACTCCAGAATAAGTACAAATATGACTCTGTCATTGTCACCGTTGGTGTGAATGACCTGAGCCGTACCTCCCTGGACTACATGAAAAGAGACATGGAGGAGCTCTTTAATCACGTAGCCCAGGCCGGTATGACCCTGACCCTGAGTAGCATCCTGCCCTCATGAAGATTGATACCATGGTATAGAGAAAAAATTATCAATTTCAACAACTGGCTAAGCTTCTGGTGTCATTCAAAGGGGATCCAGTGTCTGTCAGCCTGGGATGACATGCTCGACAAGCCACACTGCTTCGCTAGAGATGGCTTGCACCTGTTATCCTTAGGCTTTTGAATACTGGCCAAGGCTCTTGCCACCACCATAGTGCCTTTTTTAGGCAAGGCTCAAAAGACAAACCCACCACCATAAATAGCACAAGTAACAAAAAACTGAGGGTAATACTACTCAAGGCCAGACGTCTAAACCTCAAAATGCATGCACTCGAGGCACTCCTCAGTATGGCGAAAATCGATATATGTACAGTAACAGAAACCTGGTTTAAGGCTCCAGAGAGCACCCCAGCACTACCAGGCTACAACTCATACCATACATTTCGGCCACAAAACCCGGACCGAAATGCAAAAGGTGGGGGAGTATCCATATTCATCAAGGATACCTACACCTCCAGGTTAGTGGCACAGCACGATGCTTCAGAGATCATCCACGTGCAACTAACAATGAGCAAAACTGCTATTCAAATTATAGCTTCCTACAGATCACCCACCATGTCCCAGGACCCCCACTCTGCATTCCAGGAAACACTGGGAATAATAAAGGTCCTACCAAACACCCTGATATTGGGTGATTTCAATTACCCAAACACTAACTGGGAGAACTACTTAAGTACAAACTCCCTTGCCTAACATTTCCTAGAATTTATCAACTCAAATGCCCTGGATCAACTAGTCAACACCCCCACCAGAGGTGACAACATAATGGACGTGGTAATCACTAACATGGGTGACCGGTGTTCCACACCGGATGTCAACCCCTCGTTGGTTAGATCTGACCATAAACTAATCACTCTGGATATTCACATTCTGCCACCACTCCCGGTCAAAGAAACCACCGTGAAAAACTTTTCAAAAGCAAACTTTGCGTTACTTAAGACCGAGATGGGAAGTTTCAAAGCCCCCATGCTAAAGGATAACATTGTCCAAGCTGCAAAATCCTTTACTAATGCACTCTACGGGCACCTACAAGAATGCATGGATTGTGCTATCCCAAACAAGACTCATTCCTCCAAGAAAAGGAAACCAGTCTGGTGGAACCCTGCCATAAACAAGCTATACATTAGAAGGAGGAAACTAGTACAGAAAAGAGTAAAATCCCAAGAAGGGAAGACATCCCTGATCAGTATCAGCAAGAAACTACGTTCCTTCATAAAATCATCCAAAGCTAGCTTCGAAAGAAAAATTGCCATGGACTCCAAAGAAAACCACAAGGCATTCTTTAGCTATGTCAAGAATCTAAGTGGCAATTCTCAGATCTGCTCGGAGTTAGTGCAGAATGGCACAAAATACACTGAACTGACCGATATAGCCAACATCATGGCAGACAGGTTCAGTGCAAACTTCACGCCCCTCTCACCCCCAAAAGGGCCCATAACTATACCAGAAGAATGTAGTGCCCCTGAAATCACATACACTCAGGTTAAATAGCTCTCTCCAAAGCCAAAAACACATTAATGGGACCGGACGGTGTCCCAGGCTGCGTCCTACACGAGCTCAAAGATTAACTAACCCCTAACCTAAACACACTGTTTAAACTCAGCCTCACCACAGGCTATGTGCCCACAGAGTGGCACACAGCAACGGTTATTCCTCTCCACAAAGGTGGAGCCACAACAGACCCCTGGAACTATTGACCTATAAGCCTGACTAGCTTGGTCTGCAAAGCTATGGCATGCATAATCATGGATCCGATTAACAGAGACATTGGGAACCTCCAAACACTGGACCCTACCCAGTTCAGCTTTGTTAAGGGCAGATCATGCCTCCTAAACCTGGTGGACTTCTTTGAGACAGTTACCAAGGCTTTAGATGAGAGAAAGGTAGTCCACACAGCTTACCTAGACCTCGCAAAGGCCTTCAACACCATTCCCCACTCAGGTATTATAGACAAGCTCACCAGCCTGAACATAAACCCCTACGTCATGAGATGGGTTGCTAACTGGCTCACAGACAGAACCCACATGATAAGAGTTGTGGGAGCTAGGTCTGACTCTAAACCAGTTACAAGTGGTGTTCCCCAGGGTTCCGTCCTAGGACCCCTCCTGTTCGGCATATACTTCTCAGAGGTACAGGCAAGCACAGGAGGACTATGGCTGACCAAGTTCGAAGATGACTGCAAACTAGGGGCTATAATTGACTCTCTAACTGACACAGACATCCTCCAAAAGGGTCTCACTGAGACAGATACTTGGTGTCAAAACCATGGCCTCAATCTAAATGCCAAAAAGTGTATAGTCATCCCCTTTGGAAAAAACAAAGTACCCACAAACTATCTCATAGGTGGTAGCCCCATAAATACAGAAGATGTAATAAGGGATCTGGGGACCCAAGTAGACAGTAATCTCTCCTTTGATAATCACATTGCCAAAGTGGTTAGAAAATCCTTCTATGTGGCCCACATAATCATAAAAGAGTTTTCATCCTGATCGAAAGAGGTCATTGGGCCCCTCTACGCATCACTCATCAGACCCATCATAGAGTACAATGCCCCATTTGGGATGTACTTTACAAGACACCTGCAACAACTGGAAAGACCACAGAAGTACCTCACCAAGAGGATCACTGGCCTCAAGCAGATGCCCTATGCAGCTCGACTGAAGAAACTCCAGCTGTACTCGGTTGCATACCGCCTACTCAGAGGTGATCTCTGCTTGACATACAAAGCCATGTCCAACCCAGAATTGATGGACATGCTCAACCTAAAGAAAACCATATCCCCTCGAGCCACATGCTCCAGGGATATAAACCTCACCACAACAATAAATAGAATGTGCTGGAGGGATAGATTCCTGTCCCAGAGACTTCCCATGCTCTGGAACAAGATTCCAATCTACATTAGGCAGAGCTCCTCGCTAACCCTCTTCAAGAAAAACCTTTGGCGAGTGGATGGGAAACAGAAAGTTTACCCCAGGGGATCACTTCAATGGCTCTGCCGGACAGAGGCACAAGGTATGAACCTATAAACCTATAAATGCAAAAACAAAACATAATACAATATTAACATACAAGAGTATATACACAGGAGAAACAGAATACAACTTATAAATGTTAGAATACAAGAATAATACTGAGGATCTAAACAGCCATGGTACATATTAAGTATATAAAATGTAATATAAAAAGTTAGATCCTATCTAACAATTACCATCAGAGAGAAATTTAAGGTTGGTAGAATATCATAAAGACCTTAAATGAGTAGTTGTGGTAACATGTGAGAGCTGAGAGAGGAGGGGAAGAGGAGAGGGAGTAGTTTAGGTGAGAGTGGGACAAGGACAGGTCCAGGAATTAGTAAATAAGTCCTTTAAAAGATTTCTGAAGTTAAGGAAGTTGCTTTTGTTCTTAGATAAAGGGAAAGTCTGTTCTGGGCATTGGCAATGCAGTGGCTGTATAAAGGTTTACCAATATTTTATTGGGTTTGTAGATGTCTGAGAGGTGCAGGTCTATGCTGCATAGGTTGTGCTTAGGAGAGTAGAGAGTGATGAGATCTGTGAGGGCAGGACAGTGGGAGGATTGATTTATTTGTGTGTGAGGTGGCATTGGGGAAGAAGCAGTTGGTTATGGAGATGAAGCCATTGTAGGTTTTTTAAAGCTATGCAGTGGTGAGAGTGATAGGGAAGGTTGGCAGCAAATCTGGCTGTTTTGTTGTAGGTGGTTTCAAGTTTAGCTAACAGATTGGATTGAATATTGGTGAGAATAGGGGCTGCTTGGAGTAAGGTTGGGAGAAGGAAACTCTGTGCTAGAGAACATTTGGCATTAATAGTGGGGTATTTTTTTTTTGGTGAGACTTTTTGATGGCTTGCTGAATATGTATGTCAAACTTTAGTTGGTTATCTATGATTACACCCAGAAGTTTAGTATGTGGTTGAACAGAGTTAAGTGTAGCATTAAGGGAAGATACTGTGAAGGTATTTTTATATTGCTGTAGTGATCTGGGGAGAAAGAGCAGAAGTTTTGTCTTTTTAGGATGGAGAAGTAGTTGATTATTGGGCAGCCATTTTTCAACTGAAAGGAAGGAATCTTGAGCAAGACCAAGGAGGTGGGGAAAGTTATCAGAGCAGGAGATAATAGTGGAGTCATCTGCTTATTATGTTAATAAGGAGTTTAGGCAGGAACTGTGTAGGTTATTTGTAAAAATATTAAAAAGGAGAGGTCCAAGCATTGACCCTTGGGGGACACCTGTTTGGATTTGGAGGAAGGGGAAGAAGGCAAAAAGCCGTTTGACAGATTGGAATCTGTTGGAGAGGTAACTGGAGAACCATAGTATAGCAGAAGAGAAGGGGTTAAGGGAATAACGTGTTGAGAGCAGTAGGGTATGGGAAATGGTGTCAAAAGCTTTAGATAGGTCAATGAAGAGGCATGAGACTAGTTATTGTCCTGTGCTTTGGCAATATTCTGTGTAAATGAAATGAGAGCTGTAGATGTGCTGTGGTGAGGATGGAAGCCATGTTGGGTGAGAGTTAACAGGTTGTCTTGCATGATGTGTTTGAGTAGCTAGTTATGAATACATTTTTCTAGAATTTTGGATAAGGGCGATAGTATGGCGGTAGGTCTGTAGTTGGTTGGTTCAGTTGAATTGCCACCTTTGTGGAGGGGTATGACATAGGATTTTTTCCAGATGTCAGGGACTGTGTTCTCTTGACCTGATCTGTTTACATGTGTACTAGGCTAATGGCCCTGGAGCCTTTACAAGCCTAGCCCATAGAATTACCCGTGCATCGTGCCACCCGACCTTAGTTCCTAGTGCATCTGTCGAGTAGAGCCACTGGAGTGATCCCCAGGGTGAATTTTCTATTTTCCATCCACTCATCAAGATTTCTCTTGAAGAGGGCCAGTGACATGCTCTGCTTGACATGTACGGGAAGTCTATTCCATAGCAGGGGTAGTCTCTGGGTTATGAACCTGTCCCTCCAGCATGTTCTGTTGATTGTGGTAATGAGGTTGAGGTCTCTGGTGCATGTGGTGTGGAGGGATTGGGATTTCTTTATATGCAGGATTTCTCACAGAGCTGGGTCAGACATGGCTTTGTACATCAAGCAGAGATCGCCTCTAAGTAGGCGATATAAGACAGAGAATAGTTGGAGTTTTTTTGAGTCTGACAAGTGTTTAAGGCCTAGGATCATCTTTGTTTGGTACTTTTGTGGCCTCTCCAGTTGTTGCAGGTGTCTAGTGAGGTACATGCCAAATGGGGCATTGTACTCGATGAATGGCCTAATGAGGGAAGAGTAGAGGGTGACAATGATCTCTTTCTTCCTGGATGTAAAACCCTTAGTAATGAGATGTACCACATAGAAAAACTTTCTGACCACAGTGGCAACATGGTGGTCAAAAGAGAGGTTGCTGTCAACCTGTGTTCCTAGATCTCTTATAATGCCTTCTGTGTTCAGTGGAATACCATCACTGAGGTAATTCAAGGGAATATAGTTTTTCCCAAGGGGGATGATGACACATTTTTTGGCATTGAGTCCATTAATGACTGGTCGGCAGTCTGACTTGGAGTCAGCTACTTTCACTCTGTAGGTTCTATCTGTGAGCCAGTTTGCAACCCACCTAGTGATATAGGGGTTGATGCCTAGCTTAGTGAGTTTTTCTATGATTCCTGAGTGGTGAATGGTATCAAAGGCCTTGGCCAGATCAAGGTAGGCTGTATGAACCACCTTGCCTTCATCCACAGCTCTGGTGACTGACTCAAAGAAGTCAAACAAGTTGAGCAGGCATGATCTACCCTTCACAAAACCAAACTTTGTAGGATCCAGAGTTTGGAGATTCCCTATTCCTTGTTTATTTGGTCCATGATGATGCATTCCATAACTTTGCATATCAGACTCATCAGGCAAATGGGGCAATAATTCCCAGGGTCTGTAGTCACTCCTCCTTTGTGGAGAGGGATGACTGTAACAGTGCGCCATTCTGTAGGGACAAAGCCTGAGGTGAAGCTGTGATTGAACAGGGCACACAGGTGAGGTGCCAGTTCACTCTGTGGTTCATGTAGAACACAGCCAGGGATATTGTCAGGTCCCATAGAAGATGTATTCTTGGCCTTGAACAGTGCTGTTTTAACCTGTGCAGCAGTAATACTGGGTACCTGGCAATCTACTGGTATTGTGATTGGTCCTTTGGGGGGGAGAGAGGGGTAAAGTTAGCACTGAATCTGTTGGGCAGTATATTGGCAATATCTGTTGGCTCGGTATAGGAGGTACCATTGGGTATTGCTGTGGAGATTCTTTACATAACTATAGAAGGCCTTGTGGTTGTTTTTTTGTGCAACAGAGTTAGCTGCAGGTTTAAGGAATAGAGGAGTTAAGTTGTCAGCAGAGGGGGAACAGGTTTTCAGTTTGGTAAGAAGAGATTTGATGTATGCAGTAGGGACAGTTTTAAGACAAACTTTGTGGAACTGGTAGATGGAAGGGGATCAGAATGGGAGAGGGAGGTGTTGTCAGGTTTAGTTAACTTTTTTATGGAGTTGATGAAGAAGGAATTAAGAAAGTAGGCAGTGTTTGTTGGTGAGCTGTTAAGACAGGTGTTGGGGGTAGAAAGGTTGCCTGGATGTAAGAGTTTGTTGACACGATTCCAAAACTTTTTTGTGTTGGATTTGGGGTTATCTAGTGTTTTTTGAAAGTATTGCTTTTTTGTCCAGATCTTTGTTTCTTGGTTAGGTTCCTAAGTTCTTTATAGGTCTGGAGATAGTGAAGGGAGTTTACTTTTTCCAGGTTTTCCAGGCGCTGTCTCATTTAAGCATTAGTTTACAGGCGGATTGGGTTAACCATGGAGCAAAGTTTTTTTGTTCTTATTTGTCTAGTGGGGGCTAAGGAGTTAAGGATATTCAGGAAGGTGTTTTTAAAATTGGAGACAGCCTCATTGAGAGGAAGGGTGTAGAGAAAGGACCAGTTAATAGAGGAGAAATTATTATTGAAGGTATCTGGGCAGAAATTAGAGAAATTATGGCTGTCTTTGTATTGGTGTGGTTTTATCAGATGATGTGAGTGTCATAACATGCAGGTAGGGAAATGGTCACTGAGGGAGTCAGGTAGAGTGCTGGCATTGTGATACAGATTTGGGTTGAGATGAGGATTCAGTTAAGGCTAGTGCTGCTATTTGTGTGTTTATTGATACAGGTGGGAGAGATATGAGTTGAGAGAATCCAAAGAGATTGATCCTAGTATTGGGAGAGTAGGAATTAAGGGAGTTCCAGTCAATACTGACATTGCCTAGGATGATAGTTTCATAAGATATGTTTTGAGATGCCAAGGAGAGAATTCGTTTGAGGGTATGGATGTTGTTACCAGGTGGGATATAAATTACTACTTTGGATAGGTTTTTGTGATTATTTAATTTGCAGTTAGCAGTAAGAATTTCAGCTGGATGAAAATTGGGAGGAGATTTAGGTAGAGAATAGAGAGAAAGTTTGTCAGAGTATATGATATCTACACCACCACCTTGTTTCTTGTGTCAATCGAGATGGAGGATGTTGTAACCAGGGGAGAGGATTTCAGAATCTGTAATATGGGGCTGTAACCATGTTTGTGAGAGGGTAAGAATGTCAGGGTTGTGGAGAGAGATAAGGGCATGGAAAGAAGTAACTTAGCAATGCTTTGAATATTGAAGGAGAGTATTTTCAAGGTTTTGGGGTGTGAGGTTGAGGAGTTTGGATAGAGGGTATGGGGGATGAGGAGGGAGAATGGTCAGGTAATGTAGTGGAGATGTTAGAGGGTTGAGTATGGGTACCTGTGGTTGGGTAGGAGGGTAGGCCAGGGTTGGGGTGAATATTGCCAGCCAGCAGAAGGCTTGGAAAGGAGGGTTTGAATGCTGTGGTAAAGGGGCTGTAGAAGAGAAGTTTGGGATTAGGTTTTGTGAGGGGGGAGAGGGAGGGAGAATTATTTTAAATTTGTGCAAGTGAGTCTGAAAGTTAGTAAACAGTGAGGGAGCTAGTGCAACGTTTATAGAGGTTAGTGATTGAGGGAGATGGTAGGAGAAGAGTGGGAGTGATAGGTGGTGGAGGAAAGAGTGCGTAGAAGGAGGGAGATAAGTAGGATGAGTAACATATTGTATGTTGGGTGAAAAGGTGAGGGTAGTTAAGAGTTAATTAGAGCAATGGGATTAATTAGAATTAGAGTAATAGAGTTAATTAGAGTAATAGGGTGGAAAAGGTAGTTTTGAGTGATTGGATAGCTAGGATAGGCTGGCATTTATTTAATTGAGTGGTTGTGGAGGTGTGGTTAATTAAAGTGAATGTATAAGTTTGAGGAGCATGTAGGTGGTTAGGAATGATGGTAGGGTAGGGGAGTGGAGTGAGCCCAAGTGAAGCAAGGATGAATGGAGCAGTCAAGCCAGGACTTGGAGAAAGCTGTGAGATGAGAAAAACAATCAACCAGCTAGCCCAGGTCAGTACCTAAAGGTGTATTTTTATCTATGTAAACTCAAAAGCAGATTTAGTAGAGCATCAGAGAGGTAGAATATAAACCAAATGTAACAGTTTTAGAAAACTGTATATTTTTGTTACAATAAACTCGAAGAAAATGTGGGTGGGAGAAGGAGTCAAGTAGTGTGCACAGCAGAAGAACCAATGGGAGTTTCACAGAGAGAAGATTATATTAGACCTACACTGCTCACAGTCTGTTGATAAAAGTAGGACTTGCAGTAGCTTTTTTACTGGTTTGTATGGGGTTCCAGTATCCACGTTCTTGAATGCAGGCAGTTGCTTCAGTGTTTTTTTTTTTATTTGTTGGACTTTTGAATGTTTTTAAGGGAGTGTAACGAAAAGAGAGAGAGAGAGAGAGATGTTAATATGAAGCCAGAAAAGGGGCTAGGTCAAGTAAAAAGAGAAGATAGTGGGAATAAGAGACACACAAGAAAATACCACAATTTAAGTAGATTAGCTAAGCAGTACTTAATCAAATAAATTAGTTAAGGAACAACTAGTGATAATTAATAAGACAGTCACCCTATTCAGTAATATTAAATTCAGTCTATCACCACCTCATTTACACAGAATTCAGAGTAATTCATTGCCAGTAAACTTTTCCATCTATTTGGTACTACTTAGCAATGCATGCCAACAGAACAGACCAGCATGGTGGCAGGACAAAAATAACAGTAAAATCATTCAGTTCCCACACAGTACAGTAACAGAATAGGCACTCAAATAAGCTAAGTAGTAAAATCTAAATAACACAGGTTGAAACAGCACACCGATGGACTAAACAACATGGCGGCCGAAGACCAGTGAGAGCATCCAGTTTCAATTTAAAAGCAGTAACAGCAATGTGTTCTAGTAAGCTGAAGAATAAAGTCAGGCCAAAACAGTGCATTTCCAAATTGTAAACAGTAAAATGCAGTGAGTTTTACAGTAAATGGTCATTACTTCTTTAAAGTAATTAAACCTACAACTGCACACTAAATAGGAAATGACTGAGTCAACATAGATATTTTACAGGTGAAGTTATGCACTTAAGCAATTTAAATGCAGTAACAGCAATATGTTCTAATAACCTGTTTGGCAAAATCAGATTAAGTCAAGTTGAAACAATGCATTTCCAAACTGTAAACTGTAAAATGCAGCATGTTTAACAGTAAAAGGTAATTTCTTCCTTAAAGTAATTAAACCTACAACTACACACTAAATAGGAAATGACCAACACAGCATAGGAATTTTACAGGTGGAGTTATACACTTAAGCAAGTTGCATAACAGAAGTACTAATACACCAATACAGAGCCTCTTAAAATAAATTAAACAGAAGCAGCTACCACTGAATCTTCAACAGCTGAAATGGTACTTGCAGTCATGCACACCACTGAGTCCGCCTGAGGGACAGAGAGAAACAGAGTGTAGTCAGGCAGAGGTTTTTAGTATTTATAGATCTATAAAAATGCTGAGTTTCTGTCATTAATGTACTGTGTATCTGTAAAACTGCTACTTGTCTCTCATTAGTGTATCAGTGCATCTGCAAAAATGCTGTGTGGCTGTCATTACTGTACCATTATGTCTGTAAAAATGCTGTGTGCCTGTCATTACAGACCCAGTACATCTAATAATCTACCATTACTGTACCAGCAGATCTGTAAAAATACTATGTATCTGTTATTACTGTACCAATAGACCTGTAAAAATGCTCTGTGCCTGTCATTACTGTACCAGTACATCTATAAAATGCTGTGTGGCTGTCATTACTATATCAGTACTTCTATAAAAATGCTATGTGTTGGTTATTACTGTATCAGTAGATCTATAAAAATGCTATTTGTCTGTCATTACTGTAACATTAGATCTGTAAAAATGTTGTGGGTCTGTCATTACTGTATTTTATTTTATTTTTTTTTATTTTACATTTGTTGACTGGGATAGTCCAACTGGTTGCATGTCCATTTTCAGCAGAGGCCCGGAGCTCCAAGATAAACAGATACAACATAACATATTACAAATAGAATATTTACAGTGATTACATAAGCAAATAAGATAAACAAGTTCCACAGGTTAGAGTTAATCCCAAATGAAAGTCAGGATTATATTACACAGTAAGCTGATTAACAGATTTTACACATTTTAGAGAAGAATTAGCCAGGCTTGAAACAATGACATAGCCAGTTTAGTGCCAGATGTTGTTTGAGTCTAGTTTTAAATTGATCCAGGGAGGAAAGTAAAGTAATATCAGCTGGAAGAGAGTTCCAGGATCTACCTACAGAGTTTGCAAAGAGAGAGTCACCGGCTGTGTTGTTAATTTTGCTCGTCTGAATTAGTAGTCTGTTAGTGGATCAAAGCAGTCTAGGATTGTTATAGGGGGTGATAAGATTTTTAAGTGCAGGAGTATTGTCTAGATTATAAAGGATTTTATAGGCCATAATCAGTTGGTTATAGTGGATTGGACTGGATAGTTCAAGCTACCCAAGCTGGTTTAGATTGATGCAATGCTGTGTCCTAAAAGGCAGCCCAGTGGCAGACCTGGCAATGTGGTTGTAGCAGATTGAAAGTTTGTTAAGGATAGTCTTGTTTAAATTAGAGAGTAGAGGGAATGCATACAGAAGAGTTGAATAAAGGTGAGCTCGAGCTATGGCAATTTTAGCTGGAGGGGTTAGGAAGGCTTTTATTCTGTAAAGTGACCTAGTTTTTTATTAATGGTTTTGATCGATTGGTTGACATGTAGGTCATATTTTAGATTATTATCTATAATGACACGTAATAGTTTTGTAGAGGTATCAGGGGAGATTATTGTGCCATCATTTGCATTTATGGCAAAGGTAAAAACAGTAGACCTATGTGTTGGTGAAAATAACAACATTTTAGTTTTTTTGGGATTTAGTTTCAGACGACGTTCAGAAAGCCAGTGTTCTATTGTAGTAAAGGTGCTCTGGGTAGCTGACCATAACTCTGTTGTAGATGTGGCCGAGCAAATCAGGGTAGAGTCATCAGTGTATTGGATACAGCTGACTTTTGGGATGACAGTATACAGGTCGTTAATGAAAATGGAGAACAGCAGGGGCCCTAGTATAGAGCCTTGTGGTACTCCAAGGGTGTTAGGTAGTAGGTACTGTACCAGTAGATATGTTAAAATACTATCATTGCTGTACCAGTAGATCTGTGAAAATACTACTTGTCTGTGATTACTCTACCAGTATTTCTGTAAAAAAGCTATCTTTCATTACTGTAATAGTACATTGATAAAAATTCTGTGTGTCTGTCATTGATGCACCAGCATATCTGTAAAAATTCTATGCATCTGCAATTACTGTACCAGCAGACTGTAAAAATGCTATGTGTCTGTCATTACTGTAGCAATGGATCTGGAAAAAGGCTGTCATTACTTTACCAGTACATCTGTAAAATGCTGTATTTCTCTCATACTGTACCAGTAGATCTGTAAAAATGCTCTGTCTCTGTCATTACTATACCAGTACATCTGTAAAATGCTGTGCGCCTGACTTTAGTATATCAGCACTTCTGTAAAAATGCTATGTGTTGGTTATTACTGTATCAGTAGATCTGTAAAAATGCTATTTGTCTGTCATTACTGTAACATTAGATCTGTAAAAATGCTGTGTGTCTGTCATTAGTGTACAAGTAGGTACATCTGTAAAAGTCTATCATTACCGTAACAGTAAATCTGTAAAAATGCTGTGTGTCTGTCATTAGTGTACAAGTAGGTACATCTGTAAAAGTCTATCATTACCGTAACAGTAAATCTGTAAAAATGCTGTGTATCTGTCATTAGTGTACAAATGGATCTGAAAAAAGGCTGTCTGCCATTACTGTACCAGTACATCTGTAAGAATGTTATATGTCTATCTTTACTCTACCAGTATGTCTGTGAAAATGCTGTGTGTCTGTCATTACTTTACCAGTACAGTAGAGTCCATTATCCAAACTAAATGGGATTTAGGGTAGTTTGGATAATCAAACATATAATTGAACCGGATAAAAAACTTTTAAAGTATTGTTTGTGTGCACAGGATCACCAGCAACAAGCAAACCAAAGCATGCAGTCATCAAATTAAATACAGCAGATCAGATCTTATTCTTGTTTCTCCATTTACGTTAACACCATCATATAATGCAGTATTTTACACTATATGTGACTTGCTTTTATCAATGATTACAATAACTTCCAACAAATACAAAGTACAGTAACACACAAATATCTTCCTGTTAGAAATGTTACTCAGACAGTCTTTGGCAGCACAGGGGACTCCCACTCTCAGTCAATTCTCCAAGGTATCATACAATGCATGAATAGTTTGTTAGCAGACAGCTAAATAAAGCACATTCTAAATTGCTGATAATACTAAAATACAGCTCCTATACAGACAAAAAAAAATTACTTCAGATAGCAAACCTCTGAAAACAGGCCAGTTTTGCCACAGACAAACACTGCTGTATGACTAAAAGTACCTGCACCTTTATTGGAGCTGAGATACTTATAGACTTCTGAAATGTTCCCCATTATAAGGAATGCTCCTCATGTTGAATCATAAACATTCACTACTCTGGACTGAGTAGGTCTGTCACTCATTTATTGTCAGGATTTCTGACAGACATCACTCCAATAACACTACCTTTTATCAATTCATCATAAAGCTCTAATAGGCAGTCAAACAGCTTTATCGTACTGTACCAATTACTGTAAATTTGTCATAAAGTATTCTGCATTTTGCCTGTTTTTTCCACTGTGAGAGATATCGTTTCACTTGAATCACATTTAGGCAACAACAACAAAAAGTACAAAAAAAAAAAACTACCCAGTCTACAACTTTCAACAAAAACTTCTTACACGTAATTAACACCCCCATCAACCAAATATGTTTTTTAAAATTACCTCAACAATCCTACGGTCAGAGCACTACACAACTGACTCATGCCCCCCCTTCCTGCTGGTGCAGTAACCTTTGCACACAAATGCCTTATCACAAGATTTTAAGAAGGGCTGGTTATTCCAGCGAGTGGTGCCTGTGTCAGTCGGCATTCGGATAATTGATGTTTCGGATAATTAATGTTCAGATAATCGACTCTCTACTGTAGATCTGTACAAATGATACATGTCTCTCATTACTATACCAGAACATCTGTAAAAATGCTATGTATCTGTCATTACTGTACCAATGGATCTGGAAAAAGACTGTCTGTCATTACGTTACCAGTACAGATGTCTGCCATTACTGTGCCAGTAGATTTGTAAAAATGCTGCGTGTCTGTCATTAATGTACCATATATATCTGTAAAAATGTTACGTGTCTCTTATTACTGTATCAGTGCATCTGCAAAATGCTGTGTGGCTGTCATTATTGCACCAATACTTCTGTAAAAATGCCATGTGTCTGTCATTGTGGTACCAGTACATCTGTAATAATTTGCCATTACTGTACTAGTAAATCTGCAAAAATTTTATGTGTCTGCCATTACTGTACCAACAGATCTGTAAAAATGCTATGTTTCTGTGATTACTTTACCAGTACTTCTGTAAAATTGCTTTGTGTCTGTAAATACTGTACCAGTACATCTATAAAAATGCTGGCTGGCTGTAATGCCTATACCAGTATACCTGTAAATGCTATGCCTCTGTCATTAGTGTACCAGTACAACTGTAAAAATCCTATGTGGCTGTCATTATACCATCAGTACATCTGTAAAAATGCTATGTGTCTGTCATTGATGCACCAGCATATCTATAAAAATTCTATACATCTGTCATTACTGTACCAGCAGACTATAAAACCGCCATGGGTCTGTCATTACTGTACCAGTAGATATGTAGAAATACTGTCTGGTATTACTGTACCAGTAGAGCTGTAAAAATGCTATGTGTCATTACTGTAAAGGTAGATCAAAATAAATGCTGTGCTTCAGTCATTACTGTACCAATACATTTGTAAAACAGCTGTGTGTCTGTCATTACTATACAGCACATCTGGAGAAATGCTATGTATCTGTCTTTAGTGTACCAGTAGATCTGTAAAAATGTTGTCTATCTGTCATTAATTTACTAGTAGATCTACAAAAATGCTGTCTGTCATTACTGTACCAGTGGATCTGGAAAAAGGCTGTCTGTCATTACTTTACCAGTACAGCTGTGAAAATGCTGTATGTCAGTCATTACTGTACCTGTAGATCTGTCAAAATGCTGCATGTCTGTCACAAATATACTATATATCTGTAAAAATGCTACATGTCTCTCATTACTGTATCAGTGTACCTGCAAAAATTCTAAGTGGCTGTCATTTCTGCACCAATATGTCTGTAAAAATGCCATGTGTCTGTCATTACTGAACCAGTACATCTGTAATAATCTATCATTACTGTACCAGTAGATCTGCAAAAATGCTATGTGTCTATCATTACTTTATCAGTATCTGTCAAATGCTGCATGTCTGGCATTACTGTACCAATAGATTTATAAAAGTGCTGCATGTCTGCCATTACTGTATCAGTGCATCTGCAAAACTGCTATGTGTCTATCATTTCTGTGCCAGTAAATCTGTAAAAATGCTATGTGTCTGGCATTTCTCTACCAGTAGATCTGTAAAATGATGTGTGTCTTATTACTGTACCAGTAGATCTGTAAAAATGATACATATCTCTCATTACTATACCAATACATCTGTAAAACTGCTGTGCATCTGTCATTAGTGTACTAGTAGATTTGTAAAAATGTTGTGTGTCTGTCACTACTATACTAATACAGCTGTAAAAATACTGTGTGTCTGTCATTTTTGCACCAGCACATCTGTAAAAATGCTATGTTTGTCATTACTGTATTAGGCCATCTGTAAAATACTATGTGTCTGGTATTACTGTACCAGTAGATTTGTAAAAATGCTTATGTGTCTGTCAATACTCTACTAGTACATCTGTAAAATGTGGCTGTCATTACTGTACCAGTAGATCTGTAAAAATGCTGTGCATCTAGTATTACTATACCAGTAGATCTGTAAAGATGTTATGCGTCCGGCATTACTATACCAGTAGATCTGTAAAAATACTGTCATTATTTGTACCAGTACAGCTATAAAACTACTATGTGCCTGTCATTACTGTAAAGTCAAAGTCAAAGTAAACTTTATTGTCATTTAGAACTGCACATGATAGCCTAAACAAAATTCCAAGCATCAGCTCAATTCCTGAGATTACAAAGGAAAGTGAAACAACACATACAAGTAGAGGAATAAATACAACTAACAGATACAATACTGCTCCCAATACACACAAGAGAGAGCAGAGGCATTTACCAACACTCATATGCAAAAAGAATACTCTCCCCTGAGTTAAATTAACTACCTTATTTAATTACTACAAAACACACTACAGATTGAACAATGCCTAAGTTATTTGTCTAATATTGCAATTGAGTTGGTTAAATAATACTGACTATGGATATAGTAAATACATATTGTGCTTACTTGGAATATATGTAGGTATATATTACACAAATAAATAAAAATTGAATTATTATGTGTCCAGACACCTGGGACTAATCCACAAGTTCAGAGGTCTAATCCCTGTACAATAGAAACTGTTATTAAATCTTGTAGTCCTGCAGTGGGTGCTGCAATGTCTCCTGCCCAATGCCAGATGCTTAAACAGTCCATGTGCAGGACGCATGGTGTCCTATATTATTTTGGTTAACGTTTGGATGTTTCTTGCAGAATAAATTTGTATCAATGGAAGGCTGGAACCTGTTATCTTCTCTACAGCCCTCCCCACTCTTTGGAGCACCTTCCTTTCTGCAACTGTGCAGCTTCCAAACCACACCGTGAAGTTGCAGATGAGGGTGCTCTCTACTGTACCTCCATAGAAGGTAGAAAAATATGAGGAAGAAGTCTAACTTTTTTCAGCCTTCTTAAAAAGTAGAGGCATTGCTGCGCTTTCATGACCAGTTGGCTAGTGTTTCCTGATCACAAGAGATCCTCTGATATGTGTACACTCAGGAATTTCATACTCTTAACCCTCTCCACACTCTCACCATTGATCCTGAGTGCTGGGTGCTTTGTTCTCCTTTTCCTGAAGTTGATGATAATCTCGTTGGTCTTGCTTACATTCAGGTCAAGGTTGTTCCCCACTCACTCCAACTGATCAGAGATGCCATCTCCTCTCTGTACACCCTTTCATCCTCCGTTTTGATGAGCCCCACAACTGTGGTGTTATCAGCAAATTTGATGATATAATATACTAGTACAGCTGTAAAAATGCTGTCTGTCATTACTGTACTAGTACATCTGTAAACATTTTATGTTTCTGTCATTACTGTACCACATACCTCTCAACCAGGAAACATCAAAAATCTGGAGAAAGGCCCATGAAAAACAGATACAAATCAGTATCCTTATTAACATGAAATATGCATGCATAATTACATAACTCCACCCACTCCAGTGGAATTGTAGGATACCAACTTGTAAACACAAATTGAAGAACAGATGAAATATTAAACACAAAATATAAACAGAACAATAGCATTTTATTTATATTATTTGAACTTGTATCAAACTCTGAACTTGTGCAAAACTAAAATACATTTTTCTTTTATAAAAATAAAAAAACTTTTATAAAAATACAATTAACTGCCTCTAGACTATTATTAAACAGCACAAAATATAACCAGAACAAAACTGTTTTATTTATAACAACATTCTGTAACCTCCTAATAACCCATGGCAAGTTTTACCTTACTGCTTATACCTTCAGGCTGTATATTAGTATATCACTGCCGTACTTCCAGGAGAGAAACAATTTATATTAAATGACACAGAGTTAAGAGGAAATGACTGAGGTTAATATTTACAGATAATGTAAGCGTAATGGTCAAATCCAGAGATTTACATAAATCCCCCAGCAGAGTCAAAAAATCCTGAGGCCAAATGTCTGAAACTGTAAATACTAAAGCACATTATCCCAAGTGGAACACTATCAAAGTCTGAAAGATCATGTCATCACTATTGCAAACTTCTAATTCTAAAATACTGAAGGTGCCACACCTCCCTTACACCTCCACAGTTACACTACAGGACTTAATCTTACATTGATATCAAGTGGTCCTGTAGACCTAGTCTAATACCTGCTTTCAAAGGAACCTGAATACTGCAGTTCTCAAAGGTGCTGCAACCTCAAAGAGAGAGATTAGTTATGTAGGAGGTACATAAGGGTTACAACATCCCACACATATATCAGAAACAGCAGCCAGAGGGCTACAATAAATTTCAGCCCAAGCAGTACCATGAAAAAATATTCATATTGTAGTTTGGGCAGTATATTCAACATGTGCAGCCTTAGAAGACTGCTAATAAGAAAACATTTAATGCAGACCCTGTTACCTTTGATAATAAACTACAGAGAAATACAAAAAATGTTTATGGGCTACAAAATGCATCTATTGAAATACCCATGAAGTTTTGAGGCAGAGACATGAAAAACTGTTCCCTTATCATGTACAAAATAGGTATTTATTTGTATCATAAAGTAACTTCAGTGGTTTTCGATGAAAAAAAAACACACGTTTCTTATTATAACAAACAGTCATTTATCAGATTATATTCTATAAAATGCAAAGCAAAACCATGCAACAAAAGTATAGTGTGAATGAAAGCCATGCACCAAAAGTATAGTGGGAATGCTAGCTAGACTCATCCACAGAACACTTGCTTTCTCTGTGAACTGTCATGTCAAGGATTAAAGTCATTACAAACATTTGTTTCAAACTTCAGAGCTTTCAGAAAATGCATGTCTACTGTGCTAATGCAAAATATGTTATTATTCTACCAACTTTCTAAGTGTATAAGAACACGTTTGAAAAGCAGTCTGTCTCTATTTTGGGGCCCCTGACCCACATTTATTTATGTCCAGATTTCTTGGTTTAAGAGAAGGAGAGGTATGCTGGCCAGTTACTTTTGCTTATAAATACAGGCTCATCGGTAATCCACCATTAAACATCATTGTCTAAAGCCTTATATATACTCATTTACAAATCGGTCTACCTTGAATATGCATTTATTTACATGCCTTGACACAACCACAAGGTTCAGTATTGGGCCCACTACTCTTCTCTGTATTCACTAACAACTTTCATAGCTCCACCCAACATGCCACACTCATACAATATGCAGATGACTCGACACTCATCTGCTCAGCACCATCACTTACTGCCCTACAAAGACTCACTCAGGAATCCTTTACCTCCGTGGAAAGCAGGATTACCCAGATCCAGCTCAACCTCAATCCCAACAAGAGCAAATTACTCATATTTATTCAATACATATCCAAAGAAAAACAGCTCCACAAGAAACATAAACTCCATGAAGAAAGGATTATGCTGAGTCCAATGTTGAACAAGAACCGTTTTTTACTGGGTATGGACATCTTGATATGCCCAAGTTGATTTTAGACAGCACTTTCATGCCCCCCAGATTAAGTAGTGCTATAAATGTATTTGAAAATCTGGTATGTAAAAAAGTAGAGAATTGTTTTTGTAATTTTGTAAAGAATTTCTGTTCCTATAATCTTAGCAAATGGGAATGGCAGGCTTTGCAGGAATTATGGTCCAATTTGAATAAGGTTGTCTTTAAAGTTGCTGATAAAGGGGGTAATTGGGTTGTAATGAGCACTTGCCAATATGATGAAATAGTGTTGAAAATGCTGTCTGAAGAAGGTCATTATGCTAAATTACAATATAGTCCCATTCAAAGGTTTACAGCAGAACTAAGTGAGATTTTGGAACGTGGGGAAAGGCTAGGTTTTTTGAAGAGCAAGGATATGAAGAAGTTGATTGTTAAGAAACCTAGGCATCCTTTTAGATATGCCATTCCACAAAGACCTTTCCAACCTCCCTGACAGACCTATTATTTCAGGAATTGGAGCTTTCTTGGAAAATGTCAATATTTTTTTACATTTTCATCTTAAGAGGCATTTGACTATGATACCTTCTCATATCAAAAACACTCAGGAAGTGTGTCATGATCTTACTAATTTTGAATGGAAGGAAAATTATTTGGGGGGAATGGTTGATGTAAATGCCTTGTATACTAACATTGATAGAAGATAGGGTATGGAAGCCGTGGCCAAAAGACAGGAGAAGGACCCCGTTCAGCATTTGTACTTGCCCTTCTTGAGTTTTGTTTTACTCATAATTATTTCAAATGGAAAAATGACTTTTTCCTACAAAAGAAAGACACAGTGATGGGGGCGGCTTTCGCCCCCATTTTATGCTATTATTTATATGGAGGATTTTAAAAGACAATTTATGGTGTTGGAAGAATATTTTGTGAACAATATAATTTACTACAAAAGATACATAGATGATTTGCTGTTTATTTGTAAAGGTAGCAAAGAAGAATTTTTGGAATTTATGGATTCTCAATAATAATCTGCATGGTCTAAGATTCACTTTGAGCACAGACAGATATAGTATTCCATTTTTAGATGTAGTTTTGTATGTTGATGCTAAACAAAGGATTCAGCACAGGCCATTTAGGAAACCAACAGCCATTAATAATTTCTTGTATGCCACTAGTATGCACCCTCCCCACCTTATTGAGTTGTTGCCATATGGAGAATTTAAAAGGATTTTTAATAATACCTCTGAAGTAAGGTACAAAAAGGTTTGTTTAAATGAGGCATATGACAGATTACGACTCAGAGGTTATAATGAGAGGATGCTCCAGAAGGCAAGGGACAAGGTTTTGAATGAGGTGGGGGGGGTCATACTAGGTCATCATGGGCATATAGTGGAAGAGATGTCATGAATAAGAAGAATGAAGGCGATAATAGATTATTTTTCATCACCAGATATTCTGAATTTTCCCCTGTTTTGGAAAGGATAGTAAGGCAGGCTTGGGAAATTGTGAGTGAAAACAATTCTATTGGTTCTTTGTTTCCAAAACACATTGTCTTTTCTTATGGGAGATATAATAATCTCAAAGAACTGTTGAATAAGAGAATTTTGAATTATGAGGGTTATGGTATGGTGGATAGAATAGTGGGTACTCACCATCGTGGAAATTGTTCAATGTGTAACTGGGTTAAGAATTTACATGGGTGAAAAATTAATGGGAAACTTTACAGGGCCAATGAATTTTACAATTGTAACAGCTGTGGTGTGATTTATGTGATAGGCTGTGGATGTCATCCCACATGCTGGTATGTGGGACAAACAACCAGGAAGGTCAAAGTCCGAATTTTGGAACATTTAGGTGATGTTAGGAGGCAAAGGTTAGAAAGCCCAGTAGATACCCATTTTTTGTTCA
Source organism: Protopterus annectens (assembly GCF_019279795.1). Taxonomy (NCBI): domain Eukaryota; kingdom Metazoa; phylum Chordata; order Ceratodontiformes; family Protopteridae; genus Protopterus; species Protopterus annectens. The sequence continues at coordinate 1,847,817,421 of NC_056726.1, forward strand.
AACACAAGGGTTTAGATAGTAGTTTATTTTTCAGTGTTTTAGCACGACCGATTGGCAACAGGACATTTTAAAAAATAATTAAATAGACTTGAGAGTAGGCTGATTATTAATTATCATATATTGTTTCCCAATGGAATGAATTTAGAGAACAATTTGACTGCTTAAAAATGGGAAAATAGTATGTATTTAAAAATGTATTTAATAACATTTAAAAATGTAGATAGTATTTAAGAATGTGAAAAATATATAGTTGGATATAAAGTAATTCAAAACAATAATGTGCAATATAAATTTGGTCATGTGGAAAAGTGCAATTACTCAAAGTCTATGAATTTTGGTAAATTGGGTTGTTAACTAGTTAATTAATTAATTAATTAATTAATTAGTACTTGACATGTATGTGTATTTATAGGGACAGGATTGTATTAGAAAAGCATTCTATTAGAAGGCGAGAGGCCGAGGTACCAGAAGTGTGTTAAATAAAATAAAATAAATAATTTTGTCCTTTGAGTAGCATTCCTTTCTTCGTGGAGTTTATGTTTTTTCTGGAGCTGTTTTTCTTTGGATATGTATTGAATTATTTCTTTGTGTAGTTTACTCATATTTACTCCCAAGAAAACTAAAACCACCCAACAACCTTTTGCAATCACATCCAAAAATGGTACTAACATCTCCCCCACTGACCACACCAAACTCCTTAGTGTAGCAATTGATAATAAGCTACTATTCGATGTCCATATGTCACAAACAATCAAAAAGGTCCACAAAAAATTGGGTACTCTATACAGACATAGAAAATTTCTATCTGATCAGGCACGAATTACACTAGCCCAAACACACCTACTGTCCACACTTATGTATGCCGCACCAATCCTTACTAACACAAGAAAACAGGACTTTGAACGGCTTGAATCTTGCTACAATAAAATTGCCAGATTTGCTAATAACTCCACCTTCAAAATCCATCACTGTCCAGCTTTACGAGAGCTAAAAGGGTTAGAAATCCCTCAACTACTTAACTATCAACAACTAATACTTGCTTACAATATCGTGAATTATCCTGACAACACCCTATCCCTAAAACGACTCCTAACAGTACATATCAAATCGTCCCCTCTGCTCTTCTGAAAAATCTCTCCTCTGTATCTCTAAAGCCAATAACTCTCCAGGTAAAACTCTATTCTCCCACAACATAGCTCGAAACTGGAACAACCTTCCCACCCCTGTGACCTCTGCTCCTTCAACTACACTATTTAAAAACTCTCTCAAAGCACACCTAATGAATATTTGGCTATGCCCATGCATCACATAAAACCCCTACCTTGTAACAACAAACAACTAGCAACTCTTACAGATTTCTGTGTTCTGCTACAAACTCAGGAATGCCCACTGCAATCCTTTAAATGTAATCTTCTATATGACTTAAGATTTTGCTGTTGTCTGCGTAAAAGTGCCTTACTGCTATTATATTCTATGTCTGACTTATACTATATGTGTTTCGTATTCATGATTAATTGTACAGAGCTTTTCTCCCCGGGCCTCCATTGTAAATGTACTTATGTCCAGTCGGACTATCCCAGTAAACAAATGTAAAATAAAATAAAATTGATACTGTACAAGTAGATGTGTAAAAATGCTTTGTGTCTGTCATTACTGCACCAGTATATCTGTAAAAATGCTGTCTGTCATTATTGTACCAGTTAATCTGTAAAACTGCTATGTGTCTGTCATTACTGCACCAGTAGCTGTGTAAAAATACTGTGTGTCTGTCATTACAGTACCAGTAAATCTGTAAAAATACTGTCTATCATTACTATATTAGTGCATCTGTAAAAATGCTGTGTGTCTGGTGTTACTGTGCCTGTAGATCTGTAAACATGCTGTGTGTCTTTCATTACAGTACCAGTAAATCTGTAAAATACTATCTGTCATTACTTTATCAGTACATCTGTAAAAATGCTATGTGTATGGTGTTACTGTGCCAGTAGATCTGTAAATATGCTTTGTGGCTGTCATTACAATACCAGTAAATCTGTAAAAATACTGTCTGTCATTACTTTATCAGTACATCTGCAAAAATGTTATGTGTCTGGTGTTACTGAACCAGTACATCTGTAATAATCGGGTTCATATCACGTTATCGAAAGCCGATAATGTTGAATGCCACAATGTCGAACCCTATGCATCGAATGCTAAAAATAGCGAAGCTGCAGAACATCAAATTCTTTCCTAGGGAAAGAATTTGGTTGTCCGTTTCTGTGGTTTTGCTATTTTTAGCACTGTGGTGGAAAGTTATGGGGGTTCAGGTAAGTGTGTGATTGTGTGGACATTAGGTTTAGGGTGTGGATTGTGTGAGTTAGGGTTAGGGCGCTAGTGAGGTGAGTGTGCGATAGTAACAGAGTTTAGGGTTAGGGGCGGGTTAAGTGAGTTAGGGTTAGGGCGCGGGTAAGGTGAGTGTGTGATAGTGATGGACCTTAGGGTTAGGGTTGGGTTAAGGTAAGTGGATAGCTAGTAGTGTTTGTATAGTTTAGTGTAGGGTTAGATGTATAATTTTAAGTGTGTGTGGATTGCTGTTTTTTTGGTGTGCCTGTGTTGTGTGAATGTATTTCGGAATAGCAAATTTTTTCCCTGGGAAAAAATTAGCTATTCTGAATGTTCGATATTGTGTGCTTTACATTATTTAGGTTCGATTCAATAGTGTTCAATGTTTTCGGCTTTCGATGATGTGATATAAACACTAATAATCTATCATTACTGTACCAGTAGATCTGTAAAAATGCTATGTGTCTGTCATTACTGTACCAATAGATCTTCTGAAGAAGTCATATAGACAAAAAGCATTTATTAAATTTGTATATTCTAAAGAACTGGTTTGTCATCCTGAGTAGCTAGCAACACTGTATTGCAGTATTCATTGTTTTTTCACTGTTTTTGGGGTAATACTTCAGTTTTTATTCATTGAAACAATTTTAAAACAAATCCAGTCATGTCACAGAAGACTACAGTAGCAGTTAAAATTCCCAAACAAATAACTACAGTAAAAGGGATTAGGTAACAAATCTGATTACAGATCTTTCTATGAAGTGCTGCTAAAAAAGAAAAGTAGAAGCATTATTTGAACTGTTTAAAAGTAAAGACACCTACAAACCTAAAGGCATAATATGTACAGGGGTAAAGACTGCTAATGCAGAATGCAGTGCACTGTTTATGATCTTATTGCTAACATACCCATTGAGTCTGAGCCATCTGCATTCAGCCATAGTAGGACGTCTAGAAAGAGAGAAAGTTTTGATAATTTCTGACTTCATTTGGAAGTGGAAGAAGTTTTGGAGAATTCTTTCTCCCCTATAGTTAGACCAGTATAGTTGTTCTTATGAATGAAGGCCAGAGTTCCTGAAATCTAAGTGGGTAACGCATAAGTTTTACCTATGAATCTATTGACAAGATGGAATAGTATTCCAATATTATAGGATCATAGGAAGATACTAGGCTAATGACCCTAGGGCCCTTACAAGCCTAGCCAAGTTCTACCCTTGTTTCCATGATCAGCACCTATTGTCCTGTCCAAGAGGGACACAGGTGGTACCCCCGGGGTGAATTTACGGTTACCCATCCAGTCATCCAGACTGCATTTGAAGAGGGCCAATGAGGTCTTCTGTTTGACATGAAGTGGGAGTCTGTTCCAAAGGTGTGGTAACCTCTGGGAGACAAATCTGTCCCTCCAGCAGGTTGTTTTAATCCCACATACCTGGTTAAGGTCTTTACAGCGAGTAACCCGTTAACATTTGACTTACAGGGATGCAGCATTTCCAATAAAGCAGGATCAGAGATTGCCTTATATGCTAGGCAGAGATCACCTCTGAGTAGTCCATATAAAACAGAATAAAGTGACAGTGATTTCAGATGATCCACATAGGACAGATGCTGAAGACCTTGACTTTTCCTTGTGAGGAACCTTTGTGGTTTCTCAAATTATTGCAGGTGCTTGAAAAGGTACATACCAAAAAGGGTGTTGTACGCAATTATTGGCCTCATGAGGGAAGAGTAGACGAAGGTTATAACTTCTTTTTTTTCTGGAGGCAATGTCCTTACTTATGAGATGAGCAACACAGAATGCCCTATTTTACCACTCTGGAGACGTAGTGGTCAAAGGTAAGGCTGCTGTAAACCTGTGTGCCCAGGTCTCTCACCACTGACTGCATACTTAAGGTTTTGCTATTGATGTGGTAGTTAGCAGGAATATTGCCCTTACCAAAAGGAGTGCTAATACTTTTTTTTGCATTGAGTTTAAGGCCATGACTTTGGCATCAATCATTTGTTTGTGTAAGACCCTCTTGTAGAATGGTGACATCATTTGGAGATTCTATGACCGCTCTCAGTTTGCAGTCATCAGCAAACTTTGTCAGCCACAGACCTTTAGTTTTTGCTTGCATTTTGGAGAAATATATTCCAAACAGTAGAGGTCCCAGGACAGATCCCTGTAGAACACCACTGGTTATAGGTCTGCTTTTGGAAGTGGATTCCCCTATTTTGACTATGTGGGTTCTATCAGTGAGCCAGTTAGCGGCCCATCTAACAATATAAGAGTTGATACCTAACTGGGGGAGTTTGTCAATGATGCCTGAGTGGGGGAATAGTGTCAAACACCTTGGCTAAGTCCAAGTAGGCTGTATGCACAGATTTCCCCTCTTCCAGGGCTTTGGTGACTATCTTGAGGAAGTCCACCAGGTTTAACAGGCATGATCTCCCTCTGACAAATCCAAACTGACTAGGGTCAAGTTACTGGAAATTACCTATATCTTTGTTGATAAGGTCCATGATGTTTTGCTCCATGGCCTTGCAGATAAAGCTAGTCAGGGTAATAGGTCTATAGTTCCTGGGGTCAGTGGAAGCACCACCTTTGATGCAGCCCAAGATGTTATCAGGTCCCATGCATGCTGTGTTTTTGGTCTTAGAGAGGGCATTTATGACCTGCTCTTTAGCGATACAAGGTAGGTGACAGGTTGTAGGGATGTCATGGGGTATGTGTGGCGGGAACAGGGGAGTGAAGTTTTCACAGAACCTATCAGTCAACAGGTTAGCTATGTCCACAGGCTCAGTATATGTATTATCATTAACTACCAGTTCAGCACAAATCTGGGCGTTTTCTTTTAGGTTACAGATGTAACTAAAGATGCCTTATGGTTCTCTTTAGTTGAGGAAGCTTATATGGATTCATAGTTTGCTTTGAAGGACTTCACAAGAAGTCTTATTCACTTGTTTATGCTGATGAGGGAGTGTTTCCAGTTTAGGGATTGCTCTCTCTTACTGTTTGATAGCAATTTCTTCCTCTTATTGTAAAGCCTGTTAATGACAGTTGTCCACCAGGCAGGTTTGCTCTTCCTTGAGGAGCTTGTTTTAGTCCTATCAGGTATGGCTGTGTCAATGCAGTTATACAGGTGTTTTTATAAAGCACTGGTGTAGAATTTGGCATATTTGCCAATTCCATCTGAGCAGGGAGGTGCAGTGAAGCTATTTATACCATCCTGTAAGAGATTGTAATATGCTTTGGAGAAGTTTTTTAGTTTAGTTGTTGCTGTGGGGTCAGGTGTGATAGTTACTTCAAATGAGACAGATTTGTGGTCAGATCTCACCAGGGAAGACCTCACAGTGGGGGTGCTACAGTGGTTCCGCATACTGGTAAGCACTAGATCCAGGATGTTGACACCCCTTGTAGGGGTGTCAACCAGCTGGTCCAGAGCACTGGAGTTAACAAAGTCAAGAAACCTTTGGGCATGAGAGATTGAGCACAAGTAATTTACTCAGTCAATGGACGGGTAGTTAAAGTCCCCCAAAACTATTGTGTTTGGATGTATCTTGATAGACTGAAGTAGATCCAAATAGGCAGAGCATGTGTCCCGGTTCATGGAGAGAGTACTGTAACTGACAATGACTTGAATAGGTGTCCTACCCACAGTTAATTGCACCTAATGTATCTGTAGGGAATCCTACTGTTTAACCAATATGGAGGTGTATGTATCTTTAAGGAATATTGATACATTGTCTCCCTTACTTTTCATGCCTTCAGTTTGTGGTCTAAATATGTGGAAGGAGGTGTAACCCAGTATGGCTGGGGTACTCTACACAGCCTTGAGCCAGGTCTCCGTGACTACAATGTCTGTGTCTTTCAAGGTGAGGACTGCTTCCAGTGAGTGCAGTTTCATGTTAAGACTCCTAGCATTTAGCAGCATAACCTTGAGGCTGTTTTTAGTTGGAGTTTTTACGTCAGGAATTTTGTCCTTGAGACACTGCTGAAAAAAAAAAGTACTATGAGGGTAGCAAGAACCTTAGCCAGTAGCCGAAATCCCATGGGTGACAGATGAAGACCATTTCTGGCAAAGCATCTAGGTCTGTTGATCATGTCATCCCAGTTTGACAGATACTGGATCCCCTTAGAATGCCACCAGAAACTAAGTCAATTATTGAAGTCAATCATTTTCTGTTTAAATTGAGGCATCATCCGAGGTGAAAGTAAGGTGCTGCCTAAGGCTAGGGACATACCTGCCTGAGACACATAGTCCGAGAGCTCAGTCATGTCTCTCTTCATATAGTCCAGAAAGGTACATCTCAAGTCATTCACACCAACATGGACTATGATGGAGTCATAACAGTAGTTCTTGTTGAGAGACTTGAGTGCATGTGTGATTTGGTGTATCCTGGCATCTGACAAAACAGCTGACCGTGACCTTTATGTAACAGAAATGGTATAGAAGCTACATGGAGTGCAATTCTCCCACTAATTGTTAACCAGCTGACCTTATGCAATAACAAACAATAATTTTCTTATTATCTTGAAAGATGAAGCAACAAATGTTATTTATAGCAGTTTGAGACATAGTGGTGTTTTGGGAGGAATTGACTGGTACTATCGGTTAAACTTATGTTTTGCAATAAGCAAATTAACACCCAGGGAGTTTCTAGATTAAGCTATGAATAAGATGACAAGTTTGTTGCAGAAGTTGAGTTAATTAAGCTCTCTATCTACCACAGTTTTGAGTAATGTTTAAGCAGCAAAATTTGCCCAACTGCGTTGCTTGATAACCACTGTATTATTATTTTGAGTGGTCAGCAAATAATACCAGTCAGAATTTTTGCAGTGTAGAAAATACATGTTAATTAAATTCTTTTCAGTCTGTCAACTTTTTTTAGATTAGCATTACTAATATTCAAAACCGTCCCTAACTTAGGCTCTTTGCCTTCCATCATTTGTTTCTATCCCTGACTCTGGAGACAGCTATGGATCATTGTGATGATTACCATGGGTCTCTGGTTAACCATTGAACAGCATGTTCATGGAGCAGTTGTTCATCAAATATGTCAAAACCTCTGTTAATCGAATGGCCATATCATCACAATGATTTTCTTCAAACGATGATAGTTGGCAACATACGGGAAGCGTTACCAAATACTTACCAGTAATATAACTATAGGGAAACCAGCCCTTTCCCCACTGTAGTGTGACCTCAGAGTTGGGGCCCCCAGCACCCATGCTAATTATATTAGCTCTGGCCACCTCCATCAGTACGCCATCATCCATCCATTCTCTGATATAGTTGTAGAACTGCAGTAGAACTGACTGTCAGCACTTGCTGACAGTGATGGCATGATGGCATATGGATGCAAATTTTGAGATATTTCTTTCAGATAGGTTTCATGACTTTCTCTTAAGATCCTGTCCATCATTACCTTTCTAGTTCCAAATGCAGTACAAATGCTCATCATTCCACTGTTTTAACAACTGGAAAATGAAAATGAAAGAAAACGCATCAACATCAGACTAGCCTGTCTTGAGCTGTCTGAACTAATCCTGCTCTCCTGTTGTATGAGAGGAAGTAAGGCTGTATCCAGGCATCAGGTGCTTTACATTGATCAGAAATCTATAAACACCCTCTCTTAGTGCTTCTGTAAAGATATATCTTGGCTTTTCAGTACATTTTGCATGGTCTCTGTATCTTGTAACATCCATCTCAATTCTCCATCTGACCAAAGGTCAATCTCCAAATAATATCCTGCTCTTTTTGCTTCCAGCCTAGTACCCTTGTCTCCTTTTCTTTTATGAATATTGTAAACAATGTATTTTAGTAATGTCTACATCTGTGTTTCTATATTGTCTTTAATCTCTCTCCCATCATTAGTCAACCTGTACTTTCTTCTATCTTCTATTTGAAACATATCTTTCCACATACCCACTGCAGCATTTTCATTTCCAAACTAGCCTTCCTAATCTGTTTATTCAGACTTTCTTTATTTATTCCTGCTTCTTTTTGTTCTCCATATGTCTACTTATCACTTAGGTGTCCATTCACTTGGCTTCTCCACTCAATCAGACAGCCCCTTAAGTTGCTTTTATTTCTTGTGAGCATACATCTGTTCATAATTTCAGAACATTGTCATAGATAATACCCAAATATTGTCTGTTTCTCCATTTCACCCACTCCAAATTTGCTGGAGATCTCCAATTTTAGCTGTTTTACATTTACCTTTTGGAAGTTTTATACTAATGCATTTATTTCTTGGCTCCCATCTCTGCAGCCTCAAGCTAATTCTGTGTCGTAGTCACTGCTCATCTGTGAAAAATGTCATGATCCCATCATAGGGTCTCCTTTTTCCTTTGTAAACTGCTACTCCTTCCCATTTCCTTTCTGTCAGTCCCAAGGACACAATATCATGGGAATACCATGTTCTAATCCCTGTTATGTGCTGCCTATGTTTCAGTGATATCAGAAGTGTCTGTCTTGTCAGACACCAGAATAGTCTGCAGTTCCCTTTCCTGTTTCCCAGACACATGGCATTGCAGTTTGTTCTTTCCTAATATCATTCAAAATCTCCTGACTGACTTTTATACTCATTTCTCCTTTCTTGATTCCTCTGCAATACTACCATATTTGTTTACTGTACATGTATCCTTCCATCTCTTTTCTTGTTTCGTTCCTAATGATTCCACATTATTTTGCAGGCATAGTGGGGTACATACACTTCATAAGCCATTCATTCAGTAGTCCACCTCTGTCTCAGATGGCATCATAGCTTTCTGGCATACTTATCCCTAAGGAAAAAAATCCTTCCTGTTCTTTACCTACTGCAAATTCTAACTCTTAAAAAACAAAGCCATTACTAATAATATTGCTTCCTATTAACAAGTAAAAACCCAAATGTAAATAGTAATATGAATAATCATCTAATATGGTAAAACAGAAGTGATACAAGTATTAAAAAGCAGATAAGGGTATACAATGAGCTAAGAGTAAAAATAGATAAGCAGCCAGTATACTAATTGGGAAAAGTCCAATCAATCTGAGACAAACTGGAAAAAGAAAAACAACTGGCTGTTCATTTTTGCCATGAGACAGACAGAATGAGTGTTTATACTGGCAGTTTTGGCTCTATAATTTTATGCAACTTATAGTGAGCTTCTACAGTCTCAGAGTTATCCCATGAGAGTAAGAAAATTGCAGAGAGATGGTGGCCTTACCATCAATTTGCATGAGCAATTTCAGGTTTTCCATATGCAACAAAGTAATGCTCCTTGAGTTTATGTCAAAGAAGTAATGCATATGTGTGTAGGAATAGAACTCTAGCATTGTGTCAAATAATGGAAAATAACTTGTTTGTAATATTTAATGAATAGTAAATGATGGCTAAAGAATTTTGTATTAACTGACAGCAGATCTAAAATGTGAAAATTCATATGAGTGAGTCAGAGAAAAAAATATAGTTTCAGAATAGGCATGTAAACATATGACAGAAGGTGAAGTGTGTAATACAAAGAAAAATAGGCAGCCAGTTAATTTTATGTAGAGAAATACAATGATGATCTTTAGTAAGAGAGAAGGAGATGAATACAACACTCTGTTGATAAAAACCTGAAACTTAGGAAAGGAGGCACAAGCAACTACTAGAAGACCATATTCAACCCAAGGAAGGAATAATACCCTACCCTAAGTAGTTCAAGCATCAATAACATCATCACCCAGCATTGTGACAAAGAGAGACAAAGCCCTGACTACAGTCCAGGTTTGATTGGCAGCTTAGATTTCTGAGGCAGAGGCAAGAGAGGATATCCTGGGGATGGAAGCACTCACATTTGCACATGTCACCTTTGAGCCCCAGACCAGGCTAGGGACATGCGGGGGACAGTTACTTGTAAGGAAGGTAAGGCATTGGCTGAGTCACTACGGAGGTGGAACAATATGCCAGGTACCCATTGCACATCCTTTCAAGACTGTGAGTGTATACATAGGAAGAAGGAACTATGGAATAAATAAAGAAAAACATCCTTTTCAACAGCATATGTGACGCTGTCCCAAGGTGTCTCATATTCCTCACCAGCTCTGAATCAGTGCTAAGAAAAGTTTGGGGGAGGTAGTCAAGTGTGGTAGATCCAGTGAGTGACAAGGTATACTCATGGTCAGCTGTGGGGAGGGCCAAAAAATCTAAAAAATAATTATGATAACGGAATCCACATATATTAACTTTACATGCATAACCCTTCTCCTTCCTCCACTGAATTTTATCTTGGCTCCAATTGATTACTTTATGATCTGTCCTTCCAGCCGTCTAGTTCATCTACACAGACTGTTCATACAGGACTCCTTATTACAAGTAAATCATCTTTTGTCTTTCTCTGTACTTTCTCTATTTGTACTGCATTTTATGATAAAAGAAATGGGTGGAAAGTGTCACAACTACTGGGCTGTGTTCACTTGATGATTATTTTAAAATCAGAACAATGGCACCCATGTCAGTGTTCTACAAGCTGCAAATTCTCTGTCTCCACTGCACTGTATGTATAAGTCACATTGTTTATTGGGATCTCTGGCTAGTGGATTAAGACAGATTCTGCAATGGGGATTTAGGACCATTCAGCCAATCACAAGCATCCATTAGAACTTCAAGCATGTACACATACATTCATACATACACACAGGTACATGCACGCACGCATGTGCACATGCACACACAGACACACACACACACACACACACACACACACACACACGCACGCACATATGCATATACAACTATGGTATAAACTAACTCCATTTTATCAATTACAACATAAAATGGTGGAAATAGTAATAAATAAATACATAAAAGATACACGGTCTGTAATATAAGATAATATTATAATTATCCTTACCAAAGGCTCAACACATTAAATTAAAGCACTCACTCTCTCCAAGTACAGTTATAGAACCTATTTTCCTTGCACTGAGAAAATGCTACATCAATAACAAATTTAAGTTTAAGACAAACTGAATCATGCAAGAAAATTGCCATGCTATACCCTGTGAAAGGATGCTCTACTCAAATAATAATGTCTCAAGAAGTGCCATAAAATTCTCTGCAATCAGAGACCAGTTTTGTCACATTTACTTTTCTATTATTGTGCTAAGACCAAAGCTTATCTGCATTGATATCCAGTTGTGAACTATTAAAATAAAATTACCTTATCTTCTAAAACTGTTGTCATTTTCACTCAAAGGGGCTCTCTCCTTCACTAAGCCAAAACAATAATTACATTTGTGTAGTTGCTAAGCAGTACACACTTACACATACTCAGGAATCTAACAAACTATGAGGAAAGACTTTATAATATTTTCCTTTTGTATTAGAATTAGTGCCTTGAAAGGGTAAGAATTATGGCTGACGGATTCAAAGATGGCTGCCATTCTGTGAACACTGCTGAACTGCATCTCTGCATATACCCTGAGAAAATCTAAACCTGGAATTAATACTAGGAACTTTTTAACACTAAATCTTCGATAAAATAACTGTAACTTCATTAAACTACTCTGTAGGAAGAAAAAAAAATCCGAAAATAATACATTATTCAACAGGATTATAATAGATTAGCTGGCTCTGAAAAGAGAATCTAACAAAGGAACCGTGTGCTCTATACACTGTAAACATTTGTGCTGGAAAAAGATGTCGAAAGAGGAAAAGAATATGGACATAACTACTACCAAAACAAAACTTTCAGATATTCGGTCACCGGAAAAAGATGTGATCTCCAAGAGGCAAAAAACTACTAAACAACAAGAACAACAAAAGTCAGAGACTAAAACCAAATCAGATCAAGCACTAAATATGGAAGACATCAGAACTGCCTTGTTACCCATCCAAGAAGCTCTGAAAGAATTAACCAACCAAATACAAACATTTGGAAATTCTTGTAATCAATTACTTGAAAGAATAGAAAAGTCTGAAGGTCGGATTTCTGAAAATGAACACAAACTATCTTTACTAACAAAAAAAACAAGTATGCATGACTTGGATATTCAGGCTATTCAAAGCAAAATTACTGACTTAGAAGCAAGATCCAGGAGGAATAACATCATTATTAGAGGAATTCCAGAATCTGTACAATATAATGACTTAATCCCATCTATAATACAAATATTTTCAGTGCTTTTAAGTGACTCTGACATGGTACAACAAATCATTATTGAAAGGGCACACAGAGCTCTGAGAGAACTACAAGCTTCTAATACTCCAAGACCTGTATATGTTAAAATACTCAATTATCAGGATGTTAGCAGAATTCTTACAACTGCAAAAAAAAAGTGGTGGATGTATCATGTGGAAAAATAACAAAATATCTCTGGCCCAAGATTTACCTTTGCAAGTCAGACAAGCTAGACAGTCCTTATCTCCTTACTGTAGGTTTCTTATTGATAAACAGGTTAAATTCCAAATGAAATATTCTAATATATTAACATTTACAGTAGATGGGACTAAATATTCTGTTTCTGCGAAAAATGAAGCAAAAACTACTTTTCTGAAGCTTTTTAAGAGTGTACCTGCTTCTGAGACTTGAACTGCATTTCCGTTGGGACTGTCAGGCTGCCTGAGGTCAGACTTGCTGATTACTGTGGCTCAAGGCTTTGGTAATCCTTTGTCTTCTCTTGGAATGCTTTAGGCCTCTTCTGGAGTAATATGGTTGCTGTTCTTTGCTGTTCCCGGCTTCCTGCGATCGTTTTCCAAAATTTTATGGCTTCTATGAGTTGTTTTCGTCGATGAGAAGACAGGAAATACCTTCAGTGCTGACGAGGGTGCGGATTTCGATGTGGCGCTTCCGGAAGTCCGGCTGTAATAGTGGTCCCCCATCACGAGTATTCTACATGGTTTCCAGGCTTGGAAACCCGAAAGGACTTGTTTTAAGCCCAGCAAAGACATTTTAACAACAAGTAATGTACTGTTATAGTAATTTAAGCACATAGGAACATCTTTATACACCTGCTAGTTAGTTATTAATATAAACCCTGTCGTTTATGTTAGATTAAAAGGGTGTAGGGTGTAGTGTTAAATATGGGGATTTTAGTATATTTTATAACTTTATATCATATAATATAACCTATATATTTTTACTCAGAGGTGATAATTATATTTTACATTATGTAGACACTGGTTTATGTTATTAGAAGATAGTGATAGCTTACATTATATAGATAAGTGAAATTGTTACCTTTAATATGATTTATTTCAACAACAACTAATCTAAGATATAGATGAACAGCAGTGTTTACTAGGGAATGTTTAGAATAGACTTTGTAATAGTTAGGTTAGTTAATATAGGTCTCATCTTTGAGATGTGTTTGTAGTGTTATAATCTAAAGTTTTTATGTTTCTTTGTCTTTTTGACCCTTTCAGTTTACTATGTTACACAAGACCTATATATGTCCTGGTCCGGGGTTAGAGTGGGTAGGCACTGGGATAGGACGGGATGTCAAGAATGCTTCCAAATTATGTACGTTTGTCATGATATTTTACTTTTCATTTTTGTTTTCCCTTTTAAACTTTTATTTCATAAACAACTCTTTGAATGTGGGAAATAGACACATGGAACGTTAAAGGACTACAGAGCTTAAAAAAGAGGAAGTTATTTTTACATTTATTGCTGCAGGCTAAGGCATTGTTTATATTACTTCAAGAAACACATTTAACTAATGTTCAATGGGTTGATATCAAAAACAAGAAGTGGATTAGAGAAGTAATAGCTTCAGAAGGTAAAACTAACAGTGCTGGGGTAGCTATAATTATTAAAAATAAATATAAGGGAAAGATTTTAGACTCTAAAACAGATAAAGATGGAAGATGGTGTTATGTTATTCTTTTATTTACCCATTTTGATAAACCTATTTTATTGTTAAACGTTTATGCACCCTGTAATGACCAGCATTTATTCATAGCATCATTATATCCAATTTTGACACAATATGATAAATATTATATAATTATTGGAGGAGACTGGAATTCTTATCAAAATCCTAAGTTGGATAGATCTTGTCCACAAAGAGCATTTAATAAGCAAGTGGTGTCAGTACTAGGTGACATTAAGGAAGACTTTCAATTATATGATCCTATTCAGTATTTAAATACTACTAATAGCACAAATAATTATACTTTTTATTCTACATGTCATAAAATGTGGTCCAGAATAGATTTCTTCTTGATTTCAAGAATAATGGTTAATTTGGAACCTGTAGTTGTTACACATGCATGCTACTTGTCAGACCATTCAAAAATTTCACTAAGTTTTGCTAAAGATTCAATGGAGACCCAAAGGCAAAGAGGTTTTAACTGGTCTCTTAACCCAAATTTGTTGAATAAGGAGGAAATATTACATGAAATTACAGGTTCCCTTAAAGAGTTATTAGACTAAAGAAACAACAATATGTACCTGACATTGATTGGGTGACAGTTAAAGCACAAATAAGAGGGATCTTTTTGTAAAAAGCTTCATATTATAAAAAAATACAAAATAGAGAGATTCAAAAACTGGAAGTTAAAATTAAGGCACTTGATCAACAACTGATTCAAAATTTTAATGCTCAAACAGAGGTGGAATTACTTAAATGTCAAAAAGATCTCTTCTTAATACAAAATAGTAGGTTGACATTTCAGGAACATAGGATGCTAGTGAGGTATGCCAATCATGTTCAAACACCATCACGGGCATTAGC
Organism: Protopterus annectens; assembly: GCF_019279795.1. Lineage (NCBI taxonomy): Eukaryota > Metazoa > Chordata > Ceratodontiformes > Protopteridae > Protopterus > Protopterus annectens. The sequence goes on from NC_056726.1 coordinate 1,847,832,426, forward strand.
TAGGATAATCAATCGAGAACAACAGTACAAATTTCAAAAATACATTTTAGAAATACAACTTATTCTAAAACTGAAGATATCATTAATGTCTTTGAGCAGATATATACTAGTATATATGGTGAGCAAAATGACTTATCCCAGCATAGGATTAGTAATGAATTTTTACAAACTATTAAGTTTCCGAGAATAGAAAAATAATATTCAAAGAGACTTGATTAAACCGATATCTGAAGAGGAAGTAATATATACAATTCAACATATGAAATCGCATAAGTCACCAGGTCCTGATGGGTTGACAGTGGAATTTTATAAGGCATTTCATAATATCTTTGGTAAAATACTCTCACATGTATTTAATTATATAATTAAGAATTAAATTAATGATCCCCATCTCAATGCTTCAAAAACTATTTTTATACCTAAATCTAATTCTGATCCTCAAAACCCTGATAATTATAGACCAATATCATTAATAAATGTAGATATGAAAATTTTAACCTCTATTATAGATACCAGATTAAAAAAAATAATGAATCATATAATATCTAGGGAACAAGCTGACTTTATGGCAACTAGACAAACTAGTGATAATACACTTACACTTCATACTTTGATAGCTTATGCTAAACAGAATAACCTTAACATGTATGCCCTTATAATTGATGTGCAGAAGGCTTTCGACAGGGTTGATATAAACTTTTTGTTTGAAATTTTACCATACTTTAATATATCTCAAGAATTTGTTCAAGTGTTAAAAATTTTATACAGTAATCCTTATACCACATTGTATATTAATAGAAATTTTTCTAAAAGAATACAAATTAAAAATGGAACACGTCAGGGCTGTCCTTTGTCCCCTTTATTATTCAATATATATATTGAACCCTTATTCTTATATATTAAACAGAATATATACCACAATGCCCCAATAGTTTACGGAACAAAAATATCAATGGCAGCGTTTGCAGATGATTTGAATATTTATTGCACAACTCCAATCTCAGACACTAAAAAGATATTAAAAGCGATAGATAATTTTTCAGAAGTTTCCAACTATAAAATTAATCTTAAAAAAACTAGTATTTTCCCTTTGAGAACTCCTAAACCTTTTTCACTGTTGCCTCTGGTGGGACAAGTGACGTGTAAAGATAGCATTAAATACTTGGGTATTGACTTCTCTACAGATAATAAAGACTTTTATACTACTAACATTAAAAACGCTTGGGATCAAGTATTATCTGATTTTGGGAGATGGAAGAATTTACGATTACCAGTATTAGCAAAAGTATCAATTATTAAAATGAATGTATTGCCACGATTATTATATATTTTTAGATCTGCTCAGGTAGTAATCTCGAAGACATTTTTTAAAAGAATTCACAAAGAATTAGCTAAATTCATTTGGGAGCCAAAGAAAACAAGGATTTTGTATGATAAATTAATGACTCCAAAAAATAAAGGAGGGCTGGAGCTACCAAATTTTGAAATTTACTATTTAATAGTAAACTCAAACAGGCTTCTAAGAATTGATAATTATGATATAACTAGTACTAAGTGGATACCTGCTTGGGTAGTCCTGAACTATAAATATATCCTAAATTTGAATATTAATCCTAAAGCAATACCCTTTTTAGGAAAAGATACCTTGAAATTATATGGAATAATGGAACACGTTAAACTATATGTAACATCTATACAAACCTTATTTCAATCATTAGATCTTGTTCAATATATGATGGCTTTTCAACCTTTTCACAGGAACCCTAACCTGAGACTAAATAATCAATTAATTGATCTTAAAGAATTCCCACTAATAGTCAATTTAATTTTAATCGACATTTATATATTTCTCGAACTCTCGGCTAATCAGATAAGACAAGAATTAAATTTACCTAAAAAGTATCTTGTTATTCTACGACAAATTAGGGAACTTTCTATAGGCTACTTTAAAAATTTTAAACCCAGAGAAGAGATTACAATTAAATGCTCGAGTCTGTGGCAAGCTCTCCAACAAGATATTAAATTTATAACAGCAGCAAATAAACTAATAAAAGAGTTCAAATTCCAAGGTAAAGTTCTTGTGTCAAAATATTGGAAAGAGAAAATTCCAGAGACAGAAGAAAGTCATATTATAAAAGCAATTGATTTGACTACAAAATCTATTTCTCTTCAAAAACTGATGTATACCCAATTGATGATATGGAATAATGCATATTATACATGCCTTAGCCTGCATAAATTTAATTCTAAAAATTCCCCAATTTGTCCTTACTGTAAGGATCATTCTGCTGATCTTCTTCATATGTTCTGGAGTTGCAAATGCATATACAGACTTTGGAACTCGCTAAAGATACAACTTCAGAAGATGGGTTATCAAAGTACAACATTGTCATGGAAATTCATGATTTTGCATATTCCCCCAAAAGAACTTTCTAGATCTCAAAGTATCGTATTAATCAATATCTTTTTATTGATGAAGCTATATATAGCTACTAATTGGTTAGACCCATCCAAAACATCATGGAATAACTTTAGAGTATTAGCAATAAGACATATAGTAGCCCACAAATTACTTTTGAATCAACATAATAAAAATATTAATAATCCAAAAATTTGGGAACAAGTATTTAATATTATATTAGCGTAATATTTCAAATTTGAATTTAACAAGAATTATTTTTACACTTTTAAAAGACTCTGTAACAGCAAACTGTTCATTATTCAAATTGATTTTAACTACTTTTATATTATTCTTGTATAATTTAATGTGTTACTTGGAAGCATTCATGTAAATATTGTATATATGTTGCGGTGTTATTGTTAGTTACATTAGTTGGTAGTTTTTTTTTTTGTTTTTTTTTTTAATATTGTATCTGTTTTAATTTTGTATGGAATATAATAAAACAATAAAAATTTATTATTGAAAAAAAAGAATTATGGCTGACAATTATTTCCTCCTGGCATAAGCATCTGGTTACTTGGACTTTGACTTCTGGGTTAGACTAACCCAGCCAGTCTCACAATACCCCCAAATCATTATTCCTATAATATATCAGATGTAAAAGATTTAAAGGTTTTACAACTACTTCACATTACTAGCATGTAAGCCTACACTTTGGAACTAACCTTCTCCAAGGACCGTCTAGAATAAAATCTGTTCTTACAGCACCAAGCAGAATAAAACTAGGGCATTAAACCACTGCTTCATATCTAACTTCCCCATTATCCTGACTCCTGACTTAGCTATAGAAAATGCATGCAGTGCTCTGGTGCTGTGTTTACAGTTTACTCAGTGAGGCTGGCTATACCCATTATCAGTAGAAGTCTGATGGCCATCTGTAACTAAGTAAGATGAAAGTTCCTCAGACATACCATTTTAATTTGCTGTCTGTCTGCCTTCTTTATCTTTGTTTATTAATATTAGCATGCATAATTTACTTAATCCAGCTAAGATCAAATGTTTAGGATTTATCTGACTTAAATCTCTCAGAGAACTATTTTTTCAGTCACTATTCTAGTTCTGAATCTCTCCTAGGACTGATTTTTCAGCCATACTAGTATTGTTCAGTACAATTCATTGATCATTAGTGAATTACATTTGCAAACAACTGGCTGTTTAGCATTGAGGATTAAGTCTGTAAACTGCAAATGGCTTTCCTGCTGGAGTCCAGACATTGACCCCTTCAGCCTCCATTTGCCATCTGTGTGAGTTTAAGCAAAGCATTTAATCAGACAGTCTTCCCATGTCATCTATAAAAGGTGGCCCATTACACTTGTTCATAGCTAAAAGGCTGAGAAGCGTACATTTTGCCAAGTTAACAAAGGGATTAAAAATCTGCAGTGAATGAGTATGGTGTATTTTCTACTGTTCTTCAGGTTTCTAAAGATGTAACATCTGTGTTCATTTGCATACATGTTTTGTATTGCTGACCAAGTTTTTCCAGCTAGGAAGTACCCATCTACAATAGAGACCCAGAGAGAAAAAAATAAAGCCCCATTTTAGTACCATTTTACATATATGACAAAAATATTGTACAAACCTACAAATACAGTTGAGCTACAATATATATGCATTGAGCTGCATTGCTTACAGTTATCAGCACAAAGAATTTAGGGTCCAGTACTTTAAACATGAAAGCAACATGGCTAAATGATGTAATAGTAATACTTTACAGTATTTTAAATTGCTTCTTCATTGTTAACAATATTCATACTACTAAGCAGTTATGCATTTGTTCAAGAGGAGACTTGAGGTACTCAAGTCACCCATAACAATGCAGCCTTGGAGCTCAGAGAACATAACCCACATTCCAGTTCATGGATCCCTCTGATCCCTCACCTGCCGATGCATTTAATGTGAAATGGTCATTTATATGTAATTCTGTGATTTTTACTATGGCAATTCTAATAATTTCAGAGCTATTCATTTATTCAAAACAATATACCAAAATGAATGTGAGTTTTAAAACATAAGATAATATACACTTCCCAAAAGGGGCTGATGCAGGATTTACCCATAAATGCCATGGCTCACCCATGAAGTCTATTTTTATAATATAAAATGTCACACTGAATAAAACATCATTTAGTACCTGTAATATAGTGGCTCAACCCTCACCCCTTATCCAATGGATGTAAATCAGTATAGACTTTTATTAAGGATTAGCCAATGTCAACATGAGTGCTTTGGCTGATAGCAGTTTGGGTGAACTTGTTTTGTGGAAATGTTGTATCTGAATAAAATGACATTTGGTAAATTCTGCATTTGCATGAAATACCATTAGGCCAAATGGCATTTGCTTTAGAATTTGCACAAACTTTTGACTTTATGATTAGTGTTGGAGCTTGGGTTTGGATCTAGGAGCAGGGCTTTGGATTTAGTTACCATTAAGGTTACAGTTATACTTAGGATTTAGGCTAGGTCTACACATAAGGCTAGTTCAGAATAAGGGTCAGAGTCCTCACATCCCTTTCACTGTACTGCCCTTTCACTACACTTACTTTGCATTCTACTAGCAATTTCTTCATATCTTAGCATCATTCATGTGTTTTGCTATTCTTTTCTTCCTTATCACCCATTAACACATTCCTCTCTATGTCTGCACACTTCTCATAGGTTCATGGGTTCATAGCAGGCTACTAGGCTAGTGGCTCTAGAGCCTTTACAAGCCTAGCCATGTTAATCCCAAGTATCCCCATTTGTTCTTTTTTGGGAAGTTCACAGAATGAATTTATGAACAGAGAGGGTCTGTAATCAACACCGGCTACCTCTGTTCATGAGGGACATGGGTGCCACCCCAGGGGTGAATTTGTGGTCCCCCATTGAATTATCGAGGTTGTGTTTCAATATGGTCAGTGAGGAGCTCTGTTTTACATAAATAGGCAGTCTAATCCAGAGAAGTGGTAGTCTCTGGGAGACATATCTGTTTCTCCAGCATGATCTGTTAATGTCAAAAGCTAGGTTGAGATCCCTAGAGCAAGTAACCCTTGAGCCATTTGGCTTGCGGATGTGCAGCATTTCCATTACAGCAGGGTTGGAGATTGCCCTATAGACCAGGCACAATTCACCATTCAGCAGCCTATAAGATACAGAGTAAAGTGACAAGGCTTTCAGTCTGTCCACATACAGTAGATCATGGTTTGGAGCCAGTGTATTTTCTTAGTGAGAAACCTTTGAGGTCTCTCCAACTGCTGTAGGTGTCTAGTGAGGCACATGCAAATGGGTGCATTATACTCTATTAGTGGTCTGATGAGGGATGAGTGCACTGGAGTTAAAATGTACCTTGACCTGGATGCTATGCCCTTGCCTATGAGGTGCTCTATATAGAAGGCTTTCCTTATCACTGTGGAAACTTGGTTGTCAAAGTTCAGATTGCTGTCAACCTCTGTTCCCAAGTCTTGCACCACTGGGTTGGAGCTCAGTGGGTGCTGTCAATATTGTAATTTGTAGGGAATTCCATTTTGTGAAAGGGAATAATAATGCACTTTTTTGCATTTAGTTTTAGACCATGGCTTTGGCACCAATCATTTGTTTTTGTTAGCCATTATTGTAATATGTTGACATCATTGGGGAATTCAGTGATTGCTCCCAGTTTGCAATCACCAGCAAACTTAGTAAGCCAAAGGCAATCTAATTTGGCCTGCACTTCTGAAAAATATATACCAAACAGTAAGGGGCCCAGTACAGACTGCTGTGGACTCCTCTGGTGACGGGGCTACTGGTGGAGGTGGAGTCATCAATTCTGATAGAGTGTGCTCTGTTGGTGAGCCAATTGGCTACCCATCTAATAATGTAAGGGTTAATCCCTATCTGGGAAAGTTTTTCAATGATGTCAGAGTGGGGAAATGTGTTGAAAGCCTTGGCAAAGCTGACATTGTGAAAGAAGGGGTCTATATCATAACATCGAAGTCCTCCAACATCGAATGTTATTATATCGAACCCTAAACATTGAAGTGTAAAAACATCGAATAGTCAGAATAGCGAATTTTTTCCCAGGGAAAATATTCGCTATTCTGAGAAACATACACACAGCACAAACACACGCAAAAAACAGCCATCCACACACATACACTTAAAATCCTACACCTAAACTAAACTTTACATACAGTACTAGCTATCCACTTACCTTAACCCAACCCTAACCCTAAGGTCCATCACTATCACACACTCACCTCACCCGCGCCCTAACCCTAACTCACCTAATCCGCCCCTTAACCCTAACCTACACACAATTGCACACTTACCTGACCCGTGCCCTAACCCTAACTCACCAAACCCGCCCCCTAAACCTAACCTACACACAATCACACACTTACCTGAACCCGCACCCTAACACTAATGTCCACACAACCGCACACTTACCTGACCGGCTCCCTAACCCTAACTCACCTAACCCGCCCCCTAACCCTAACCCTAACCTACACACAATCGAACACTTACCTGAACCCGAACCGTAACACTCCAACATATCGAACGTTGAAAACAGCGAAGCCACAGCAACGACCCACCGAATTCTTTCCCTGGGAAAGAATTTGATGTCCTGCACCTTCGTTGTTTTCAGCGTTCGAAATTACTGGTTCAATATTATAACATTCAATGTTAGAGAACTTTGATGTTATAATATAGACCCGAAAGAAGTATACTAGGTTTAATAAGCATGATCTACCCTTAACAAAGCCAAACTGGTTTGGGTTCAGTGTTTGGAGTTCACCTATGTCCTTGTTGACAAGGTCCATGATAATTTTTCCATGGCCTTGTGAATAAGGATGGTTAGACTTATGGGTCTGTAGTTCTCAGGGACAGTTGATGCCCCCCTTTCTGCAGGGAGATTACTGTTGCTGTTCTCTGTTCTGTAGGAAAATAGCCAGTTCTCAATCTATAATTAAACAGAATGCCAAGTGGGTCTACCAGGTCTTGTTTTAGATTGTTTAGTAAACAACTTGAGATATTATCTGGTCCATTTGAGGCTGTGTTTTTGGCCTTGGTGAGAGCAGAGATGACCTGCTCTCTAGAAATACTAGGTAGAGGATCAGTGTCAGGTACATTTTGGGATATGGTAGGTGGGGATATGGAGCTGACATTTGCGCTGAATCTGTCAGCTAACAGGTTGGTGACATTTTCTGGTGTAGTATAAGTGATCCCATCTACAACCAGTTCAGCACATAGCTGGGCATTATGCTTTAGACTTCGGACATAGTTAAAGAATGCCTTATGATTATCCTTGGCTAGGGATGAGATTTTAGTTTCATAATTTGCTTTAGAAGACTTTATACGATTTCTGATTTTCTTGTTTAGGCTTAGGAGGGAACTTTTCCTCTGCAAAGTGATATCCCTCTTGCATTTGGACAACAGTTTCTTCCTCTTGTTATATAATCTGTTTATACTTGAGGTCCACTACGGTGGCTTGTTTTGATAGGAAGACCTGGTTTTGATTCAGTCAGGTTCAGCAGAGTTTATACAGTCATTTAAGTGTTTGCATGGGACATTTGCGCATTTTCGTACACTTCTGCATAGTGATCATTGATGTCTGTGATTGCAGGTGGTATGAAGATTTTTATACCATTGCTTAGTAGGCTGTAGTTAGCCTTGCTGAAGTTTTTTATAATTTTTGTTCCTGTGATGGCATCAGTTCCACTAGTTACTTCAAATGAGACTGATTTGTGGTCTGACTTAACCATGGAGGGCATCACAAATGGGGAAGTACAGTGAGCCCCCATGTTGGTGAGTACTAAGTCCAGAACATTAGAGGCTCTAGTGGGGGTGTAGACTATCTGTTCCAAAGCATTTGTGTTAACAAAGTCCAGGAATCTCTGGGTGAGCATGTTTTGCTGGTGTTATCTCCCCCAGTCTATGGAAGTGTAGTTGAAATCTCTCATGACTAAGGTGTTGGGCTGTATGGCAAGGAATTCCAGTAAATCGAGGTAGGTGGTTTGCTTATCCTGATTCATGCTGGGGGATTTATAGCTAGCAATGATGTTCTTTGGTACTTTCCCAATAGCAAATTGGATATGTGGTAGTTCAATACAGTCATGCTGTTTGATCAGTCTCGGAAGTGTATCTGGTTTTAATGAAGATGGATAGACGTCTACCTTTGGTTCTTTCATGCTCATTTTGAGATCTGAACATGTGGAAGACATTGTAGACTTGCATGGCTGGGGTGCTCTCAGTGGCTTTGAACCACATCTCAGTAACTGCACAGATGTCAAAATCCTCCAAGGTGAGGAGTGCTTCCAGGGACTGCATGTTTCGTGTTTAAACTCCTAACATTAAGTAGCACAATACTGAGTTTGTCTCGATTAGATTTTGTTATGTTGGAAAATGTCTTGTTTTGACATTGCCTAATAAAGGCACTATATGGGGGAGGTAAGGGCATTTTCCAGTATTCAAAAGCCTAGGGGGGACAGGTGCAGACCATCTCTAGCAAAGCAGCGAGGTCTGTCTACCATATCCTTCCAGGCTGACAGATACTGGATCCCCCTGGACTGACACCAGAAGCTGAGCCAATTGTTGAAGTTAAACATTTTTTGTTTATATTGTAGCATCATCCTGGGTGAGTGTAGAATACTGCTTAGGGCTAGGGACATACCTGTCTGGGCCACATAATCAGAGTTCCATCATGTCTCTCTTCATACAGTACAGAGAGGTATGTCTCAAGTCATTCACTCCAATATGGACTATGACAGAGTCATAACTGTAACTGTTGAGTGACTTGAGTGCATGCATGATTTTTTGGATCCTGGCACCTGATAGACAACTGACTGTGACCCTCTGCTTATCCATTCTGGTGAGGAGACATCTGTCTGTCTCACTATGGAATTGACTATGACCAAGACATTTGATGTATTTTGCCTTAGGGGCTTATTTGTTAAGACACGAGTGTGAGTGTGTGTTGATATGTGTAGTGGTTTCTTTATGATTAGTGGTGAGTGTGGGTGGTGTGGGTTTGAGAGATCTCTGTTCTTTTAGTAGGCTTTTAATGAGTACCTCCATGTATGTGGGTTTATGTGTCGTGACCTTATTTTGTGTGAGAGGTGAGGTTTGCATGAGAGGTGTGTTGGCAACCTGTTTGATGTCTAGTTTGCTTTTACGTGAGAGAATTGACTCCAATTGCACAGTGCATTTGCATCTCTCACATAGGCTGTTAGTTTGCTATAGGAGTAAATGGTTGCCAGTATACATGAAGCAACTGGTACATTGCCTCAAAATACTCATATCAATCAAGCTAGCAGGAGAAATGATGGGAAACTGCCCATCCATTGTAGCAGGATTTTTCTGAATGTGGTATTTGGGAAGGAAGTGGGCTAGCTGGACTTAGTCACAAATAGCAAAAAATGAAGCAGTAGTTCAATTAAATACAGTTAACAAAGTGCAGTGCTGGCTTAAAATGTAGTTATTTTTTTCATTTTTTTTTCACGTGGATATCTTGGATTTCAGTGCAGATGCACTCCAGACATCTTGTTAAAGTTGCCAAACTTTTATCAGCTTTGTAGGGCCAGATGATTTTAGAAGCAATTCAAGTCTTGCAGTCATGGGTGTTCAAGCCAGGCACAAGGAAGCTCGTTTTTAGCAATGTAATCTTTAGGAGGCACAGTTCTACAAAACTCCTTTTTATAAGCTCGGAGGATGAACCACAGCAAGAATAGAGAAGAAAATATTAAAAACAATATAGAGCTGCTATAAAGCCAGTGATAATTTCTGTTTAACTCAGCTCAAACTGTGGTAAACTAAGACATCATGTGCAGAATCTGGCCAGCAAAAAAATTCCTTCCTCTAGCCAACAGCTTGCACCATCGCTAAAATTAGTCTGAAGTTAATGCTTCCTTTCATGCTCACTTCAACTCCTTCCTTCACTCATTACTCCTAGACTCATTCTCCACTCCTCACAATTAATTATATAATTATACTTGCTTTTACAGTTATATTAGGTTTTGAGCGTGGGTTTGCATTAAGATTTCGTGTTAGAAATGAGGTTATATCTCAGTTATAAATTGCTGTATTCTGCATGTTAAGTCTGTTATAAGAAGTATTGTGCATTGCTAAACTTTATGCACTATCAGTGACTACATCCTTTGGCTAAATGATATTTAGCTTTCGTTATATTGACCATTTGAACCCTTTTAAGCTGTTTTGATGAGTCTAATTACAAAGAAATTATCATTTGTTAATTAACTTTTGTACTGTTCTCTTTTTTATATAATGACTGTGTTTCCTTCTCTGTATTTAGTGGTACCACATCATGGATGCCTTACTTCCACAGAAGTGTTGTCTACAATGGGCACAGAACATTATCAAGGGACATCTTTAAAAGACATGACAATGTCTCACATCTTGAGTGTTATATTTCTTAATTTCATTTTTATCTAAAGTAGTAGGTAGTTATAATAAGAAGCCATAAGCACACAGTAATATTTTCATAATCCATAAGCCAAGTTGAGTCCCTGCTATGGGAGATGGAAGGTATAAGAATGAGTAGGATTATATACTTTATTGAGAGGGATGTCACTAAATACCATGGAACTAGGACTGGACAAGCAGTCTCACTAAAGAAAAAGAAAACTAGGCACTTCAGCTTATTAAAAGGCTACACATGAAGAAGTCCCATTTGCTACAAATAAAAGCACTTATCCATTGGTTGTGTACCTGCTAAGGAAAGATCTAATAAAGGGATTTTGACATAGATCCATTGTGCTTTGTTACCTTTAGTCACTTTCTTAGTCACTACATATTGCCTTAATGGCCAGTTTGACAACACATTATTACATCAGTTTTTAGGTTTTTGAAATACTTTACACACACATTGCAGCCACTGGTCCACCACATTGACAGGAGTCAGTTGTGCTGATGGTATCTCCCACCAGAGGTGTGCCTGTCATGACCAGCTTGGAGGATACCCCCCAAGGCTGAGCCAGAAGGGAAGATTTGAGGGAATTACATTTTTTCCCTCAACTGGGAGTGGACAGGTTAGCCCACAGGATGAGCTGCAGACTGTTGCTGAGGACTAATGGATAGAATAGTGTTTGCTTAAGTACCTTCCTTCTCCTTATCTTGCTACCATTGCAACTGTCATGCTTAGCAAATGGTGATGGGAATTAATACAGAGTAACAACATCACTTGCCAGACAGACACCTAACATTTCACTAAATGTAAAAATAAAAAACATGTATCTGGGCCACAATGAGTTCTTGACAAACGTGAGCTTGTTCATAATTGTCCAGCAACAGCTGCTTGTAACTGACAGCCTAAGTACAGGCATGTGTATAACACATGAAATCAAGTATAGCAAGTACTAGTAAGTAACACTAAAAGGCAACCATTAAAAAAGTGTTTTTTTGCAGGGGGAACACCCCTTACTTTTTTATTCATTCTTCAAGGTTGCTGTACATCAGAGAAGGAGTGACCAATGACAGACAAAGAAAAAAGTCTGTCTTGCTATTACTCTAGTACACTGCAAGATCAAGCTAGCACAACTGCACTATGGTTCATGCAACAACAAACTGTACTTTCCTGATGGGAACAGCAGCAAACGAGCAACTGATAACCCAACTTCAGCTACAATGCTCGAGCACTAATGGATAGAATAGTGTTTGCCTAAGTACAGACGTTTGCTTAATGTGAAATACATTCCATTAACTTAGGTAACGTTCCAATAGTAGTGTTATTTTCAGTGAAGTTATACTTCAGCTGTTGCAAGAGTGGAAATCAAGCATAAGTAAGGCTTAAGATAGAGCTGAAGTATACAGTGTGCAGAATGGGAAGCATGTAGCGCAATGGAAAAGTCTCTGTCTCATTTCCCCAGGGTATGGAGTTCATTCCTGACTTACGGCCACTGTCTCTTATAGAGTTTATGTGATCTCTATGCATTTAGGTGGTATCCTTTGGTTTTATCCCAAATGCATGCCATTTAACTAACTGTACTAAAATGTCCATATATTGTATTTCTCTTTGTCAAACAGGTCAAGGCTAAAAAGGGTCTGTGGGCAACCTCATGTTAAAATTTAATAGTATTCTAGTTGGGAGGTATTAAAACACAGAATGCAATGTTTCTTACTTCTAAACTCTAACATTATTTTTTGCAATGCAGATAGGAAAAAGAAACACAGAATACATTATTTCCTGCTTCTACAATCTAATATTTTTTTTGCAGTATTCTAGCTATTTAAGAATGTGGATTCTTTCTCTATAAATATGAACTCTTGTCGTAGTGGCTTATCACTTTTGATAAGGCATGTAATATCTCAGCAAGAGTTACATGCGTGCAATATGAAATGAGGGTAGCCAAGGCATTACCCATATATTTATGCAGTGAGATTTAATTTACACAGTGACCTTGAATGTCTGCTAGGCAAGACAAAGTTCAACATTCAGATTCTCAGAAATGCTGAAATGTTTATGATAACAGCCAATGTGATTTATGTGTTGCAAGAAATCAACACTATATATCACCACAAGTATGTTCAAGTTGTTCCTAGCACTTCAAAACACTTATGGAGTCCTGTGTTAAAATATTGCTCACAGCAGAATTATAGCTGCAGCTATCTTAAGCACATTTATTCCGCTGGGTTCATGTGATAGGTCTTGCTTTGTCTAGTGGCACATATTTGACATGGCAGCCTAGGAATTGCCTCTTGTTTCTATCTGTCTGACTGAATGGTCAGGCTTCTTGGTGATTAATGATATAATATTTCAACCTTTGCAAAATAAATATAACTTTTCATCTTCAAAATAAAATGCTTTATTTTACTTCACTGTGCTCCACTTGAATAAAAATGATGAAAAGAAAATATCATAGTAATCATCACCACTTCAAAATGTGAAACAATACCATACGTTAGAAAACTTTGATGACATACTATAATATAATAATTTATGTACTTAGGTTGCCACATCATTTAAGTCAACAATTATTACTGAAGATTAGCTTTCTTGTGACACTATATAACTCTGAGTAGTGTTAACACACATTCTGAATTATTAATAAATGTTATAATTACCCTGTCTGCCATCTGTTCTTTCTTATTTCAAGGGAATTAAGTTGTAATTGTATACATCGATTTCTGCAGTGACTTACCTTTCTATATTTATATTATATATATATTAGACTTAGAGGGTCAGGCTCCATCATATCACCTGCATTTTGCACTGCATTGCTGCTCTGCCCCCTCCTCTCTCTCTCTCTCTCTCTCTCTCTCTCTCTCTCTCTCTCTCACTCTCTCTCTGTAGGTGGAGATTCTAAGGAAAGTTTGCTTTCTGTGTTCCATACTAAGGCTGACAGTGATGAGGACTGATGACAACCTCAAACAGTGATTAGGCAGCTGACCATCCTGTACTCACTGACAGCATACTACACAAATTAACAATAAAACAAGCACCCTTCTGAATGTGCCTGGCTGAGCACCTAAACCTACTGGAAAGCCCTCATTGTTTCCTGAGGTCATAGTGCCCTTAGTACTGTATCCCTGTAGTCAGTATTATACAAACTCTGGAGAGGATGATCTCTTCTTAGGCTTACATGGTGTGAATGACCCAGCACTCTTTGAAATCCTTCACTAAAGCAGAAACAGTGGTAAAGCAAACACCCCCTCTAGAGAACTAGACTTGTAATGTCACATTAACAACACCAGCTGCCACAATAGGTACCTAACCCAACATATCACTCATTTCTGGAATTGGCTTCTCTTACATGGCATGCAGAGTGCTTTCCTAGCAACCTATAAAACTAGTCTTGGAGACTGGATGGGTAATGGCAAATTTCCATCTGCAATAATAATTGTGGGAAATCTAATTAGTGGGGCACACTGTTAATCTTTTACCATTACTAGGTCATATCACTGTGTTTCCTAGTGGTTTATTGAACTTATGCTTACTAAGATCCTATGAAGGCAGGAACCTATGAAAGATATAAGTGCTGAAATACTCATCTCCAGAATCCAATGCAGTAAACCAAACAACATTAAACTATAAGAAAACACCTTCATCTGGACATTTCACTACATATACTATATACCTACAATCCAGCAATGAAGTACATGTTAAACAGCAATAACCAATATAGTCAAATGCACTTTTAGACCAACATGATTGTCTGAAATTGCATTTGAGTACAAGACAACAAGCAAATGAAGTATATTAAATAACTAGATAATGATGCGAAATATTATAATTAAACACCCCACAAGCCCTTCAATAAATATTTTATGTAGAGGAATTCTACCCACCACTGTGAGCTGTTAAATATTAAAACCAGCTCTGACGCTGCTGCATTTTATTTACTTATTTTTATTTTACATGTGTTGACCAGAGTGTCCGACTGAGCTGAGGAGTCCTTTTTCAGCGGAGGCCCGGGGAGAAAAGTTCCAAATATTATACAATTATCATATAACAAAAGCAATATAAACAGCAGAAAATACATAATTCTTACAATACAAAAAATATATATTAGTAATATGTCCTATGAGAATAAGAAATATTAACATAAGAGGTTACATAATGCAATACAGATCATACTGAAAGGTGCAGTTAGGCAGGACATCTACTATTGAATGTTACTCAAAGGCGTTAGCAGATTAGGTTAAAAAGACAGTTGAGGGACAAGTTAAGGGAAGGATAGAGTGAGCTTGTGAGATTAAAAGTAGAGAGCAGGAGGTTGATTGTCAATTGGATGTGGGGAATATTTAGGGAGGTAGACTGACAAGTCCAGTGGCATTTAAAATACTCTTTGGTGGCTGTCTTAAATTGTTTAGGATGTGTGAGGGTCCTGATTTCTAGTGGGAGATTATTCTAAGCAACAGAAGCATGATAGCTATATACATTGCACCCAGATTTGGTCTTGGGTTTATAGATATGTAGGTTATGTTGGGTAGAACTCTGGAGAGGTCTAGTAGGAGAATAGGGGGAGATGAGGGAGGATAGAGTTGGGCAGTATGAAGGCTGGAATAGGATACAGTGGATAATCTGGAGCTGAGAGAGGAGAAGCAGGTGGGTAGTTCAAGCCAGTTTAGATGTTTTAGAGAGAGACAGTGATGGAATTTGTAAGTTTGTTGAGCAGCGAATCTAGCCACCTTGTTGTAAATAGACTGTAGTTCGGCCAGTAATGAGGAGTTGAGATTTCTGAGAATTTGGGAGCTATACATTAGAGTGGGTAGAAGGTAAACATGAGAGAGAGTAATCTTGGCTTCAGTGGTGAGAAACTTCTTGTTTCTGTACAGGACCCCTAATTTCTGGTGAGTTTTTCTGATACAATTATTTACATGTAGGTCAAATTTAAGTTGATCATCAATAGTGATGCCGAGGAGTTTTGTGCTAGATTCAACTTCAATGGGAGTGTTATTAAGAGACTGTATGGAGAAGGTGGATTTAATATGGTTAACATTTTTGGGGAGAAAGAGTAACAATTTAGTTTTTTTAGGGGTGAGGATGAGCTGGTTATTGGAGAGCTAGGTTTCAACTGAGTTAAAGGAAGTTTGAGTAGCTGTTAAGAGTTCAGAGGGAGAGTTGGCAATGGTAATGACTGTAGAGTCATCTGCATATTGAACTAGGGAAGACTGAGGGCAAGAAGTATAGAGTAGATTAGTAAAGATATTAAAAAGTAGTGGCCCAAGAATAGATCCTTGTGGAACACCCATTTTCACTGGGAGAGGAGGGGATAGTGCAGAGTCCCATCTCAGACTGAAGCCTATCAGTGAGGTAGCTGGAGAACCATGCAACAGTATCAGAGGAGAAGTTAAGGCTAGACTGTTTTTCCAGCAGAAGAGAGTGAGGGACAGTGTTGAAAGCTTTTGAGAGCTGTATGAATAGGCAAGAGATAAGTTTGTGGTCATCTCTGGCTAGAGAAATTGTGCTCTGGAAAATATTAGGGCTGTGGTAGTGCTATGTTTAGGTCGAAAGCCACGTTGAGTGGGTGTGAGCAGATTTTTCTGTGTCAGATATTGCATGACTTGTTTGTGTGTACATTTTTCCAGGACTTTAGAGAGAGGGAAGAGGATAGCAATAGGTCTGAAATTGGTGATATCTGAGGAGTTGCCTCCTTTGTGGATAGGAAGAGTGTAGAATTGTCACCAGACAGAAGGAACTTTAGACTCAGCGATGGAGTGATTGATTAGGATAGATACACAGAGAGCAAGAGAGTCAGCTGCTAGCTGAAGGAAATATGAGGGGATGTTGTCAGCTGATACTGAGCATGCTTTTAACTTGGTGATATAGTTTTGATATAGAGGGTAGGTACAGATTTGAGGGGGAAAGTATGTGCAGATTTGGTAGTTGGAGCAGGTTCAGAGGAATTTGGAGGGTTAGTATTAGAGGAGTTAGGATTAGGGGTAAATAGCTTAGATATGGATTTGATAAAATAGGTATTAAAGGTGACGGCAGTTTCTTCTGGTGTCCTGTCTGTGCATGGATTTGGGTGAAAATGAGACTTCCCTCATTAAAGCATATGTCAGAAAACAGAAAATAAAAATAAGTCTGCTCAAGCGGATGGCTTCAAACACTTTAATGTTAAATGGGGTCTATATTAGAACATCGAAGTTTCACAACTTTGAATGTTCTAATATCGACCCCTATTCAGAGAACGCTGAAAATAGCGAAGCTACAGAAAAACACATTTTTTTCCTAGGGAAAGAATTCAGTTGTCCGTTTCTGTCGCTTCGCTATTTTCAGCGCTGTGGTGAAAAGTTACAGGTCAGGTTCAGGTAAGTGTATGATTGGCCACAGGTTAGGTGAGTTAAGGTTAGGGCACGGGTTAGGTATGTGTGTGATTGTGTGGACGTGAGGGTTAGGGTGGGTTAGGTGAGTTAGGATTAGGGCATGGGTCACGTAAGTGTGTGATTGTGTGGATGTGAGGGTTAGGGCGGGGTAGGTGAGTTAGGGTTAGGGCGCAGGTGAGGTGAGTGTGTGATAGTGATGGACCTTAGGGTTAGGGTTTGGGTTAAGGTAAGTGGATAGTTAGTGGTGTATGTACAGTTTAGTGTAGGGTTAGATGTAAGATTTTAGGTGTATGTGTGTGGATTGCTGTTTGTTTGGTGTGCTTGTGTTGTGTGTATGTGTTTTGGAACAGCAAATTTTCCCTAGGAAAAAATTCGCTATTCTGCATGTTCAATGTTGTCAGCTTTCGCTGAATAGGGGTCGATATTAGAACATTCGAAGTTTTGAAACTTCGATGTTCTAATATAGACCCATTAAATGTTGAAGAAAAAACACATAAAAGCATAAAACTCAAAAGTAAAACAAGAGAGATGAGTGCTTTCGCATCACCAAAGGATGCTTCATCAAATCTAAAAACTGCAACAGAAAAGCTCTATTTAATCAACTCAAAATTAGCACCTGAGATCACGTGACCTCAGAGCAGCTTTCGGAGGAACATTTTCATTTAACTTTTTACCAGCAGTTGCATGCAGTAAAATAATCCATTTGGTTTCCAGGTTCTCAGTACTTGTTCTCACATCACCACCCCTAATATTAGGCATAAAAACTTCAAGCACCAAAAAGTTAAAAACATGATTATAGCCTTAATTTTTCACATGTTTACCAAGTGCATTTCTATCATCACATTTATTCATACAGTAAACTTGCTGTCTAATCCTATCTCTAAAATTACGATTTGACTTTCCAGCATAGCAACATTTACATACAACACACTCAGCAAAATAAACAGCATTCTGCATATTGCAGTCAGCATAAAAGTTACAATAAAATCTGCAGCCAGTAACTGGATGTAAGAAGCAGTCACATTCAATGATATATGAACAAACACTGCAACCACCACATCTAAATGTCCCCTTTTACTGTCAGATTTGACTCTGTTCTCATCCCAATGGATTTATAACATAACATTTTCTTAATCAATTTGTAGTTTTTAAAGGTAAATTTAGGTTCACAGTCTACCACTTCTTTAAGCTTGGGATCTGCCATAAGTATATTCCAGTGCTTCTTAATGGTATTACAAACATGATATAAATTATTAGAATAGCTCAATGATAGCCTTACAGTGTCACCCCTATTTCCCTAGGTGTCTGCATATCATTTGAGACATCACCAAAATATGGCCGTGCTCTATCATGTCTATGCATCAACACTTCATCCTGTATCTGATGTACCTTATATTCACTCTATCCTCTCTGGCAGAAGACTTTAGCTAAAGTATCAAAGGACAAATACATATCGCTGTCTTTATTGTGCAATGTCACATGTCCAAAGAACTGACCTCTCATTTCATTTCTTTTGTTATCAGATGAAGACACCTCTAAAAATAATAAGGTTAAACTAACGACACAAGCTAAAATGGTAAACAGTTTTATAGCCTCAATGAATTTTAGAGACATACATAATTTAAGAGTTCAAAATTCACTTCAATACACTCATTATTCTTTCTGATTTGGCACACAAACTAATATTGATAAGATTTTTGTGTCTAATACTCTTTACTCCAAAATAAGTGATGTTGCAATACAGTCATATCTACTCTCTGACCACAATGCCTTTTTGTTCAGCTTGACTGTGAAAATAGATGATATGATACATTTTCAAAGAATCCCAGCCTATGTTACTAAGTTAAAAGGTTTTAAGGAGTGGTTATTAAAAGAAATAAATGCATTTATGGAAAACAACAATAACGGTGAAGTAACAGATATCATACTCTGGAATGCATTAAAAGTTCACATCTTTAGTGGAGTTTGGTATTTTCAAAGGAGAAAGGAATGGGACAAGGAACTTTCTGATTTACAAGTCAAAATAAATAAGTTGAAACTAAATTTAAAATCAAATGATAAAGCAGTACTTACTGAAATTTCTAAGCTAAACCACAAATATTTAGAAATATTGAATCATAAGGTTGCTATAAGCTTAAAAAAGATTAAACTACAGTCCTATTCACTAAACCCCAGACATTTAAATAAACTAGCTATCAGATCCAAACAAATTAATAAACAAAGTCACATTAAATAAATTAAATACAAGAATAATAACACAGTAAAAAGAACAACTGATTTAGGAGGTATATTAGAAGCCTTTAGAAATCATTATTGGTCAGTCAATGACATGCAATCACTACTAGATTCAGATGATGTAATAGATAAATTTCTACAAGAAAATATCAAGACTAAACTATCAAAACAACAAAATAGTATCCTAAATAAACAAATAACCTTAGCAGGAGTGAAAGAACAAGTTAAAAATCTGAAGGATAATAAAGCCCCAGGGTTAGATGGGATAATCCCAGAAATATATAAAATTCTTCCAGAGCACACAATAAAGTTATTATTAAACACATTCTCCATGGTTAAATAAGACTTAATTTTCCCTCCCTCATGGAAGTACTCAATAATTTCCCCCATTCTGAAACAAGGTAAGGACCCCCAACTATGTGCATCCTATAGACCCATATCATTGTTAAGTATTGATTATAAAATTTTCATGTCTATCCTGGCCAAAAGACTAAAGAATATATTATCCAATCTAATATACTTTGATCAAACTGGCTTTATCTTACATAGAAAAGTACATGCCAATATTATTAAGCTACTATCTCTAATAGACATTGCAAACAAAACCAAGAAACAATTAACTATTATTAGTCTGGATATTGATAAGGCGTTCGATTCCCTTAGTTGGTCATACTTACAAAAAATCTTTAAAGAATTTAACTTTACTTCAGATTTCACTAACCTGATATTAAATATTTATAGTGATTCTAAAGCATTTGTTAAGATTGGTTCATGTCTATCATCTTCAGTAAAAATTCATAAGGGAACTAGACAAGGTTGCCCTCTATCCCCATTATTTTTCGCTTTATCAGTGGAACGTTTTGCTTCATTTATTAGAAATAACCCAAATATCAAAGGATTTCAAGTTAATGAGGGATCCTGTCCAAAAGTTCAGATTTTTGCTGATGATATTCTACTAACATCCAGTGACATAGAAGGCTCTTTACAACATATCATGAATGCCATAACTCTATTTGGAAAAATCTCAGGGCTCAATTTTAATCAAAATAAAACCAAAACACTTTTAATCAATAAGAAAATAAATAGCAATTTGCAAAGGTACAATACATTCAACTGGGAAAACGATAAGATAGATTATCTATGAATACGTATTAAGAATAAATGGAATGAGACTATTAAATTTAACTTCACTAAACTGGTAGCTATAATCAGTGACTTGACTAAAAAGTGGAACAAAATGTTTTTCACCATGGAAGACAGACTTACATTAATAAAAATGATTATTTTGCCCAAGATTTTATTTTACATACAATCATTGATTTTACCTCCTCCTAAGAAATTCTTTAAACAAATAGATTCCCTATTACTAACTTTTCTATGGTTCACAAAGAAACCAAGAATAGCCTATAATTGGCATGTTAGAGCCTGGGACAGTAATAGGATTGGCTTTCCCAATATAGAATTATATTCCAAATCTGTTATTATTAACATAATACTACACTGGCTTTCATCCATATACACCTCTAGCTGGAAAACAACTACATGAAATACATATAACTTCCTCTGAGAACTCAGAAACTCAGTTTAAGGAAACCTTTGGAATTAACAAAATATTTTGGATACTCCATGAATATTGCTTATATAATAAGAAATTTAGCCACTTCTCACATGGTATAAATCAAATATTTTATGTTTTCAAAAATATAATAGACAACAATTATAGTCTAAAGAACACCTTTTTCATTACATTTCCCAATGCTTATACACCAGATTGCCTAAATACCGTCAATATCAATAAGATGTGTAATCTTAAAGAGAATAATCTAAAGTTTTGGCACCAGTTTATAGACAACAAGAACATCCAACCAATGAACTTTCTCTTAGCCAGATATAATGTCTGTCAAGATAATTGGCTCTGTATTCAATCTTTAAGATAGTTTGTTGAAAATAAAGTGAGAGTGTCAATAAATCTGGAAACTGATATTATACCAAGACTGATACAACTATTCATATGGTGTAGTTTGATGAACACTGAACATAAATTAAGCATATCACCTGTATATAAAATCCTATGAGAAGACGATTACTTTTGACCAAGCTTTTTGGAATTACTCCATAAAGATTAATAGTGAACCTTTATCTAACAATAATAAGAAACAGTTATTAAATTCAATAAAAAACACTTTATCATATTTATATTGGAGACTATATACCTGGAGATTTATTCATAGAAGCTTTTACACTTCACACAGAATTGATCTTATAACCAAGAGTAATGAAATCAAATTCTGGAGGTGTGGTGATATTCTTGAAGCCAACTGGGTTCATGTGTTCATCGGATGTAGTACTTTCACACAATACTGGAGTGATTTTAGACATTTCGCAAAAGCCCTGTGGTCTGATAACTGTCAAATTACTAGCTCTTTGATATTATTCAATGTCCCTACCCCAAGTGTAATTCCTAGACATCAGTTACCTGTTCTTTGGTTAATTCTAGCTATTGCTTGAAAAATAATTAGAACTGGAAAAATAAGCAAGATCTTATGTTTACTGAGTTTATTTCAATAGCAAAATCTGTATGTAAAGTAGAAATGCAAACTATTTAGCAGAGATCATCAAATGTAACACACAAAAGACTGGCTTGCCAAAAATTGGAGAGATTGTTAGATAAATATTGACTACCTTTCTTGGATAAAACAAATGTTTATCATGCATGTTTGTATATAGTTTAAATAGTTATTATGTTTTATATTGTTTACTTTTAATACTTTATGTCTATGTTTATTAACAAAATTTAATAAAAATGTTTTTGGAAAAAAATAAATGTGTTAATGGAATTTTGAGATTCATACATTATTGCTAACCATTTCTTTTCTACCTGAGCATATTTTGTTTTGGCATCTGTAAATGCTTTTGACCCATAGGCATGCCCTGTGGATATTGTATAGTAGCATTTTACAACTCCTATACCATTTTGAATGGCATCTGTTTGCAATGCAAGCTTATTCACATCATAGTATTTAATGTTAGTGCAATTGTTTCTTTTTTCATAAGTGTTTCAGTACTATTTTGTTTTCTACAGTTCCAAGGAGGCATCCTGCTCTAGCAGCTTTCCTAGAGGCATTGTTATCATGAACATAATGGGCACAGACATTGTAAGATACTGCATCATTCAATGAAATCTTTCATTTCATGCTTGCTATATGGATTTTCCATTTGCACAGTTTTCATACCTTTTGTCATCAGATTTCAATCTCTCTGACTTTGGAATCTATCAACTGTATTTCCGATCTCTCATTGTTTTATTGTGGCTGGCACAGTGGCATATGGGTGGCATAGTGGCACAGAGGATAGTGTTGTTACTTCACAGCAAAAGGTTCCGTGGTTTGATTTTTGGTGGGTTGCTTTCTGTGTGGAGTGTGTAAACCTTGGCTCTAGATGATTGTCACTGTTGAAGTGACACCCCCAACCCCATGTGCAAAAATGGGAAAAAGGGTTTGTGGATGGATTCTGTTTTATACTTGTTCTTACTGTTATGTTATCTTTATCAGTTCATTAGCTGTATCAGTCTTTTGTACTCTTTGTTGCATATGACCCTGGTATAATTGGTCATCAGTTATATGTACCATCTTATTCAACCCCTCAATTAGCTAGGTAACAGCTGGTTGAAATACTTGTTGTGCTAATGAAATACAAAATTTAGATCTAAGGATGCTGTATATTCCTGTTGTTGATTCAAATCTATACAATGTGGAGTTTGCTTCCTCTAAGCTTATCTGCCAGAAACTTTAGTTGGAGCACTGAGAGAAAGCTGGTGCTTGCCATTTCTGAGACAGCTTCCTCAGTTGTAATCAATGTTTACGAACGTAGATCAAATTAATGTCAAAGTTTACAACAGTTACCATAATATTCACCCATTCTTTTTGATCTAATCATTTAATGATACCTTAAGTTTTGTATATTTTAACCTCTGTTCTCTTTAGCTCTGTCAGCAATTACATCCTTTTGTGAAGCAAGTATCACTGTACTCCATCAGGATTTGTTTGTAGGTGCTAATCTCCTGGTAGCTTTCTTACTATGTAAATGAATTGGTTTAGATATACAGTATGTGGGAAGCTACTGTTCTCAAGAACTGTGGGTCAAAAGTGCAAAATCAAAGACTGGACAAAGTCCTTGATTTTACACGTTTGCCTTACTGCTCAGAATCTTTTAACAATGTGAACATATTTCTCTCTTCAGTATTTTCTTTTATTTCCAGTGTTTTAAAAACATATTCAGACAAAATATTGAACCCAGCATTTAATTTTGTTCTAGTAACTGAGTTGCAGTCTTGTCTTCATGTTTCATCTACCTAAGAAACATTTTCAGCTTTTACTATAGCATATCATTAAGTTGGACACCACCCATAAACAACTGATTTCTGTGTTTCTGATCAAAAGTATACAAATTATTAAGAATATGCTTATATTTCTATTTACATTTCTTAGAAAATGTATTTTTCTACAGGGCTGATTAAATGCAGAATAATTCCATTCATTCTTACAGACATGCCTTCTGTATAAGGTTTAATTAAATTTACTAAATTTATCCTAGCATTTTTTCTGGACTTTACAGCTGTGTCGTATTCATGTTTTATTACTTCTGCAAAACATTCTCTTTTAATTTCCAGTCTTTATCATTTTGTCTCACATGCTGTCTTACACCTATCCTTCACCTCATTTAATTCTTTTAATCATATACCCATTTAGCTTAATTGCTCTATAGGCATTCACATTGTTTGATAAGGTACGGCTGATTTTCTTTAGGAGCTTACCCCTTGTGTTATCATTTCTCATAGTACAGACTATCCGAGCTCATAAGCTATCCATATAAGTCACCAATTTCAATCTTTATCTCTGCTATTTAGCTCAGTAACACAAGTCTATGCAGTCCTTGTAGGATAGTATGCCCTTGTAAAGATCAAATTAATTTATTTATATATTTGCATTTGTATATGGGAAAATCAGACTGAACATGGAACCCATTTTTAGCAGAGACCCAGGAAGAAAAGCTACAGAACTGCAGTAATATATGAAACAGACTCATAAAAAAGAACCATAAAATAATGCATGTCCCTTTATGCTTTGAAAATAATAATAATAATAATTATTATAGTTTGTCCAAATTAAGTAAACATTCATTAAGCATATATTATAGTGCATATAAACAATAAATGTACTTTAAACTACAAAAATTAGATCCAAGCTTGGACTTCCTGTATGGATTCTGCCCTTCTTGTTAAAAATAAATGTTTATTGAGATGAGCAGACTAAGCTGCAATTGAAATATTTGCTGAAGCAGGCAGACTCAAGCCAACCTTTGGTGATGCAGAGTGCAAGTCAGGCCATCCCAAATGGATCAACCTCTAAGTTTGTAAGAGAAGGCATTCCACAGCCATTTCTTTTGTTTAAACACAAGATGAATACATGCGAAGGAGTGTCCCTTTCTTCTCAGTTACTAACTTTTTCAGAAACAGAATAAGCTGAACAGAGACCTCCAAGGCAGAAACGCACTCGACCACCACAACACAGCACAAACCACAAGATACATAGCTCACCTACACAGTGTGCCCCTCAACCTAAGCCCCTAAAGCAAAGCAGCTTGCCCAATACAATAATCATAGGTGACTCAATAGTGAGGCACACTGGTGTCCCACTCACTAGGTTGAATAAGGAGAAGGTAACAGTCAGATGTCTATCAGGTGCCAGAATCCGACACATAACGCACGCACTCAGGTCACTCCACAACAAGTACAAGTATGACTCTGTCATTGTCCATGTGGGTTTGAATGACCTGAGATGCACCTCTCTGGACTACATGAAAAGAGACATGGTGGAGCTCTTGGATTATGTGGCCCAGGCAGGTATGACCCTAGTCCGGAGCAGCATCCTACCATCACCCAGAATGATACTACAGTACAAACAGAAAATGATTGACTTCAACAATTGGCTAAGTTTCTGGTGTCATTCTAAGGGGATCCAGTATCTGTCTGCTTGGAATAACATGATTAACAGACCTCAAGGCTTTGCCAGAGATGGCCTGCATCTGTCACTCCTGGGTTTCCGGGTACTGGCTAAGGCTTTTGCCACTCCTATAGTGTCTTTATTTAGGTGATGCTCCAAAGACCAAATTACCACCATAACAGCTATAAATAAATACAATATGAGAGTCATTCTGCTCAACGCTAGAAGTCTAAATCTCAAGATGCACTCACTTGAAGCACTCCTCAAAATATAGAACATCGACATTTGTGCTGTAACGGAGACCTGGTTTAAAGCAGCAGAAAGCACCCTTGTGCTACCAGGCTATAACTCGTTCCACACCTTTCGGCCCCAGAACATGGACCGAAGTTCCAAAGGTGGTGGTGTCTCCATATTCATAAAGGATATGCACACCTCCAGACTAGTAGCCCAGCATTGCACATCTGAGATACTCCAGGTGCAACTAACATTGGGTAAGATGGCAATTCAGGTTGTAGCCTGCTATACATCCCCAACCATGTCCCAAGACTCTCACTCCACATTCCTAAGCACCTTCAAAACTATTAAGATCCAACCCAACACACTCATACTAGGTGACTTCAGCTAACCCTCCATCAACTGGGAAAACTACTCATGCACGAATGCACTGGCCCAACGCTTCCTGGAATTCATCAGTTCCAATGCCCTGGACCAGCTCATTCTTACCCCCACTAGAGAAAGCAACACTCTTGACCTGGTTGCTACTAACATGGGCAACCATTGTTCTACACCCATAGTCAATTCCTCCCTGGTTAGATCTGACCACCATGGAAATCCACATCTCGCCAACATCCCTTGCAAAGGTATCAACCATGAAAATCTTCTCCAAAGCTGAGTTTGGACTCCTAAAAGCAGAGGTGGATAACTTCATGGCACCCATGCCAATGGAACATAGATGCATGACTGCTGAATCATACACAAATGCACTGTACAAACATGTACATAAATGCATAGAACTAGCCATACCCAACAGAACCAAGACACTCTCCTTCTAAATAAGGAAGCTAAGCTAGTGATCCCTTGCCATTAATAAACTCTACAAAAAAAGGAAGAAACTGTTTAAAAAAAAAGGTGACGTCTCAAGACTGGAAAAATTCCCTTATTAGCCTCAACAAAAAGTTGAGATCCCTCATCAAAACCTCCAAAGCCAGCTATGAAGGCATAATTGTGATAGGCACTAAAAACAACCACAAAAACATCTATTGTTATATCAAATAGCCTATCTATTACAAGAGGAGTGGTTTCCGGCCCAGAAGTTGTAGTTTATTGGCCGTTTGGACAGTTTTTCCATCTCTTTCAACTTTCTGGTTTAAAAGCCTGTGTTTGCACTTGTTTCCCACCTTTCCTGTAACTAGTCTAGTCCAGATACAGATTTAGTGTATCTAGGATTGTTTGTAAGCTTCTGAGCTGTGCCAAAGTCTGCTCTTCAATTTTTCCCTCAGATCTACTAGTTCTCTCCTCTCCTGCTCTTTTACTAGCTTATTAGTCTAGCACTTTACCAGACTTCTTGTAGCAATTATTGTAGCACACAAAAGAACTAACAGCACTAAACTTCTACAAGGAAACAGCTGCAGTACTTATTATTAATGCCCATCCCTCCAGGCATATCTAAAGGTCAGTTACCTGTGCTTTCTCCTATTAACCTGGTGAACTTGGGCATCCTAAGGCAATGCAGCAACTGCCTCATGTACACCAACAACCCATAACTCTTACTTCCCAACACTGGCTGACAGATTCAGTGCCAGATTTACCCCCCCAAAGGACCAATCACAATACCAGTAGATTGCCAGATGCCCAGTTTTACTGCTGCACTGGTTAAAACAGCACTGTCCAAGGCCAAGAATACAGCCTTTAGGGGACCTGACAATATCCCTGGCTGTGTTCTTCTTGAACTACAGATTGAACTGGCACCTCATCTGTGTGCCCTGTTCAATCACAGCCTCACCTCAGGCTTTGTCCCTACTGAATGGCACACTGCTACAGTCATCCCTCTCCACAATGGAGGAGCGAAAAACAGACCCTGGGAACTATTGCCCCATTAGTCTGACGAGTCTGATATGCAAAGCTATGGAACGCATCATCATGAACCTAATAAACAAAGATATAGGGAATGTCCAAACTCTGTATCCCACACAGTTTGGTTTTGTGAAGGGTAGATCATGCCTGCTCAACTTGTTTGACTTCTTTGAGTCAGTCACCAGAGCTGTGGATGAAGGCAAGGTGGTTCATACAGCCTACCTTGATCTGGCCAAGGCCTTTGATACCATTACCCACTCAGGAATCATAGAAAAACTCACTAAGCTAGGCATCAACCCCTATATCATCAGGTGGGTTGCAAACTGGCTCACAGATAGAACCCACAGAGTGAAAGTAGCTGACTCCAAGTCAAACTGTCAACCAGTCACTAGTGGGGTCCCACATGTTTCTGTCCTGGGTCCCCTCCTGTTTGGTATCTACTTCTCTGAAGTCCAGGCCAACATGAAGGAACTCTGGCTGACAAAGTTTGAAGATGATTGCAAGTTGGGAGCTATTATTAATTCCCCAAGTGATGCTGACATCCTACAGAAATGTCTCACTGAGACCAATGACTGGTGTCAGAACCATGGTCTTAAGCTTAATGCCAAAAAATGTGTCATCATCCCCTTTGGGAAAAACTCATTTCCCATGAATTACCACATTGATGGTAGTCCACTGAACACAGAAGGCATTATGAGAGATCTGATAACACAGGTTGACAGCAACCTCTCTTTTGACCACAGCATTGCCACTGTGGTCAGAAAGTCCTTCTATGTGGCACATCTCATTACTAAGGGTTTTGCATCCAGGAAGAAAGAGGTCACACACAGCCTCAACTCAGGCTTTGTCCCTACCGAATGGCACATTGCTAAAGTCATCCCTCTCAATAAAGGAGGAGTGACTTCAGACCCTGAAAATTATCACCCCCATTAGCCTGACGAGTCTGATATGTAAGGCTATGGAGTGTATCATCTTGGACCTAATTAACAAGGATATAGGAAATCTCCAAACTCTAGATCCCATGCAATTTGGTTTTGTGAAACGTAGATCATGCCTGCTTAACCTGCTTGACTTCTCTGAGTCAGTCACCAGAGCTGTGGATGAAGGTAAGGCAATTCATACAGCCAACCCTTGATCTGGTCAAGGCATTTGATACCATTCCCCATTCAGGAATTATTGATAAACTCATCAAACTAGGCATCAAACCCTATATTATTAGGTAGGTTGCAAATTGGCTCACAAATAGAACCCACAGTGTGAAAGTAGTGGACTCCAAGTCAGACTGCCTACCAATCACAAGTGGAGTCCCACAGGGATCGGTCCTGGGTCCTCTTCTGTTTGGCATCTACTTCTCAGAAGTCCAGGCCAACACGGAGGGACTCTGGCTGACCAAGTTTGCAGATGACTGCAAACTGGGAGCCATTATTAACTCCCCAAGTGATGCAGACATCCTACAGAAAGGCCTCACTGAGACCAATGACTGGTGTCAAACCATGGCCTTAAGCTTAATGCCAAACAATGCGTCATCATCCCCTTTTGGAAAAACTCAGTTCCCACTAATTACCACATCGATGGGAGTCCACTGAACACTGAAGGCGTTATAAGAGATCTGGGGGCACAGGTTGATAGCAACCTCTCCTTCGACCACCACATTGTCACTGTAGTCAGAAAGTCCTTCTGTGTGGCACATCTCATTACCAAGGGTTTTGCATTTAGGAAGAAAGAGGTCATCATTTTTCTCCACTCTCCCCTCATTAGACCAATCATAGAGTATAATGCCCCATTTGGCATGTACCTCACTAGACACCTGCAACAGCTGGAGAGGCCACAAAAGTACTTCACGAAGAGGATCCTAGGCCTTAAACACATGTCCTACATGGACAGACTCAAAAAAGTCCAGCTTTTCTCTGTCTCATATTGTCTACTAAGAGGCGATCTCTGCTTGACTTACAAATCCATGTCTGACCCAGCTCTTTTAGAAATGCTGCATCTAAAGATATCCCAATCCCTCCACACCACACGCAACAGAAACCTCAACCTCATTACCACAATTAACAAAACATGCTGGAGGGACAGGTTCATAACCCAGAGACTACCCATGCTCTGGAACTGACTTCCCATACATGTCAAGTAGAGCACTCACTGACCCTCTTCAACAGAAATCTTGATGAGTGGATGGGAAATAGAAAGTTCACCCCGGGGATCACTCCAGTGGCTCTACTTGATAGAGGCACTGGGAACTAACATCGGGCGGCACAATGCCACGCCACTTCTATGGACTAGTCTTGTAAAGGCTCCAGGACCATTAGCCTAGTACACACCTATGAACCTATGAATCTATGAACTTGATTTTTTCAGCGTATAGAGCTTGAATCTTTTGATTTTTAGACTGCCATAATGTACCCTTTGAGTGTTACATTTTTGAGTTGGAATTTCATGTTGGATAAAAGCTGATATATTCAATCTTAGTTTTTCAGTGCTACTTGAGGGTACACATTAGTGTGTAACTTGATTAGACCCATTACTATCTGAGACTTATAGCCTCCTCTTTGGACTTAATTTATCTTGTAAACACATTGTATAGTAGTTGGTTTTATACTTTTCTTTTTTATTTATCTTTATATCTGATGTTTGCAATAAGAGCTGTATAATATTACAAACATTGAACACTGTTTTCAATTTTTTAAATGTTGGTGAGATACTGGGTATCAGCGGCTGAGTAAAAGGCATATTTTTGCAATTGGAAATGTCGGGGGGAGGTCCTAGGATGGAGATTGTAAATATAGTTTTATTTCCTTGGTTATTATTAGTTTTTCAATTGATTTCATGTAATGTTAATGGGTTAAATTCCCTGCATAAATTTTCTAAGCTTTTTGTTCAAATAAAAAGGTTGGCTCCAGGTATTTGTATGCTCTGGGAAACACACATCACATGAGGAGCATTTAAAACAATTAAAGCTTGGTTATCAGCACCTTTGTGATCCAGTATATCAAGAAGGTAAAAGACGTGAAGTCTGTATATTAATATGAAGGGAGATTTCTCCATTATAATTAAAGAAATATAGTATAAATTACTTAGATATGAAGTTTGCATGGGTTGATTAGGTCCCCTAAAGATCACCATCATGAATGTTTATATTCCTCCTTAAACTAACAAATAAATTATAGCCAAACTGTCTAGGGAATTGGATTGATGTTTATGTACATCTGACTGTTTCAACTAGGGACTGGAATGCAATGTTTACCATACCTGAATTTCACTTATGACAAACAACATCCCTACCCTTGGGAAGATTATTGTCTAAATATTTTTGTTAGATGGGGTTTGTGGACATTGTGGCTGCCGCCCTAGCTGCAAGCTTCACATGTTTTTCCTATTAGTACAGATCACTCTCTTGTATTTATAAAATATTGGTTTCTAGATAATACAATTATTTAGTACAAGATCAAAGGGCTAGGATCTTTTCTGATCATGCACCCATAAAGTGTTGCATTACTTTTACCCCAGAGTGGGTTGATAAGGTCCTGAAACTGAATATTGTGAGGGGTGGGAGGGTCCTGATCTATTACAGCAATGCATCTGAACCTGATATGCAAGGATATGTGGGTCACTAGCAGATGTCTGGGATACTATGCAGCAGGTAATATTTTGTGAGAAAGTAACATTACAAGGCATCCTTTTTCCTGATTTAGAAAATAAGTTAATGAAAATGCAGGTTGCACACTTCACAGATAAACCTGACAGTTTGAATATCTGCAGGAGGAATCTCAAATTAAATTTATATTGGAAAGACTTTCCTTAAAAATGTGTTCCGCATTGAGATTAAAATATTTTACTTACTCATAAAGTGTGTTTAAGTCAGTAGTGGTAAGACCTAAGGCTCAAACAGCTGGAGTCTTAATAACATGGATAAAGATTCTCAAATGGAGTAAGTGCATTATTATCCACAGCAAATCTTGCAAGTTTTTAAGGCATATTTTGTTGAGTTATATAACAAACCTCTTCTATCTCCCAGTTAAAATCTAAACTCACTCATTCTTTTTAGGCTGAATGACTGCTCTAACCTTCTATGGCTCAAAAAGAAAATCTTATGGCCCCAATTACTAATGAAAAATTGGAAAGCATTCAGAAAAAAATAAAAAAAAGATATAAAGTGGCACTCCGTGATGTCTTGGCCCTAGAAACTCTTCTAAAATTAGGTCTAGACATTTGGAAACATTTTCATATACTGGAGAATCCAGTCTTGAGGGGATGTGTCTGTCCTAATTGCTTGGGGAGAAGCTTTAATTTCCCTCATCATGAACCTGGGAAAGGACCCTGTGTTTTCAGCATCTGATCACCCCATTTCAGTATTGAACATTGATTACAAGTTGTTTATGTTGACACTGATGCACAGGCTAGCTAAATGGTTGAAAGCCCTAATTCATGCTAAGCAGAGAGGCTTCATCACTGGGTTTAAGGCTTCAGACAATACTATAAAAATTACTTTTAATAAAAGATGTGATAACAGACCTAAAACATTTACTAATCTTGAGTTTTGATTTCAAAAAAGCATTCACCAAGGTTGATTATCAATTTATTTATGACTTCATAGCCCATTTTGGGTTTCCCATGGATTCTATTAAGTTGCTTTGCAGAATGTGTCTAGAAATCTTAGCTAGTATCAAGCTAGGAGGATTGAGTCCCTCTAACCAAATTATTTCCAGAGGGACCAGGCAGGGGTTTCCACTCTCACTTCTGTTATTAGTTTTACACTTACACAAATTAGCAGTATATGAAGATGACCTGCAAGTATACTTGCAAGATCCAGCTGCAAAACTTCACCCCTGATTGAAACTGTTGGTGACTATAGCAAGCTGGTGGTGTATAAATTAAATTAGGAGAAAAAATTATGTTTGGACATCAATTATATTCACCAGACAGACAGACAAGCATGTTATCCCTGTTTTACATACTCAAGTACACATTAAATATCTAAGAGTCCCCCATAACTAATTCTTTGCAAGGATCTCTCAGATATGCTGATGAAAAAGTTCCATCCACCAGTGACGGTCTTTTGGCCCAGTGAACAGGTATGTGTCTTTAGTCCATTACCAATGAATAGTTCCTTTTCATATGATGATCCTAACCCCATTTATACAAACATACACACACACACACACACACACACACACACACACACACACACACACACACACACACACACAGACACACACGCACATGCACACACACATGCACACGCGCACACATGCGCACACACGCACACACACATATATATATAAAATGTATATATATATATATATATATATATATATATATATATATATATATATATATAATGTATATATATCAGATCATTCTAAGCTCCCTTGTATAGGAAGCTGGCACACAAAATAATGACATTTATATAGGTTAATAACTAACAGAGAGTTGCTGGCATAGTTTGGTTCTTCCAAAAGACGGTGTTAGCCTAGGAGATCCTGATCCTGTATTATACCATATGTTAGTGATCTTATTTTTTTTTTATGTGTTTTTGAATGGAGAATACAACGCTATCTGGAAAGACATCCTACTGTAAAAATACCAGAGGATACAGGAGCTGAATATATTTCCTTTTGTTAAAAACACAAATCTGATCTGTCAGGGAATGCAGTAGTTAGGTATATTTTACACCCTACTTAATATTTTTATGTAGGCAAAAACGTTTACAATGGAAGGATGAAATTTCTCCTATAGTGCAGGGACCTTGGGATCAAGATTTTCTATTCTGGCTAGATAAACAACTTCCTCTGAATTACTGGGAACAATTGTTCAACAATGGTAATGTGATAAGCTGGGAGACTTTTGGTATTTTAAACTGTTCTACTATCTAAAAAATTATAATTTTATTCCAACCAACTGGTGGACCTTCTTCCTGAATCAAATCAATGGTGTACTGAAGCTCACTCAAGGAAGGTGAAAACAGACCATTTTTCAAACAGGCATTGCAATATGTTAATTAGACTTTTTTCTGTGAGGAATAACAAAAGAGATTTGGGAAATTGAGTTAGATATAACACTTGATCCAGCTATGTGGTGGAAAGTTGTGTTACGTTATACAAAGTGCCACTTTTTTGGTGGATATTTGCATTTTTATGGAACAGATAAGAGTATTTAGAATGTTTTTGAAGGGAGACCCATTTTGGTGGAGATATAATCAGCCAACAGGGGGAAATTGGGGGCATAGTATTTTGAGTGCAACAAACTTGAAAATTTCAAGAAAGATGTATTAGATTTCATTAGTATAATAATTCCAAACAGAATCTTCCAACAGCCTCTTTACTCCCTCATGAAGGTTTCCTGTTAAACATCCCAGAGAAAGAACTGTATTTGCTGGATCAATCCATCCATATACAACCCCTTTTCCCATTTTTGCACATGGGATTAGGGTGTCACATCAACACTGATGATCGTCTGGAGCCCATGATCACACAGATGGGTGGCTAGCCTTGCCGTGGCTGTTCTTCCATACCACACACACACACACACACACACACACACACACACACACACACACACACACACACACACACGCAGATGCAAACTCACATCTATGCTCAATTTAGTGGGTCCAACCTAACTACATCATGTCTTGGAATGTGGGTGAAAACCAGAGCACCCAGAAAAAACCCACATAAACACAGAGACAACATCCAGACTCCACATAGAAAGCTCCCCAGCTGAGAATCACATTGGAAAACCTCTTGTTGAGAGGCAACAATGATACCTGCTGAGCCACTGTGCCACCACTTTCTTTGCTGAATACCATTCCTTTTTTGTGTACACATGTATTACTAGAAAGTGGAAGAGCTCTAACTCTCCAAAGAGCCAAGATTTACTTAACTTATTTAATATTTTGTATAAAATGGAACTGGCTGAAAAAAAAAACAGAAGCTGTCATAAACTTTAATTAAAGTGGTCCCCTTGGATATCACAGATGTCAGCTAAATTATGTGTTTTCAATTGTCCTGTGAATTTGTACAATGTTTTTAAAGATTAAAGTTTTATATTTTTAAAGGAAACTTCTAAAGATGCCTAGAATGAACATATTAACTGTGTCCAATAATCAATGTAAATAAGTCTGATTTGTATATTTGCATTTGTAAAGTTTAATTGACTTTTTTTGTGTGGTTTTCTTGTTTGAGTAAGCCCTCAGCATTTTGGAAATTGGGGTTACTGAACTTTTTTTCAATTAAAAAAAAAGAAACAAGCAGAAGTGGAGCTGATCTGGAGAGACTCCTTATCTCAGTGACATCCATGAGCCCACAATGTATTCAAAATGTGTGCCTTTTGGCACCACATAGTTTTTGAATAATTAGTGGCTGACTGCAGACCATACTCTAAGCGAGTCCGACTGACTCGCAAACTGCGCATGCTCGTCGAGTTCCCAGCTTTTTTTTTTAAGCATTTCTGTCAATCCTAGACTGTTGTGAAAGCAGTCCAGATTAATGAGAAGGCATCAGTGTGATGCCTAGAAGTCTATACGGGTTTAACCACACAGTAAGTAGAAGGGGCATCAGACTGCCACGTCCGCAGTCACATACATGACGTGGACGGCTGGCTGGCTACTAATTGGTTCTCGCTTTCTTCTCAAAAAAGAGAGTGAGAAACAATCAGTAGTACTAGCTGTAGGACAGTACTGTGATGATTACTTGCTAAGGTGGTACCGGTTGGTGAAACAACTTTATTTTTTCAGCTTGTGCTTGCCTTGCTTGAGTTGCAGTTGTTTGTACAAACAACAGAGGAGGAGTCAGACACAGAAGAAAAGAAAGTTCCTTGAATCCTTCCTAACCTTAACCTAACTTCACTCAGTTCGTGACAGAGACGGACACAAGTCACTTTTTTTTTTAACAAGTTTAAACTGAGGTAGGTGTCTGACTTAGGAAACATGATATGGACTGGAGACATTATTAAAAAGAAAAATACACTTGCTGTTGCTGTAGTGCAGTGATTTTGTAAAGGTACTGACCAAGCAAACAAACCGCAAGTCATTTCTGGATATGATGTTCACTTTTAACTTTACTTAGGGTTGGTCAGCATGCTTATGATTAGTTGTTGCTCTGTATGGTGACTTTGCTATCTATCCAAGTTGCTGTATGACTGTTTTGAGCTTCTTTTCTCTTTTGGTAATTGCTCCTGCAGTTAAGACTGGTTAGAAGTGATCAGAACTTTCTTTTGGTAAACAAAGAGAAGAAAAATAAAATTTCCCATAATTGAAGATCATCCAAAATGGGTAACATTTATTTATCCCTTTTACTGATGTTTGATCCTGCAATGTTTTGTGTGGGTGTGTGAAATCCAATATTACTGTTTTTTTTTGGGAACAGAACTATAGGCCTGATCCAGACTCATTCTGGAAGCTGTAGGTTTGTATGTCTCTAGCTTGCTAAACTGGAGTTTGCTGCACCGCAAAAGCATGTGCAATGCATTATTAACTTGTCTATTTGATTTGCAGTTTAATGTTGCATCTCACTACAAACTGTTTCTGCAGTCAGTGTGTTGATTCAACTGCAACCCCCAAATCACTATATTGGGCTATAGGACTGTGTAATTTAACTTGCTAGACTAAATGGTAACCATAATATAAGGAAACACTGAATTGTTAAGCAATACAGTGCTTGGTTTTAAATGTTTGTCTATCCGTACAGGGCTTAAATTGCTTGGCAGTGTTTAATTTAAGTTGTATAGTGGATGGATCCAAGTTCTTACTTGCAAGGATATTTTTTCCCTAGGAGAATATCAAGAAGTCCAGAACTGGGTACTGGAAAATGTTTTCTGGAATTTTAAATTTTAGGCCAGAACATTTACCATACTGTGTCCTAGATATTAAAGCTGCTAATGTTCTATAATTCACGTGGTCTAAATTCTTGAATTTTCATTTCATGGAAAATTTTATTTTATTATCTGTGCTGATAGATTTCAGATAGGACTGACTTTTATAGTCATCATGACTATACACTTGGCTATAATTTAATAATTGACCACTTTGTATTTCATCTTAGGAAGGCAAGAAAAACTGAAATGTAAATGCAACTGTGTATGTATCTTGAGACTGATGCTTCCTGCTCTTCTGAGGTGGTCATTACAGTAGTACAAGACTTCTGAGGTGGTCATTACAGTAGTGCAAAACTTGGTGTCCAGCTGTTGTTGATCCTGTGCCATCTAGGTATCCAGTGTCCAGTTAAGAGTCATGGTGTTTGTGGCTGGGCAGTGTTAATACAGCCCAGACAAGATTCTAGTGCTTAGGTTATTTTGGGACAGATG
This sequence comes from Protopterus annectens, assembly GCF_019279795.1. NCBI lineage: Eukaryota > Metazoa > Chordata > Ceratodontiformes > Protopteridae > Protopterus > Protopterus annectens. Next base: position 1,847,869,239 of record NC_056726.1, read on the forward strand.
TATTGAGGGGTATTGTATTTCAATAATATAGCTTGTTACTGATTTGTTACAGCAGTAGCAATCTTTATATCAAAGTTAGGGGACAATCCAACATCATACTGTTTGTTCCTGGGGCTAGACTTGGAAATGGCCTGTCTGTGTGATCCATTGTCTAGTACAGATACATACATAGGTTACATAATCAGAAAAAATTCCTGTAAGAAATGTGTATATGATTCTGGAGAGGTTCTTCATCTTTTCTGAATGCCAGATTTATGCAGTGCTAGCATGGCATTTTGTAGATTAGCAGCCTGGTCAAGGCAAGCCTTCTGTAATGTTTACAACCCTATTGATGTACTGGGTCTTGCATATTTCCTTCATGCAGGGTCTTTATGCCTAAACAGTGCTAATTGGAATTTTGGGACCTGAGGGCACCTTCAGTATATTTGTCACTTTATTGGTCTTCATCTTCACTGCTAGCATGACTTGTTTACCTGGTTTCTCTTTTTTTCATTTAATATTTCTTTGAAGGACGTTTAATTGGTGTGCAACATCTTAAGACTGCTTGTTTTTTTCAAAATCATGCCAAGGTTGTTTAGTCTGACCACCCCTAACATTGGTCTTTTCAAATAATCATTCCCTATCTCATAAAGCCAGGATACCTTGCATTCACAATGCAGCCTCCTTTCTGACTAATGCAAGGAGAAGTGATTTGAGTTGAGTGCTCCTTGTTTTTATATACCTGATTTTGACTGGCATTCCAGTAATATATTTAAAAAGTAATTTTTTTTTGTGCCTCGCAACCGTTTTGTTTCAATCTAGATTTTAAATAAGCTGTGATGTAGCCAATGCATTGAAATATTTTTTTCTTCTACAATTCATTTTGTCTTGATTGGACTCTCATAATGACGATTTGGCAGTGGCACCCAGGGCAGCGTATTTTATTAAAGTTCCAGTTTTTGTGGCTTTTAGCATAGCCCCACCCCCTCCTGGTTGGCCACACCCATTCCCATTGGCCACACCCATTCAGCTGTCTCCTGCAGCCCCCCTTTGATTTGAAGTCACCAGCTGCCACTGCTGAGTATAGTAATAGAGGACTGAGTTAGTGCATGTAGGACATATTGTTCAGGCCTTGTATCCTCTCAGTAAGGTATCTCTGTGGCTGCTCCAGTTGTTGCATGTGCCTGGGCAGATACGTGCCAAAAAGAGCATCCTATTCAATGACTGGCCTAGTTAGGGCTGAGTAAAGGGAGAAAATGACACTCCTAAATCGATACACAATCCCTTTGTTTGCAAAGTGTGCAATATAGAAGGACTTTATTACAACAGACACATTTTGGTAAAAAATAAGGTCACTGTCCACATAAGTTACCAAATGCCAAACAACTGTCTCGACTCTTAGGGGCATATTGTCAATGTGGTAGTTCCCTGGGGTAGATGACTTCCCTGAGGATATAATAATGCATTTTTGGCATTTAGTTTCAGACCATGATTCTTACACCAGTAATTTATTTGAGGCAAACCTTCCTGCAGGATATTTAAGTTATTTGGAGATTCAATGACTGCTCCTAACTTGTAGTTGTCTGCAAACTTAGCCATCCAGAGCCCTTTGCTACTGGCTTTTTCTTCAGAAAAGTAGATGCCAAACAGGAGAGATCCCAACACAAAACCCTAGAGGACCCCAATGGCGACTAGTCTCTTTGTGGAGGTAAATTCTCTTATTTTGACTATCTGTATCCTCTCTTTGAGGAAGTTGGCAATCCAGAGGGTGATATAGGGGTTTATTCCCAGTTTATTTACCTTTTCTACTGTGCCTGACTGAGGAATTGTGTCAAAAGCTTTGGCCAGGTCGAGGTATGCAGTGTGTACTCTTTTGCCTTCATCCATTGCTTTGGAGATCTTTTCAGAAAAATCCACCAGGTTGAGTAAGCATGACCTGCCCTTGATGAATCCATCTGAGATGGTCCCAGTGTTTGAAGGTTCACTATGTCCTGATTGAGGTTTTTCCATGGTTTTGCATGTGAGGCTAGTCAGACCTATGGGTCTGTAATTGCCTGGGTCTGAGAAAGGTCCTCCCTTAGGCACAGGAATGGCTGCAGTTGTTCTCCTTTTGCTTGGCAGAAAACCTCTGTGGAGGTTGAGCTAGAACAATGTTGTTAGGGGGTTGGTTAAATCATGTTTCATGCTATTTAAAATCTATCCAGAGATATTGTTAGGACCCAGTATTTTTGGCTTTTGAAAGCACTTTTAGGACTTGGTCTTGTGTGATCACTGGAGGTGAGCCTGTTTCAGGTATATCTTACGGGACATATGTTGGGGAGAGAGGGATTTAAAGTTAGAGCTAAATTTATCAACCAGTAGTTTAGTTATATCTTCAGCCTCGGTATAGGTAACATCATTCGCAATCAGCTTAATGCATTGCTGCATTATGCTTTTGAGATTACAAGTCTAACGAAAAAAATGCTTGTGATTGTGTTTGGCTTGGGTAACCATTTTAGCTTCAGACTTGGGTTTGGTGGATTTTATTAAGGTCTTGAGCTGTTTGTCTATTTCAGTGACAAGGGCTCTAACATTCTGAGAATTACTTTTCTTACTTTTGGTCATTTTTTTTTTCTTTTTATTATAAAGCTTGTTTATATTATGGTTCCACTGTGTGGGTTTGATTCTGCGGTTTGCCCTGCACTTGCTCCTAAGGGGTACAGCTGCATTTATACATCTATTTACATACTGGTATAGTATGGTGGTGTACATTTCTGCATATTCAGTGGAGTCAACTGTCTTTGGAGGGGCTTTGACGCTTGTTAATGTATCACTTTGGAGTAGGTAGTTTGCCTTAAAAAAAAATTTTAAATGTACCTTGGGTGGAAGGGATCTCTGGTTTCAGTTTTATTTCAAAGGAGACTGCTTTATGGTCAGACCTAAAAAGTGATGAAGATATGCAAGTGGTAGTACAAGATGCTCCCATATTAGTAAGGAAAAGATCCAAGATGTTATACATCCAGTGTATACTCTGGCTAATTGTTCCAGGGCATTTGTTTTAACAAAATCCAGGCATCTCTACGCTTGTGCACTAGTGGTGGTGTAGGTTTCTCAGTCTATAGTTAGATAGTTTAGATCACTTAGGAAAATGGTATTTGGTTTAATACTGAGTTATTCTAGTTCCTGTACCTAGGCATTGTGGCTTTCTTTTGTCATAGAGGGAGTTCTATAGCTAGCTAATATATGGTATGGGACCTTTCTGATGGTTCTAGTGTATCATGCTGCTTAACCAGCCTTGATGTGAGGCTGTTAGTAGACTGATACAGCTCCCCCTTTTTTCCCCTCCTGTGCAAGAGTTGGTCTAAATATGCGGAAACCCAAAAACAGGACTCAAACCTCAAAAGTGGCAACTGTTTACTCCACATAAATTAGATAAGTGCTTTCGTCCCCAAAACAGTACAATACACGAGATATCTGATGAAATCTGTTTTTGGTTTTGCTTTTTGTCTTTTTGCCATTTTTCTATAAATATGTGGAAGACATTATAGCCCTGCACAGCCAGAGTACTCTCTGCTATTTTAAACCATGTCTCAGTCATTACACTGAAGTCCCTGTCTTCCAGGATTAGAAGGACTTATAAGGAGTGGAGTTTCTTGTTCCGGCCTCAAGTATTGATCAGTAACACCTTCATATTTTGCATTGCTTGTTTCATTATGTTGGTAGGTTTATCAGGTTGGCAATGCCTAAAAAAGGCATAGTGGGGTGGAAAATGTTTTTGCCAATAATAGAAGCCCCAGAGGGGACAGATGCAAGTCATCCCTGGTAAACCAGTGTGGTCTGTCTATCATATCCTCCCAGGCTAATAAATATTGAACTCCTTTGAATGACACCAAAAAACTAAGCCAATTATTGAAGTCAATTATTTTTTGGTCATATTGCTGCACCATCCTTGCAGAAGGTGGAGTGTAGGCTCATACTTGCCCTGGACACATAGTCAGAGAACTCCATCATGTCTCTCCTTATAATCTCAAGTCATTGACACCAGCATGAATGATGACAGAGTCATATTGGTACTTGTTTTTCAAGGACTTGAGTGAGTGCATAATCTGACAGATCCTGGCAACAGACAAGCAACTACTGTAATTGATTCTAATGCTAAATCATCAAAGTTATGAATATGTAAATTAGTTTGATTTCTATTGCTCTTCACTTGACATATGCGTTTTTTGGAAATGTTATAAGCTGGTAAATGGCATGAGGAACAAAAACGAAAATGCACTTCTTTAGCGTACACTTTTTTTTGACCACTTTCATTTCAAGACTTCTTCAGAACTAAACATATCACATAAAAACCTTTCTACATATATAATACTATTCAATTAACACATCGTCACATAAAACAATTCACCACTTATAACTTAAAGCACCAGTTTAAAATCATTGATAAAACTTTACTTATTCACATATAGTTTCCTATATTCCAAAAAGCATTTAAAATTAATAACTTCGTTCAACCCTGGGGTTTTGTCTGCTTGGAGTTGAATCTGACAACAGGTTTCTCTCTGTTCTAAAAATTTTTTTAAATCTCCCCCTCTTGCATCTAAATTTGACTACTTCTAGAACTGAAAAAATAAATTTTTTATATGTCTCAAATTCAACTGTCTGCCTTTATAAGGAACTTCTTTCATCCCTATTTTTAATATTATAGTAATGTTCTGTTACTCTTTCATAAAGAGATCTAGTAGTCATTCCTACATAAAAACTGGAACATTCACTGCATAAACAAACATACACCACCCCCTTAGTTTTACAGGTTCTGGGACATTGATGTTACTAGGATAACTTAATATGTTAATAAATGGAACTTCTAGGATGTATCTACAATATCTACAATTTCCATATTTATACATCCCTTGCCTTTTCTGAGTGTGTAAATAATCTGGAGTATATTTGGTATAATCTCTGTGAAACATTTTCTTCAAATTATAATTATTAATATAAACAAAATGCGGCTTACTCCATGTAGTCTCAAACAACTCTTTATTACCCTTTAAAATCTTCCAATTATTTTCAATAATTGCCCTAATTTCTTTACTATCCACTGACATTTCTAAATTACAAGTTAAACTATAGTATTTGTCACCATCTACCATTCTTGTATTATTTCTATATGGTTCTTTTAAAATAGGCGGATATTTATCATGTCTTTTACTGTAAATGTATTCTGCTAACTTACTGAGGTATTCTTTGTCATAACTCCTTGCTATAAGCATCTCACAAATCTTTATAAATTCATCCTTTGTAACATCATCATTACTAGTCATCTGACTACACCTTATTAATTGTCCTTTGGGAATATTTTTTCTAATAAACAGTGGGTGATTACTTTTATTATGTAAGTAACTATTTACAAATGTCTCTTTTCAATGTATTTTACTTTCAAAAGTATTGTTCCCTTCATTCCATATCAAATTTACATTCAAAAAGTTCACATTGGTCCCCTGGTCTCCCAAAGTGAACCTCAAAAACTCAGATTTAACATTAATCATATTGACAAAATGTTTAACTGCGTTATAATCACCTTCTATGATAAAAAACAAATTGTTCACAAATCTATTATAATAACATACTTTAAATATTTTACTAACTTCCTTCAACATGGTGCATTCCCACCATCCCATTACAATATTAGCAAAGGATGGAGAAGCTGGTGACCCCATCACAACACCTTTCAATTATTTGAAATATTTATTATCAAACATAAAATAATTATCTAATAACACATCCAACATCTCACAATATAAATTCACTTGTTGATTAGAAATAGTGGTAAAATTCCTTAGAATATTTTTTACATATTCAATACCTAAATCATGTGGAATTGAGGTAAAAAGAGACACTACATCTACTGTAAAATAATATGGTTGTCACTTTTAAAGCTCAAATTGGTAAGAAAATTTCTCAATTCATCTAAAGTCCCACGTATCTTTGATATATGATTCGAATTTTTGTGATATAAGATTTAACACTGCATCCAAGAGAAGTGCTGTCCCTTCAATAATATAATTTGGGGAAGAAACTATAGGTCAAAAAGGGGGATTTTCTTGGTCCTTCTGGATTTTAGGAATTTCAAACAAGCTCCCTATCCTAGGTTTTTCAATTAAACAGAAGTTATAAGTATCAAAATCCAATTGTTTATTCATTAGATTATCATATAAAAAACTGTGTATCCCTTTAAATTATCTTTGTATTTCAGCAAAACTAATCTGTTCATGTTCATCTCTATTATCTAACATCTTTAACATACAATTAACATACTGTTCAGTATTCATTACTACAAGTCCCCCTCCCTTGCCACTTTTCATAATTCTGAGGTCACGATTGTTTTTTTATATCCAGCAAACATGTTTTCTCATCACTAGCCATGTTGTAATGTTTAACATGCTTGGTTTTACTTAACACAGCTCTAATTTCTGTGTAACACATACTTTCAAAAACTTTTAATGCATTGCAAAATGTAGGATTAAAACAAGAAGGCTTTACAAATTTAGAAACACTAGTTGGCATATTATCTAGCAAAAAATTCAAATTCAACTTTCTAGCATATATTTTTTAAGTTCTACCAACGTTTGTACACGGTCAGCCCTCTTTCTGAGCACAAAATTAAGTCCAAGAGACAAGACCTTAGTGTGCAACGAGGTAAAATGAAAATCAGATAAGTTAAAAATACAAGCACTGTCATTACCATTTATATTCAATTGTCTGTCGAAGAGCCTGACATCATTGTCTCCCTTGTTCTCATAGCCCTCGTTTTTCCCCCTTTTCTTTCATTTTGAAATAAAAAAGTTTTTGGTCTTGCTCCACTTGTTTTGTTTTGTGGTCCTTAGTGGTTAATAAAACAGTTGTCAGTCTCCTTAACCAATTCTATTCCTCTTGAGCTGATTTCATTTGAAGCACTAGATGTATTTGTAAAGTTACCACTGAGTCCGGTCTGAGCGTTCCGCCCCCAATGAATTGTCGTAGTTGATTGGTTAGTGGAGCTGCCCATCATTGACATACTGGTGGGAACGTTCAAATGCAAATTACTATTAAGGTTAAAGTTCTTTTTGTCATTACTTTTATTCACAAAATGAGAATAAGCTGTTGAGTTTTCATAAGCAGCAATATCTCTCACCAGGTTATTTTGTTTACATATGATAACAGTTTGTTTGTGCTGTTCTACTTCGTGAAGACAAGCTGAATAATAAGTGTTTTCTTCTACTTTGAGTACAAAGCTGATCTAATTTAATAATATCAGCTCTTAAAGTGTCCATGACCTTTTGATTATTGTCGATCAATAACGCTAACAGTTCTAAACCAACATGATTGAAAAAATGAACAAAAACAGTGTAAAAAGAGTCATTCATGATGGTTCCATTAGGACACTTAAAAAACTTAGCCCTTTAGGCACAATTTTTAGTTCAAGACACCTCTCCAAATACTTGTTTTCCAAATCCAAACTTCTGTATTTCTTTAGCAGTTTAAACATTTTATCACAGGATTCTTTGTATTCATTGTTAATTCCAGACATAGTATTAAAGCTAGAATTAAAAAATGGATCTTGACTGCTATTGAGAGCTGAGGTAACATCCACATATTGTATATTATTATATTGTTCATAGTCATTATTAGTTACCTGTGTGGTCGATCTATTTATTCTGGCACATTCTATCACTGTTTCTCTGTCGTCTTCAGCACTAATAGCCACCTCTTCAGGTCTGCTGTTTTTTGGTACCGATTTTATAAATTTTTTCTGAATATCCAATATAGTATTCAGCAAAAGCTGGATAACATCAGGTCCTCCAGTACCAAAATTGACTAGTGAATTAGGATCCATCATGGTATCAAGAACAGCCTCAGCCATAAGAAGCCAAAACAGAAACCAAGGAAAAACTTCCACCAGTATAAAAACCACCAAAACAAAACAAAATACTGGTAAATGGCATGAGGAACAAAAACAAAATGCACTTCTTTAGCATAAACTATATTCTGACCACTGTCATCTCAAGACTTCTTCAGAGCTAAACACATCACATAAAAACCTTTCTACATATATAATACTACTCAATTAACACATCGTCACATAAAACAATTAAACACTTATAACTTAAAGCACCAGTTTAAAATCATTGATAAAACTTTACTTATTAACATATAATTTCCTATAGTTCAAAAAACATTTAATATTAATAACTTCGTTCAACCCTGGGGTTTTGTCTGCTTGGAGTTGAACCTGCCAGATGATGTATTAATTGAGTAGTATTATATATATGTAGAAAGATTTTTATATGATATGTTTACCCCTAATTCACTTCTGATGTTAGTATATATAGTAAGGGGGGTGTGGGGGGTGCAGCCCCCCACATTGGGGGGTGTGGCTGGCTTAGCACCCCCCCCCCCCACACACACCTATTTTAAAAGTTGTAAACCATAGACATGGATTCTCACAAGTCAAATTAATAACTCTTTCCAGAAAATAATATATGCCCAACTATGTTGGGGGCATACCACATTATGGGGGAGCTGTGCACCCACCACATTCCCTAACTATATATACTAACTCCAGGATCACACTACAGTGGGGAACAGGGCATATACCTGTTTAGATTAAATGAGTTTCAGTCAAATGTGTTTTCAGTGAAGTGAGCTTTCAGTGAATTGTGCTCAGGGACTTCATTTTTCAGTGAAATGAGGCTTTGACAAAATGAGTTTCAGTGAAATGTGTTTGCTATCAGACAAAGTAGACCTCTATATTATATATATAAATATATATGGGTGTACTAAAATAATTAAAACACCCAAATGTTAATGTTGATAATGCTAAAACAAAGCTATGAGTAAAATGTTGACACATCAATATGCATGCTCCAAGAGACAGCCCTGAGGTATGCAAGTTATAAACATTTTTTTTTGCTGCATTCCCCACACTCCCTGATACTTATACTTATTTCCAACTCTAAGATCTCACTATACCAGGGAAAGGGCATATTCCACAACCCCAATATTGTGGCAATCTTACCCTACTGTCAATCATCTGTTTTGTCAGCCAAATTATGGAGACAATACAGCTGTCAACTGTTCCAACTTTTGAGCAAGGTGATTGAACTCGTACATTTATTTATTTAGTTAGTTATTTTGTTTACCAAGGTAGCACACTGATCACAATAGGTCATTTGGAGGTACAGCCCATGTGAAGAAATTCACAAAAAAAAGAACAAATTCACAAAGAAGGTGCTCACAGAAAGTAGATAATCCCATAGATAACTGATGCAATATGTGCATATTATTAACAGAGTAGAAAACAAATGAGAAATAATTTTAGTAGTAAGTACGAGAGGGATGCAGCAGGTGAAAACAGAGGATCAAAGCAGGAATGATAAAGGTGAGGAGGGAGTCAGGGTATTTGTCCAGTAGAAAAGCACTTGCAGTTAGAGTTTTGGTGGGTGTACCTTTTGAGATGAACTCTGAACTTGGGAAAAGAAGAAACTTATTTTTGGTGAGGGGAGAGGGACTGATAGAATTTGTGTGCAAGAACAGAGAAGAAATGATCAGTACAGTATAGTGCAGTTTGGATTAGGGTTTCTGGAGTAAAGGAGTTAACTTGGAAAGGGTGTGTAAGTTGTACATAGTGGTTTTGCTAAGGAGATTAGCTGCAAAAGGTGGGAACGCACCTAGCTGAAGTAGTTTGAAAAGAAGAGACCCTTGGAGTAGCTTAACTCAATAAGACACTGGTAGCCATTTGGCTTTGGAGAGGGTGATGCAGTGTTCTTCCTGAGAGGGAGAACTGGAAATGAATCAGCAGATTTTGTTTTCAATGGACTGTAGAGTGGATGAGCTTTTTTAGAGGCTGTTGCTAGTATTGGGAGCCCATATTCAAGATGTGCAAGGTGGGCTCCTTTGCCTATTGCAGGTCTAGCTGGTCTGGAGAGAAAGGGAGATATTTTCTACAACCAAAGTAGAAGAGAACTGATGTTTTGCTGGTGTTTTCAATGTGGCTTTGGAAGTTAAGTAACTGGTCTAGTCATAAACCTAAGTATTTAAAGGATGTGGTTGTTTTTACTAGAGGAACCACTGTGATCTGCAATGCTAAGATCTTTAGTTTTTTTTCAGTTTTTGTGATGTTTCAAATAACATACTTTTTGTTTTGGAGGGATTTAGCAGTAGCTTATTGTTGTTTAGCAAAGAATAAAAGGAATGGAGGTCAGAATGAAGCTGGGTTTGAAAAGTTGAATATGAGTGAATTGATCAAAAAATAGCCATATCATCTGCATAAAAACTAAGAGGAAGATTAGAGAGATCAGAGGGTACCACACACACTAATGTCACATTAATACAGCATATTTATGGGGCACTGATATATATATACATATATATATATATATATATATATATATATATATATATATATATATATATATCCACGTACACACACACACACACACACACATATATATATATATATATATATATATATATATATATATATATATATATATATATGGCTCTAGGACTATTGAACGAAAGTTCAATAGTCCGAATCCACATTCACTGAACACACTTTAATGTAAGTGCTTTTACAGAAAAAGCACTTTCATTAAAGCACGTTAAAAGAAAACATTAAAAAACAATTAAAAAGTGTTTATGCAGGGGGCAAGCCCCCCTGCACCCCCCTACTTTAATATTCTCACTCCGAGATAGCACTACAGTGGGGAAAAGGAAATTTTCCCTTATCCGCACCCTAGTACAACCTCCACAACAGGCATACTTACATGAAAGTGCTTCTTCAGTGAAAAGCACTTTCGCGTAAGTATTCCCAGCCATTTCACATTTGGTGAAACGGCTGTTCGAGCATTAGTCCTAGACCCATATATATATATATATATATATATATATATATATATATATATATATATATATATCTACTTCTAAATTTTGAAGTTTCAAAACTTTTAATTTCTTATGGTTGACACCATAAGATGGAAGTTTTGAAACTTCAAAATGTAAATAAGAAAAAATAAAAACAAAAAAATATTTTTTTATGTTGTTGCAGAGGGGAAAGCCCCCTGCACCCCCCACACTTCCTGCTAATTAAATATACCAACTCTGAGATCACACTACAGCGAGGAAAAAGGTAAATATGCCATCCCACACTATACAGCAATCTAAATTTTGAAACTCTGAAATTTAGAAGTAGACGCATGCACACACACACACACACACACATATATATATATATATATATATATATAGTATAAATATATATATGTATATATATATATATATATATATATATATATATATAGTATAAATATATATGTGTATATATATATATATATATATATATATATATATATATATATATATATATATATATATATATATATATATAGGATGGGTGTATCTGATGAGATTTGTGGCTGACATTAAAATAAAATGAAGCTATCTTACTCCTCACTTCGGCGGACCAGCCATCCACTGCCATAGAAAGGGGAAGTTAGGAGTATTAAAAACTGTAATCCTGCTAGGTAATAGCAACAGTCTGCATCTTTTTCTTCCCTTTCTCCTGTCTTTGGATGTTGGAAGAATGGAGGAACTAATGGGCCAATATGACATGACAGTTTGATGGCCATGGAGTACTAAGGGTAAAAACTACCAAGCAAAATACTTTCTCCTTGTTATTTCTTTAGTATAGATGTTACATCATTGTGAAAATGTCAGCAAGTAACCAGACTGACAACGTACTACTGTATCCGTTATTATTTATTTTACTTAAACATCACTGTCAGAGCTATTTCAATTCTATTATAAAATGACTCAATGAAAGTCTCTCAAAACCCATGCACCCTAGATTACACCGTCTCTGAAGAAGAGAAAACAATGTTCAGTTTATATATTCTTTTTAAAGCAACAGATGTTGTTTTTCAATGTCCTTGCAGTTTGCATGATTGATTTCTGTTTCATGTCCTTCTTTGGTTATTTTCTTCTTTGCTGTATCTGAAGACTTCACAAAAAGTCCCTGTTGCAACTTTCTTTTTTGTATATCCAAAATATTGTTAACAGGATGTCATTTACAGTTTATGTCTAGCCCACAAAAACAAATTAATCTGGACAACCATATTTACAGTAAAGCTAACTATGCATGTTTTATTTTCGCAGGTGTCAGACACATAGCCATTATTATTTATCTATTCTTAACTGCTTTCATGCTTGCTTAAGCAAGTTGTCTTATGCGGTTCAGCCTTGCAGTTTCTTGCAGTTCCTGCTTTTACAGAGTAATATTTATTTCAAAATCTTGTTGCAAGTTTAACCCTTGCTTTACCAGTCAAAACCTTGTAAGAAGCATACAGCCTTTGCATTGAAGCATGCATTTAATTGCTTTGGGGAAAGTATATTTAATTTTATATAATCTCTATCAATAGAAATGCCTACTTATAAAGCTTTCACAATTACCATATATACATGATTATGTTCATCTTTGTGACTTTCTGATTTTACCTTTTCTACCATATTCTTTTCAACTTTTCTTACTGTATCTTTCATCTTCACATGAGATGTGTACTTTTTTACCACTGGATTATCTCCACTAGATTTTCTATGTTTTGTGCTTCTCCAAATAGTACTTTTTCCCTGAAACCTCTGAAGAATACCTATCACCCTTTTTTCATAAAAATTCTTAATCTTTCACAGAATAACTATGATTTCCATGCTGTTTCCAGCTACTAGAATTCTTTCCATCATTCCCAGAATATACATAGGTTCATAAGTAAGTACTAAACTAACTGCCTTTGCGGGCCATTTTAAGCCAAGCCTGTTTCCCTTTTGAAATATAACCATCACAAACCACTCTTTCAACTGTCTGTTTCACAGTTTCACTTCCCTCCATCCTAGTATAAGCCTTTTTTCCTTAACACACTCTGCCATCATATCAGTCACAAAACAAACCCTCATATTTGATATTACTTCTTTGCCTCCTTCACCATTTCTTTGAAGACTACTGTCAGCAAGTTGTCCTTGTTTCCTTTGCATCTGCTAATGGGGAGATTCCCTACCCTTACCAGAGTGTAAGGTAGATGAAGCTTTATCTGACATAGAATATATTCCCAAAGTGAAAATCCCTGATAGCTGTTTTTCTATAGGTAATAACTGTCAGCATGGTTTTAAGTGTGCACCTATCGGTGAAGCAAAGTTCTTTGACTCCTTTTTCCTTGTTAATTTGCAGCCAAGGAGTATATATCTGTAAGTAAGGGACATGTTGGAAGTAAAGCCCCTCCCACTGAAGCACGGTGGTGTTTGCACCATTTAACAGAAGATTGTTTTGTTCAGTTAGTCCTCTTAGAGTCTTTAAAGGTTTGCTTTATCCATTTGAAGCTACTACCAAGTGAAATTTGTGAGACAATGGAACCCTTCTGAGTGTATTTAAATTTCATTTTTTTCTTAGTAATACTGTAATATCCTTTATATTCATTCTGTTTGTATAAACACAGTTCAAACCTATTATTATTATTATTATCATCATCATAGGATCATAGGTAGTTACTAGGCTATTAGCCCCGAGGCCCTTACAAACCTAGCCAAGAATTTAGCCCATGTTTTGACAAGTCAGCACCTAATGCCCCTGTCCAGCAGGGACACAGGTGGAATCCCAGGGGTGTATTTTCTGTTCCCCATCCAGTTATCCAGGTTCATGGGTTCATAGATTTATAAAATAGTACTAGGCAAACTGCCGTTGTGAGCCATTTTAAGCCTAGCCACTTACCCAATGTGAGAATCAAATCCTGCAACTTGGGTCTATAAGGTAAGCACCCTAACCATTAGGTTGCACTTAAAAAGGGTTAATGAGGTACTCTGCTTGACATGGAGAGGGAGTCTATTCCACAGAAGGGGAAGTCTCTGGGACACAAATCTGTCAGCCAATAAGTCCTACTGATGTCGCAGACCAGGTTGAGTTTGTGCATGCGGGTTACTCGCGTGGAGCTTGACTTGCAGAATTGCAGCAGTCTCATCAAGGTGGAGTCTGACATTGCTTTGTATGCCAGACAGAGGTCAACTCTGAGGAGTCTGTATGAGAGTGAATAGAGGGATAGGGTTTTAGCCTATCTGTGTAGGGCAGATGTTTCAGGCCCTGGATTCTCCTGGTGAGGAACCTCTGTGGTCTCTCCAGCTGCTGCATGTGCTTTGTCAGATACATGCTGAAAGTGGAATTGTACTCAATAATGGGTCTTATAAGGGAAGAATACAGGGATGTTTTGGCCTCATTACTAATGAGGTGGGCCATGTAGAATGCTTGCCGTACAACGGAGGCAATATGGTGGTCAAAAGTCAGTTTGCTATCAACCTGGGTGCCCAAGTCCCTCACAACTGATTGCATGCTTAGGACCTTGTTATTAATGTGATAATTTGTGGGGACATCACTCTCCCCAAAGGGGATGATAATGTATTTTTTGGCATTCAGTTTAAGGCCATGTTTCTGGCACCAGTCATTTGTTTGGGTGAGACCCTGTTAGAGGATGTCCACATCACAAGGGGAATTGATGACAGCACCCAGCTTGCAGCCATCTGCAAACTTGCTCAGCCATAGCCCACTGCTTTTGGCCTGCACCTCAGAAAAGTATATCCCAAACAACAGAGGCACCAAGACTGATCCCTGGGATACACTGCTCATTACGGGTCTACTGCTTGAGGTAGCTTCCCCTGTTTTGACTAGGTGGATTCTATCAGTCAGCCAGTTTGCTACCCATCTGGTAACATATGGATTGATGCCTAGTTGAGAGAGTTTATCTATTATACCTGAGTGGGGAATAGTTTTGAAGGCTTTGGCCAGGTCATGGTAGGCAGTGTGCACCATCTTCCCCTCATCCATGGCATTGGTGACTGTCTGAAAGAAGTCAACCAAATTTAACAGGCATGACCTCCCCTTGACAAAACCAAACTGTGTGTTATTGAGTGTTTGGAGGTTGCCAATGTCCTTGTTAATGAGATCCATGATAATCCATTCAGTGGCCTTGAAGATCAGGCTAGTTAGGCTGATGGGTCTATAACTTCCCGGATCGGTGGACGCTCCACCTTTGTGCAAAGGGATGACAGTGGCTGTCCTCCCCTTGGCTGGGATGAAGCCAGTACTCAGACTTTTGTTGAATAGAGTGCCCAATGGTGCTACAAGTTACTGCCTGAATTCATGTAGGATGCAGCCTGGGATGTCATCAGGTCCCATGGAGGCTGTATTTTTTGCCTTTGAGAGGGCAGTGATGGCTTCCTCCCGAGAGATAAGGGGAGAGGAGCAGGTGCAGGGGATGTCCACATTTGCTGATGGTGAGACAGAGGGGTGAAGTTTTCACTGAACCTATCTGTCAGCAGGTTAGCTATATCTACAGCATTTGTGTATGTGGTGTCCTTGACCAGCAGTTCTGAGCAGATCTGAGTGCTTCCTTTGAGATTGCAGACATATGTGAACTTTATGAAGAAGGCCTTATGATTTGTCTTTGGTAGATATGGCGAGTTTGGACTCGAAGTTTGCTTTGGAGGATTTCACTAGTGCTCTTATTTGTTTGTCAGGCTAAGGAGAGATTGTTTCCAATGAGGCAATTGCTCCTTCTTGGTCCTGGACAGCATTTTTTCCCTTTTATTATAGTTTATTTATTGCAGATGTCCACCAGACAGGTTTACTCTTCATTGAGGAGGATGATTCTGTCCTGTTTGATATTCCTGATTCCATGCAACTATATAAATGCTTGTATAGTACTTTGGCACAGGTTTGGACATATGTGTCAGTTCCTATGGGGGGGGGGCTGTGAAGCTGTTTATACCTTCCTTCAGGAGGTTGTAATCAGCTCTAGAAAAGATTTTTGTTTGACCCTAGCTGAGGGAGGGGGGGTCGGAGAAGATGGTGACTTAGAATGTGACTGCTTTGTGGTCGGATCTTAGCAGGGAGGATGATACTGTAAGGACACTGCAGTTGTGACTCATTATTATTATTATTATTATATGTGCACCTCAACAGCATCCCTAACTCCTATAGACTCTCTACCTTACTGCATCAATACTCCATCACTTTACATCATATAACTTGTCATATTGCATTCCTCCTTTTTGCCAGCATGATCCATTAGCACACCTCCTGTAATCTTGCATAAACCGTATTAACCTTCCAGCAATCTCTTTTCTAGTGCTGCTTTACTGTGACATGCACAATCCATATCACCCCCATAAATGCCTCTGCAAGAGCTTCTTCCTCTCCACATGCCCCTGTCAAAAGTAGCACTATTTTAATTACTTAATATTACTCGCCATTTATTCAGCTACAAACATCACTACTTTGCCACAGGCTTACTTAATCTACCTCCAAACACTACTCCCTTACCTCACTGCCATGACTTACATTGCTCCTAACCTTGTTCCTGTTAAGCCTAGCAAAAGCATCATCCATTCTGTTTCCCCTTCTCCATGTCATACTTATACCTTCTCTCTCTACTGCTTCCTAGTTATCCCTCCTACTTAATATTCTTTGTGCACTCCTATAGAAACAACTCCTTAAATCATATGACTGTCAGTAACCTTATATGACTCTTACATCTTTTTCTACCTGTACTCTCTCTATTCCCACTATTAACTTACCTTACCCGCCCTCCCTCTACAAATACGCTCCTGAGGCTACACTCATACCTTTTCCACATCTATTCCTACTATCCCCTCTATCACGCCCTACCCTTCTCTACTCGTGCTATCCTACTTCTTCACCAGTGTAATCTGTTAGCATATTTCATGACCTCTAGAATATTAATAATCATTATGATAATCATCTATTGTGTAAATAATGCATCTTCCTATTATCAGGCTTTCCATATAATTTATGCTTGAACACTATGCCTTTATTATGTCTGCTGAGTTTTTATTCTGACAAGCTAATGCCGAGTTTTTCAAATTTTGTGCTTGAATGTTATGGCTTTATTATATCTGTAAAGTTCTCATTCTGACAAACTAATGTGCCATTTTCAAATCTGTGCTTGAATGTTATGACTTTATTACATCTGTTTAGTTTTTCATTCTGTTAACCATATGTATCTTGAGCTTTTCTCTCCGGGCCTCCACTGAAAATGGGTACCTTGTGACCCAGTTAGACTTTTCCCGTTAAACAAATGACAAATAAATAATAAATAAATTAATATACACATCTATACATGCAGACACATACATGCAGACACACACAACAACAACAACACACACCTCTCCCCTTCTCTTTTTGTGTTTGAGCTAGTAATCCCTCAAAACACCAGACATTTAACATACTTATAGTAGTGTAGTATAAATTTCAGTTTAAATTTGTTATATGCTATTATTTTTATGTATCTATTGTTTATATTACTTTTTGAGTTGTGCTGCTAAAATGGCATTATGACTTAAAATATCCATCATTTAAAATAAAAAACAGCAGTGAGAAATGGTAGAAGAGTTGGTTCACACAATGATGTGAAATGTCAAGCCAGGGGACTATCACTTTATTAGTTTTCTCATTCCAGCTGAACACAGTAAGAATGGAAGTTACATGCTAACATAATTATTTACATTATACAATGTTAATAGCCATGCCATAATATAAATTGTAAGGGGAATGTTATGTATTAATTTGCAGAAGTGTAATTATTTATATTTAAATCAATTATATTTTCAGCAATGAGTATGAGGTTATGTTTAACTAGAAACTGTAATAGCATGGCATGAAATCGTAGAAACTTCAGTAAATCACATCACATACTCATTTGTAGAGAAAAAAAATGGATCCCATGTAATTTCACTACTTCTGTCTATGACATAAAAATAAGATTTTAACATGACGTCATTAACTGGATGGTGAGTGTGTAAAAGATAAACAAACCCTGCAATCTGGGTCTGTAAGGTGAGTACCCTAAACATTAGGTTGCCACAACAAATGCAAGAAATTAAAGTAATAAAATTATGTAGTCTAATAAGCACAGATACAGCTGAATAGCCCCCAAATCAATGCAAAGTCCATCAGGCAGCATTGTGTAGAATGCTATTGTGTGCTTAAAGCTGGCATACACTGCAATTAACTAATAGGAATATTATGCTTTCATGCTTAGTTGTAGGTAGTCCTAGTCTGGGTAGGTTTACCAGTTAGATATTGTATGCTGTGATTAAATGACTGGGGCTCCTAAGAAATGGTGAGCTAGCCAGAACCTGTATTTTACCTTACCTTTACAAAACCATGATCCATCTTGTGGAGCATAATACCCTGACTCCAACACATTGGTTCTCTGCCTGACTATTGCTGGTCTCTGTCTGCATTTGATTTTCACACCCACTCACCCTTCTGCTCTTGTACTTTTAAACCGGGTGGCTTTTGAGTTGCCCACCCCTACTATAAATCTGATTTTGGACACTCCTCCCCATCCCATTTCATCAACTCATTCTACTGAGTACTGAGATATCAGCTGGGAGACCCTGCTCCTTAGTCTCTTAAACTTGAATTATCTTCTGTTTCCTCCCTTCCACTTACTAAAACAATTTCATTTTATTCAGATGCTTTTACTGCATTTTTGATTCTTCCTACTTTATTTTGCTTTTTGCTGCATATTCCTAAAGTGTTCAGTTGTATTTAATCTGCTGGTTTTATTATTGCTTGCTAGCAGCCTGATTATATTGTAACTGTTATTCTAAACCTCTTAATTTTGATTTAAGCACTTGGGCTTCAATCTAGTTATCTTACATAAGCAAAGTTTGTGGCAGGAGAGGTAGCTTACACTCTTCTGAGTTGGAAATTGCTGGTTGAAGGCTTATTTTGTCTGTTATGCTAAAAGTGCCTTAGTTATAGTTTAAGCACTTGAGTTCCAGGCCAGTTATTTTACATTAAGAAGATCTGTGGTCTACACTCGTATGGCATTACTGTCTAGACAGATTTTTTTAACTACTGGCATTTGCGCATAGCTAAGCATTGCTCATCATGTTCCTAGTTTTATTGACCTATTCAATATATAAAATTTCCTCAGTCTTCCCTAGTAGATCAGTAGCCATGGATATGCACTTCCAAACTATCTCTGTGATCAGTCTGGTTGACATGGGTATTCTGAGACAATGTGGCAATTGCCTTATGTACACTGACAACCCACTTATTCTTAACAAAACAGATAAAGAACAAGAGAGATGTAAATACATTTAATGCTAGAGGAAAAACTCTGTCATACAACCAAAACTAATCCTGTAGAAGTTGTCAGTGACACTTGCACCTTCTCTGCTGCACAGAGTAAAGACCCTACACATGAAACTACTTATGCTGAAGCACTTAGAGGTAACCTTACTAAAACACTAAGACTTCCTGCACTGTACAATCAAAGAAAGCATCCTCAGCCATCACATAAACACTCTGTTAAAATACCATCCACAGATACACATGGTAACTCTGTATCCAATGCCTCTAGTGCCAAGTCCTTAAGGCAGACCAGCACACAGATAAATTTCCTGGTCATCGATGATTCTATAGTGAGACACACCGATGTCCCCCTCACCAGACTGAATAAGGAGAGAGTAATGGTTAACTGCCTTTACGGGGCTAGGATCCATCAAGGTTCATAGGTTTATAGGAGGCTACTAGGCTAATGGCCCTAGGGCCTTTACAAGCTTGTCTATGTAAAAGCCTGTGTACCCTAGTAGTTGTTCTCAGAGCAATTCTATGATCAGCACCAACTACCATTGTCCATGAAGGACATAGATGCCACCCCTGGGGTGAATTTACTGTCACCCAGCTAATTGTTAAGGTTGTTCTTAAATAGGGTCATTGAGTAGCTCTGTTTCATGTCAAGCAGGAGCTTATTTCACAGGAGTGGCAATCTCTGGGAGATATACCTGTCTCTTCAATATGTTTTGTTAATGTCATAGGCCAGGTTAAGATCCCTGGAGTGAGTGACTCTTGTCCCATTTGATTTGCTGATGTGCATCATTTCCATTTGGGCAGAGTCAGAGTCTGTTCTGTAGGCCAGGCACAGGTCGCATCTCAGCAGCATGTATGATACAGAATACAGTGACAGGGCTTTCAGTCATTTCATGTAAGTCACATTTTGGTGGCCCTGGATTCTCTTGGTTAGAAACCTCTGTGGTCTCTCCAATTGCTGCAAGTGTCTGATGAAATACATACAGAAAGGAGAATTGTACTCAGTTGTCTGATAAGGGTGGAGTACAGTGGAGTTATAACCTCCTTGGTCTTGAATTTGATGCCCTTATTTATGAGATGTGCAATGTAGAAGGCTTTCCTTACCACTGTGAACACATGGTGATCAAAGTTTAATTGCTATCAACCTGTGTTCCCAAGTCTCACACCATTGGGTTTGAACTTAGGGGGATACTATCTATATCATAATTAGCATGGGCAACGTCTTTGCCAAAGGAGATAATGCACCATTTTTTTTAGTTGGTGACTTTAGCGCCAATTATTTATTTGCATCAGCCCCTTCTGTAATGTGTTTAAATCATTGGGAGACATCTGCAAAATTGGCAAGCAACAGGCCATCTACTTTTGCCTGGACCTCAGAGAATTAGATTCCAAACAGTAGAGGGCCCAGCACAGATCCCTGTGGTACTCCATTGGTAACTGGTCTACTGGTGGAGGTGGACTCCCCAACTTTGACAGTGTGCGTTCTGTTGGTGAGTCAGTTGGCTACCCATCTACTGATGTATGGGTTAATCTCCATCTGTGTGAGTTTCTCAATGGTCCCTGAGTGGGGAGTGTGTCAAAAGCCTTGGCTAAATCAAGATAGGCAGTATGTACTGCATTGCCCTCATCCAGGGCTTTGATGACATTCTCAAAGAAGTCTACAAGGTTTAGTAAGCAAGATCTACCTTTGACAAAACCAAACTGGGTGGGTCAAGAGTTTGAAGGTCGCCTTGTGTCCTTGTTGATAAGGTCCATGATGATTCTTTCTATGGCCTTGCAGATATGGCTGGTTAGGCTTATGGTTTGATAGGTTCCTGGATTGGTTGATGGACTCCCTTTGTGCAAGGGAATTACTGTTGCTGTTTTCCACTCTGCTGGAACAAAGCCAGTGCTCAGGCTATGGTCAAAGAGAGTCCCAAAGGGTTCCACTAGGATTTGTTTTAGATTGTTTAGTAAACAACCTGGGAAGTTATCTGGTCCACAGAGACATTATTTTTGATCTTGAAGAGCACTTGTATAACATGTTCTTTGGAAATATCCAATAGAGGACTGGTGTCAGGAATGTTTTAGGGTATGGCTGGTGGGGATAGGGGGATAAAGTTATTGCCAAATCTGCCAGCTAGCAAGTTAGCAATTTCCTCAGGTTCAGTGTGAGTGGTACCATCCACTATAAGTTTAGCACACAGCTAGGCATGCTCTTTTAGGTTTTGGGCATAGCTGAAGAATGCCTTATGGCTGTCTTTAGCTAGGGATGCTAATTTAGTCTCATAGCTAGCCTTAGAGGACTTTACAAGATATCTGATTTGATTGCTCAAGCTGTGGAGGGTATTCTTCCTCTGTTGAGTGAGTTCCTTCTTGCTCTTAGATATCAGATTCTTTCTTTTGTTATATAATTATTTATACTTACAGTGCACCAGGGTGGTTTGATTTTTCCTGAGGACCTGATTTTAGGCCTGTCAGGTACAGCTGTGTCAATACATTTGTTTAAGTGATTATATAGAACATTTGTGTACTCTTCTGTACAGGAGTCATTGTTGGCTGTGTTAGCAAGGGCTTTAAAACTTTTTATACCATCATTTAGTAGGCTATAGTTTGCTTTGGAGAAATTTTTCAGTTTTTTTGCTCCTGTGGGGGTATCAAGTTTGATATTTTCTTCAGATGGGATTGATTTATGGTCTGACCTTAAAAGGGAGGGCAAAACACAGGGGGTAGTGCAGTGACTCCCCACATTGATGGGCACTAGGTCTAGGACATTTGACCCCTTTTAGTGGAGCAGACCAACTGTTCTAGGGCATTTGAATTAACAAAAAACAGGAAACTCATTGCAGTCATGTCTGTGCTCATGTAAGTCACCCAATCAATGGAAGGATAGATGAAATCTCCCATGACCAAGGTGTTTGGCTGTATACTGAGTGACTTTAGCAAGTCCAGGTAGGTGGTGTGCTTTTCCTGGTTCATAGTGGGGCCCTGTAGCTAGAGATGATGTTGTAGGGTATTTTGCCTATAGTTATTTGGAGCTGGAGTTGCTTAAGAGAGTCGTGCTGTTTTACCAGTCTCGAGGTGTATTTGGATTTAATGAAGATGGATACACCTCCACCTTTGGTTCTTTCATGCTAGTTTTGAGGTCTGGATGTGTGAAAGGCATAGTAGCCTTGTATGGCCGGGGTGGTGTCTGTGTCCTTGAATTAAGTCCCAGTGACTGCACAGACATCAGCATCTTCCAAGGTGGGGAGTGCTTCCAAGGAGTGCAGTTTACTATTTAGGCACCTAGCATTAAGCAGCATGACCCTGAATTTGTCTTTAGTGGATTTCTTTACATCAGAAGTTTTGTTGTTTTGACATTGCCTAAAAAGGCACTATGGGTGAGGCAAGCATCTTTGCCAGTATCCGAAAGCCTTGAGAAGACAGGTGAAAGCCATCTCTGGCAAAGCAGTGTGGTCTATCAACCATGTCTTCCCAGGCTGTCAGATACTGGATCCCCCTGGAGTGACACCAGAAGCTAAGCCAATTATTGAAATCAATCATTTTTTGTCTTCATTGTGGCATCATGCTAGGTGAATGTAAAATTCTGCTTAGGGTTAGGGACATACCTGCCTGTGACACATAATCTGAGAGGTCGTCATGTCTCTCTTCATATTGTCCAGAGAGGTATGTCTCTAGTCTTTCACTCCAACATGTACTATGACAGAGTCATAATGGTAACTGGTGACTTCAGTCCATGCGTGATTTGACAGTTCCTGGTACCTGACAGGCAGCTGACCATGACCTTCTGCTTGTCTGACCTGGTAAGGGGGACATCTGCGTGTCTCACTATTGAGACACATATGACATTAGGGTTTGAAGTGTTTTGCCTTAGGGGCTTAATTGTTGAGACACTGATATGTGTGTTGTTATGTGTAGTTGTGGATTCTGTTTGTGTAGCAGCATGCGTAGGATGTTTCTGCTTGAGAGGTCTCTGATCTTTTGGTAGGCTCTTAGTGAGTACCTCTGTGTATGTGGGTTTAGGTGTCTTGACCTTATCTTGTGAGTGGAGAGGAATGTGTGCTGACAACCTGTTTGATGTCTTGTTTATTGTTACATGACCGGACTTATTCTAGTTTCATGGTATAGTTACATCTCCAGCACATTGTATTTGTTTGCTTTAGGAGCAAGTAATTGTCAGTATACATGAAGCAATTACTACAATGCCTTACGATGTCCATGTCAATCAGGCAGGCTGGAGAAATGTTAGGAAAGTGACTGTCCATAGTAGAAGGCAATTCTTAAGTACTAATTTCTGAGAGGGAAAATTAGATCAGCTATTGCTCTGACATTAACAAGGGGACTTATTCTATAGCAGATCAGGATGGAAAGTGGGGCAACTATACTCACTGCTCAGCTGAGCTGCTTGCAGTGCAGAAGTGAGCATATGCATTGTCCACAGAGCAGCAGGCAACATAGTAATCAGGAGGCCAAAAAGGCATCCGAAAACAAATACAGGGGTAATAACAACTACCAAGGCGAGAATAATCATGGTAATGCAAATTTTCGAAGGCAAGGCTCAGGTTATAACCTGAGGCAGGGTCTCCCCCAAGTGACCTCCAACCCAGTGTGGAGGCAACAACAGTATCCCAAACAATGGAATCACCTTCCCTGAATTGTGAGGTGACTTTAAAATTTTCAATTTCTCATGCTTAACCATAGATTCAGTACTGGCGGACCTTCTTGCTAAAGGCCAGACATTTGTTCCTACGTCTAAAGCCAACATTGTTGATTCAGTTATTGACTTGAGGTTATTTATCAGGAAACTGAATTTTAAAATTTTGTTTGGCCAAGAGAACAATGTAAATAACCCATTCTATATAACTAGCACATTTTGTCCACAAATTCACCCTACTTTGTTACTGTATGAACAAACGTGTGAATTAGACCTGTATAATTTACTTGATATTCAAAGAAGAGGTACAGACAGGCACAATAATACAACAAAAGTGGAATGTCAGGCACTTAGGTTTTTACAGGAAGCACAAGTTAGGGTGATGCAGGCGGACAAGGGTGGAGGGCTAATTATAATGAATAACAATGATTATCAATCAAAAATGGAGAAAATTATATGAACAGACGCCTATAGAGAAATGTCACATAACAAACTGAACATGGCCTATGGAAGGATTCGGTCACTAACAGAACAGAAGAACTGTTTATAGAGGCCAGAATTGATGTAGACATTTATAATTATATTAGCATGCCAGCCCCCAGAATTCCAATCCTATTTGGGATCCCCAAAATCCATAAATGCATTAATGATCCCCCAATGAGACCTTTAGTGGATGCTAGGGGAAGTATAACATACGTGTGTGCAAAATACATAGACTTTCAGTTGAAAACATATGTAACGTCACAGCCACAGGTTTGTAAAGATTCCTGGTCATTTTTAGCTAACATCCAAAAGTTGAAGTTCAGACATAATCTGAACTTCTTGACAATTGACGTGAAGGATCTTTACACGTCTATCCCACATGTGGAAGGGATTGAATGGCTTAGATTGCTACTACATGAGCTAGGAGCATCTAATGATGAAATTAGTCTCTTGGCAGAAATGGTAGAACTGGTTTTATCAAACAACTACATTACATTTGGTGGAAAATTCTATGCCCAAACAGCAGGCATAGCCATGGGGTCACCATGCGGGGCTAGCTTTGCTAATTTGATCATGGCATATTGGGAGAGGGAATTTGTGTTCAAGGTATATAATATTATAAATAAAATCCAATTTTATACTAGGTATCTGGACAACACTTTTATACTGATAGATGGGAAAGTGAAAGAGGCGGAAAATCTAGTGTCCTACTTTAATAATACAACAACTTCATTTTAAAATTTACTTTCACATATAATGAAACTAACATTGCCTCTTTGGATGTCTTATTGAGTAAGGACTTACATAAAAACAGTTATTTTGTAAACATCTATAGAAAAGACACATATTCTAATGCCTTCCTTCATTTTACTAGCTGCCACCCTTTGGTCCAAAGGAGGTCTGTAGTAAAAGGACAATTAGTCAGGGCTGCCCGGATGGTGACTAGGGAAGATGATTTTTCACGAGAATGTGATAGGTTAGGAAACATGTTCTCCAAAAGAGGATATCCGACCCAACTGATCAGGGAACTAACTGAGGAGGTAAAAGGGAAAAGATCGAGAAGCCTTTACCAACCTATTCTGTTTGACATACAGGAATTAGGTCAACAGGACTCCCAAAATAGTGATAAAATCACAGAAAAAGATTCTTTGGTTGGGGTCAACCTAATCACGAAGTTCAGCTTGGATGGTTATAACATCAGAGAGATCATCTACAAAAACTAGGAGATTATTAGATCAGATGCTATATTGACCAGTAAACTGAAAGATCCCCCTAAAGTAGTGTTTAGAAGGGGTAACAACCTTAAGTGTTTATTATCAAAAAAGAAAGAAAATAGGCAAAGGATAGTAAAAGTAGGTATGACCAAATGTGGTAGATGTACATATTGTCCATACATGGACATAGGGGAAAGATTCAACATCAGAGGGGTGGATTATATGACCCCACAGAGATTTGATTGTAATACAAAAGGTGTGGTTTATTTGGGGTATTGCCAGAATTTCCCTGTTTTCTACACAGGGAAAACAGACTGGAAATTTAAGGAAAGGGTGTATGAACATCTTTACAGCACCCGAACCTTGAAACAGGGCAGTGCAATTGCTAAACAGACTGTCCTACACATTCATTTAAATTTAGAGCTATAGACTCAATTAAGGTGTATGAGATGAGAGGAGGTCCTAGTTCTTTGTTGTTGGAAAAATTAGAATTAATGTGGCAAGTACGGACCAGAGCCTGCCAGTACCCAGGACTGAATGAATATTATTCAATCAAATGTATATTAAAACTGAAAAGTCTAGCAAGATGACGGAGATCAATAGCTGAGGGGACACCTTTCTTAGGGATTGGGGACTAGGTCCAATACATTTATTCAGCAAACATATTTATATTATTTCTTGACATTTTTGAACATTTTCTATATCACTATGGTTAAATTAAAACTGTTAATTTTTAACGTCTGTAGGACATATTTACTTATGTGCAGTCACATGTTTATGTGTAGTTGAAGGGGTCTTTATGTACATTTTTAATATATTTGGAAGTTTAAGAGTTTTTAACATTGGCATAGGATTTTATTTTAAAGTGTGAAACACTTTAGAACATCCGACTGTTACGGGTTTAATTGACCATGCCGCTATCCAGGCTTTGGGTGTTCGTGTGGAATAGGTTACAGTGGAGCTTATTAAGTACAGTACTGTTGTTGTAAATGCAGACTCCACTATGTAGTGCTGTTACGTATACTCATAACTGACAAGGTGGAGATGAATTGTAACGATTAGTCAACAATGATAGAAACAGTTCAACTACTTTTTATGACTAAAGGACAAAAATATTTTTCCAATTTGGATATTGTAATTATCAAAAGAATGTTGGTTACTACCCGAGTATGGACAGACAGGTAACATCAAGTGTTTTATTTCAGTCTGCGAATGTATCAGATGTAACGGACTGCATTTAACTAGTTATGTTTCCAGCTAGCCATAAAGGTTTGAAATTATACTAAATTGAATATGGATTTAATGTTTTAGTGAAGGTTTGTTAGAACCTTAGGTTTAAAGCTGTTGTCATAAAGTCCAGAATGTTGAGATTATTGACTGAAGCATTGCATTTGGAAATGTGAATGTAAACAGGATTGCAGTACTGTTTGACACTGAATTGCAAAGCTATCACATTGAAATGGTTGGTATTAATTCAGTGAATTAATTGAAGGAGTGTTAATTAGACATTGGGTAGGGTATTTAAAGAGTTGCTTTACACTTGAAACTTTGTCTGAGGAAGTCTCAGTACCAGTGAGACGAAAAGCGCTTTACGTTATTTTTGCTGTTTGCTGTTTTTAAATAAAGAAGTGTTCGTATTGTGGACTTAGCTACTAACTACGCCTTGGCTTTTTGTGGGTTTGTGCTTCGCTGCTGGGACCTTCCTTTTGCTGCAGTAAAGAACAGCAGGGAACCTGGAAGGGTTCACTGACATATAGGGAAAAAATCATTTCTAAGAATTTGTGTCTATACAAGGCACTGCTATCCCCCATTTTGTGGGACCCAGCTAGGAGCAAATTATGAAATTAAACAGGTCACCTCTGAGGATTCTGTATGAAAGTGAGTAGAGGGATAGAGCTTTTAGCCTATCTGTGTATAGTAGATGCTTGAGGCCCTGGATTCTCTGGTGAGGAACCTCTGTGGTCTCTCCAGCAGCCGCATGTGATTTGTGAGGTACATACTGAAAGGGGCATTGTACTCAGTAATGGGGATTATAAGGGAAGAATACAGGGATGTTATGATCTCCTTGTCCCTGGATGAGATACCCTTACTTATGAGGTGGGCCATGTACAAGGCTTTCCATACAATGGAAGCAACATGGTGGTCAAAAGTCAGGTTGCTATCAACCTGGGTGTCCAACTATCTCATGACTGATTGCATGCTTAGGATGCTATTAATGTGAGGATGTCCACATCACTAGGGGAATTGATGACAGCACCCAGCTTGCAGTCATCTGCAAACTTAATCAGCCATAGCTCACCGGTTTTGGCCTGCAGCTCAGAAAAGTATGTTCCAGATAACAGAGGCCCCAAGACCAAACCCTGGGGTGCACCACCTGTTACGGGTCTACTGCTTGAGGTGGCTTCCCCTATTTTGATTATGTGGGTTCTCTCAGTGAACCAGTTTGCTACCCATCTGGTAACATATGGATTGATACCCAGTTGAGAGAGTTTATCTATTATGCCCAAGTGGGGAATAATGTCAAAGGCTTTGGCCAGATCAAGGTAGGTGGCGTGCACCATCTTCCCCTTGTTCATGGCTTTGGTGACTGTCTCATAGAAGTCGACCAAATTTAGCAGACATGACCTCCCCTTGACGAAGCCAAACTGTGTGGGATCAAGTATTTGTAGGCTGCCAATGTCCTTGTTAATGAGGTCCATGATAATCCATTCCATGGCCTTGCAGATCAGGTTAGTTAGGCTGATGGGTCTATAATTTCCCAGATCAGTGGACGCTCCACCTTTATGTAAAGGGATGACAGTGGCTGTCCTCCACTCACTTGGGATGAAGCCAGTACTCAGGCTTTGGTTGAATAGGGTACCTAATGGTGCTGCAAGTTCCTGCCTGAGTTCATGTAGGATGCAGCCTGGGATGTTATTGGGTCCTATGGAGGCTGTATTTTTTGCCTTTGAAAGAGCAGTGATGACCTGTTCCCCATATATAAGGGGAAGGGGGCAGGTACTGGGGATGTCCTGATTTACTGATGGGGTAAAGTTTTTGCTGAATCTGTCAGCCAGCAAATTTGCTATCTCTACGGCATTTGTATATGTGGTGTCCTTGACAACCAGTTCTGAATGCCTCCAAAAATTTCTAGTTAAAGAGGAATGCCAATTCTCAGCTCCTCACAATAATTAGCTGGAATTTATTCACTGTCTGCAAAGGAATTCTATTCTAACTTTTCTAACTGACCCTAGCCAAAACCTCCTAAAACTCCAACAGGACAAAAAAATAAATAAAACAAAACAAATGCAATATAAGAAAAAGATAAAAAATATAGAAGTAATCAAACCTTAAGTGAAACACTTCAATTCAAAATCAAATGCAAATATCAGCAATAGACAGACAGAAGCAAGTCAAATAAGCACTCCAGCTAAATAAAGATGCCTCCAAAAATTTCTAGTTAAAGATTCTCCACTTTCCCCACTAATTAGCTGGATGTTATTCACCGTCTGCAAAGGAATTATTTTCTAACTGTTCTAATTGACCCTAGCCAAAACCTCTTAAAACTCCAGTACAACAAAAAAATTAAAACAAAACAAATGCAATATAAGACAAAGAAAAAAAAAACAGAAGTAACCAAACCTTAAATGAAAAACTTCAATTCAAAATGAAATGCAGACAGAAATCCATAATAGGCAGGTAGAAACTGGTCATTGAACCACAGGTACCAGTATGATTCTGTTACAGTGCATGTGGGTGTTAATGAACTGAGACATACCGCCCTTGACTGCATGAAGCAAGATATGATCAAACTCGGTGATCATGTGTCTCAGCAGTTATGAGCCTAGCACTGAGCAGCATACTTCTTTCTTCAAGGATGATGCTGTTACCAACAGAAAATGATTGATTTTAACAATTTGCTTAACTTCTGGTGTCAATCCAAGGGGGTACAATATTTAACATCCTGGGAGGACATGGTTGACAGACCATACTGCTTTGCCAGGGATGGTCTGCACTTATCCCCTCTAGGCTTTCAGATATTGGCAAAGACCTTTTTCACCCCCATAGTGCCTTTTTTAGGCAATATCAAACTGATAAACCTACTGACTTAACTGAACCTATGAAGGAATATCAAGTTTGTACTGCTCAATGCTAGAAGTCTTAACAAGAAACTCCACTCATTGCAAGCCTTCTGCTCCCTGGAGAGTGTAGACATCTGTGTTGTAATGGTGACATGGTTTAAAGTTAGGAAGAGTACCCCAGCAATGCAAGGTTATACTGTCTTTCACACCTTTAGACAAACTACTGCACAGGAGGGAACTAAATGTTGAGGAATCTCAGTCTATATTTTCAGCTGGAGCCTTCAGGCAGGTTTTGTACCCAAAGAATGGAAGATGCCTGCAGTCATTCCCCTGCACAAAGGATCTCCAGCCAATGATATGGGTAACTGCAGGTCCATAAGTCCTACCAGCCTCGTATGTAAGACCATGGAAAGAATCATTATGGATATGGTAAATGAGGACATAGGTAACCTGCAAATGCTGGACCCATCACAGTTCAGCTTTGTTAAAGGAAGGTCATGTGTATTAAATTTGGTGGACTTCTTTGAGAGGGTCACCAAAGCATTGAATGAAGGAAAGACTGTGCACACAGCTTACCTCGACCTGGACAAGGCATTTGATAGGATACCCCACTCAGGCATTACAGACAAGCTCACTAATTTAGGTATAATCACTTTTATCACCCTCTGGCTAGCCATTTGGCCCACTGACAGGATCCAGGAGGTCAAAATAGTTGAGGCCATCCCCACCAAGAGACCAGTCAGTAGCAGAGTCCCCCAGGACTCAGTACCAGGCCCGTTCCATTTTGGCATCTATTTCTCTTAAATGGAAGCATATGCCAAAGATTTCTGGCTGATTAAGTTTGCAGATGATTTCAAGCTGGGGGTTGTCATCGTCTCCACAGTAGACACTAGCATTTTTCAAGAAGGTCTTTCTTTGACTAAAAAATTATGCCAAAGCCATGGTCTTAAACTCAATGCTAAGAAATGCGTAATTGCACCCTTTGGGAAGTCAAACATCCCAGCTAATTACCATGTTGATAATACACTCCTAAGAGTTGACCCAGTGGTCAGGGATCAGGGTACACATGTAAACAGTAGTCTTACCTTCAACCCTCACTTGGCCACAGTGGTGAGGAAATCCTTTTATGTTGCACAATGCTCCCTTTGATATCTTCCTGACCAGGCATATACAGCAACTAGAGCAACCTCAGAGGTTCTTTTCAAAGAGCATACAAAGTGTAACAAACCTGCCTAATGCAGATCACCTTGAAGCCCTTTCAATCTACTCAGTCTCCTATAGATTGCTGTGGAGTGATCTATGCCTAACTTGCAAGCCATCTGCAAACCTCATACTTATGAATCTCCTACATAATTGTAAGTCAAAGAGTACCAGAAATACAAGGTCTAGGACTTCAATTTTGTCTGTGACTTAAACAGAACATGCTGGAGAGACAGATATGTGTCCCAGAGACTGCCCCTCCTATGGAACAGGCTTCCAATCCATATGAAGCTGAGTTCATCTATTACCCACCTTAAGCACAACCTAGACCAGGGGATGAGGATGAGGAAATTTACACCCGGGCTGGCACCCATGCCCTTTATGGACAGAGGTAGCTTATAAATGCCTGGCCCTCAATTTCAATTTCCCATTTGATACAGGACATCATTATTCTTGTGGGGAAACGTAGGTTTAGAATGCCCCCCCCCCCCAGGTCATTACTCTAGTAGCAATCTATGAATCTATGAATATTCTTGCTTTGATATAACTTTCTACCTGCAAAACCCATTGTCTGAGGAAGAGAGAGAGCACTCTTACCATCTTCTTTGTCAAAAAGACATCAGGTATTAAATTCTGTCTGAGAAAATGTTTTTTATAGTTAGTATTTAAGTGCACTTGACCACATGTTCTATATGACTGTAGCATCCAAAACAGTTTACATAAGAGAATGAAACAAAGTTTGTTGAACCTGTATTCTTCACAGCCAGAAATTCAAAACCCAGAATTTCTGGAATCTATTGACAAATGATAGGCTTTATAAATAACAAACAAGTTTCACTCAGTAGATGCACTCATAGCATTCATTGGATACAACTATCTTGACTAAACATACAAAATCAGTAGTTCTAGTACTCTTTGTTTTGCAGATATGCTAAAGGCTTATCAGATCAGGGTCCAACAATGCTTTGTAGACCAGGAATAAATCACTTCACAGCAGTCTGTAGAAATCAGAGTCCAGAGATAGGGCTTTGAGGCAATACGCATAGGACATAGTGTTTGCACCTTGTATTCTTTTTGGTAGGAACCTCAGTGGACGTTCTAGTTGGTGCATGTGACTAGTGAGGTACATAATGAAGAAGGTGTCACACTCAGGGATGGATCTGAAGATGGATGAGTACAGTGGCACAATGACTTCCCTAGATCTAGATGCCATGCCATGCCATTATTATATGTTGAGTGACACAGAGTGATTTTCTTACAACCTCAAACATATGTTGATCGAAAGTCAGATTACTGTCTACATGAGTCCTTAAATCCTTGAATACTCTGCCTTCTTTTAAGGATGTTTTATCAATTAAGTAGCTTCCCTGGGTGGCCGACTTCCCATAAGGTGCATCATGGAGCTCTCAGAATATGTGTCTCAGGCTCCTAAGAGCCTAGCATAGAGCAGCATTTTACCTTCTCCAAGGATGATGCCACAGCATGAAGAGGAGATGACTGTCTTTAATAACTGGCTTAGTTTCTGGTGTCATTCTAAGGGGAGGGGTGCAATATTTGTCAGCATAGAAAGAGATTATCAACAGACCACACTATTTTCTCAGGGATAATCTGTCCCCTCTAGGCTTTCAAATTGTAGCTAAAACATTGTCGCTCCCCCGTAGTGCCTTTTTTAGGCAATGCCAAATTGAAAGTACTTATGACATAGCAAATCAAAACCAAGAAAATCTAAATGGGTTACTGCTCAATGCTAGAAGTCTAAACAAGAAACTTTACTCCCTACAAGCTCTCCTCACTCTAGAGGATGCTGATGTCTGTACAGTCCTTGAGACATTTTATTTTTTATTTAACATTTGTTAAACAGGAAAGTCTGACAAAGACAGAGCCTATTTTCATCAGAGACCTGGGGAGAAATGGCATTTCTTTGGAATGTGGGAGGAAACCAGATCACCCAGAGGAAACCCAAATGAATGCAGGGAGGACATGCAGACACCACACGGAAAGCACCACAGCTGAGAATTGAACTGGAGAACCTCTTGTTGTGAGGTGACAACATTAACCGCTGCACCACTCTGCCACCCATGGTTTAAAGACACAGAGACCACACCAGCAGTGCAAGGCTATAATGCCTTCCACACATTTAGACCAGCTACTACACCAACAGGGACTTAAGGAGGACATGTTTTGATTTACATCAAACATAACTATACCTCAAGACTGGTCAAGCAGGGTGATGCACACTTCCTTACAAGCTATTGGTCCCCCTCTATGACCCAGGAAACTCATAACATGTATTTACGCTTACTGGAAACATTCACCATCCAACCCAATCCATATTCATGGGTGACTTTAATTACCCCAGTATTAACTGGGAATCACATATGACAATAAATGTTCAGGCACAGAGATTCCTAGATTTTGCAAATGCAAACTTTCTGACCAGATTATCAATATGCCAACCAAACGTGTTAAACATAATGGATCTGGTGATCAGTAATATTGGAGAGTGCTGCACACCCCTAGTATAATGTCTTCTCTCATAAGGTCAGACCACAAAATGGTTTTCTTTGAAATAAAATTGAAACACGGGGCTCAGCTAATCCTGAATTGTTCAAGAACTACACTAGGCTAACCTCCGACTATTAAGTGATAACCAGGCAAAATTTCAAGCCCCCATAAACCCTGAGAACACTGTTGCCTACGCAGAACTGTTCACAGAAACCCTGTACAAGCATGTTAATAGCTGCATAGATGTATCTGTACTCATCAGGAAGAAGTGCAGAACCTATTGAAAAAACAAGCCACCTTGGTGGAATCACAACATCAACAGGCTGTATAACAGAAGAAAGAAAAAAAAATCATGGCAAACATTTGGAGGTGTAGCACCCAGCAGGATAAAAGCACTTTCAAACTAAACAAACAACTCAGAGGACAAATAAAGTCTAGCAAAGCCAAATCTGAAGTAAATTTGGCCTCTCAGACCAAAGTCAACCACAAGACACTCTTTAGCTATGTCCACAACCTTAAAAGCAATACACAGTTGTGTACAGAATTAATTGTTAATAGAGCCAACTCTCTTCAGCCAGAAGATATAGCAAACCTACTTACAGACAAATTCAGCTCTAACTTTACCCCCCACCTCCCCTCAGCAAATATCATCAAATATAACTTTCTCTATTATCACTATGGAACAGGTCCTCAATGGTCACTCTATGGCCAAGAACACAGCATCGATGGGCCCAGACAGTATCCCAGGATGCCTTCTAAATATCATGAAACATGACCTATCAAGCCCTCTGGAATTGCTATTTAACAAGAGTTTCCAAACAGGCTTCATGCCTCACAAATGGACAACAGCAACAGTCATCCCTCTGAACAAAGATTGGCCATCTACAGACCCTGGAAACCACAGAACCATAAGTCTCATAATTCTCATATGCAAAGCCATGCAAAGACGTATCTTGGAAATGATTGATAATTAAATATGAAAACTCCAGCCACTGTACACAACCAAATTTGGTTTCTTCAAGGGCAGGTCATGCCTATTCAACCTGGTGGACTTCTTTGAGAGGGTCACCAAAGTAATGGATGAGGGCAAAATGGTTCACACTACCTACCTTGACCTCGTCAAGACATCTGACAGAATATCCCACTCAGGCATTGTTGGTAAAGTCAAGAAGTTAGGTATAAACCCATATATCACCCAGTTGATAGACAGCTGTCTCATAGACAGAACCCAAGAAGTTAGAATTGGGGAGTCCACCAATACAAAGAGGCCAGTCAGAAGCAGACCTCCTTAGAGATCGGTGCTGGATAGCTCCTTTTTGCCATTTTCTTCTTTAAGTCAAGTCCAGTGCCAAACGCCTCTACCTAGCTAAATTTGCAGATGATTGCATATTAGGAGCAGTCATAAAACCCCCTACTGACACTAATGTTCACCAGGAAGTGCTGACACAGACAAACAGCTGTTGTCAGAGTTATACACTAAAACTAAATGCCAAGAAATGCATAATAGTATCCTTTGGAAAGTCATTCACCCCTGGTAACTATCATATTGACTACACACCCCTAAGAGTTGCCTCAGTAGCCAGAGATTTGGGGATGCACATAGACAGTAATCTAGCCTTTGACCCTCATGTGTCTACACTCATGAGGAAATCATTCTATGCTGTGCAACTTATAAATAAAAGAATGGCATCTAGATCCAAAGAGGTCATTGTTGCAGTGTATTCAGATTTCATCAGGCCTATCATTGAGTAAAATGCCCCCTTTGGTATGTATATAATCATGCACATCCAATAACTGGAACATCTATGGAGGTTCTTCACTAAGATAATACAGGGTGTGAGTAATATGTCATATGCAGACTGCCTCAAAGTCCTATTCTTGTATTCTGTCTACTAGAGGCTGTTGAGGGGAGATCAATGCCTGGCATACAACACATTGTCAGACCCCACCCTGATAGATCTCCTGCATATCTGCAAAACAAACAGCACCAGAACTATGCATTCTAAAGACTTGTACCTTACCTGTATAAATAGGACCTGCTGAAGAAACAGGTATGTATCCCAGAGGGTTCCCATTCTCTGGAACAGGCAACCCATCCATATAAAGCAGAGTTCCTCCCTAACCCAATTCCAGTGCAACTTGGACAATTGGATGGGGGACAGGAAATTCATTCCTGGTTTGGCACCTGTGTCTACTGGACACAGGCAACCTATAAATAGTTCATCTTCTAGGCCCCTGCTTGTAAATGTTTCATCTCCCAAGCCCGTGCAGACACTTATCAAGGGTACTCGAACTTGTCATAAATTTGGGATACATGGCTGGGCTTACAAAGGCCCTTGTGGTCATTAACCTAATATATACCTATGAAGCTAAGAATTTCCTGGCAATGAGTTTTAAAACATGGCTTTGGCACCAGTCAGTTGGTGTGTGTTGTACATTCCTGTAAGATTTTACTATCTCAGGGGTTTCTATGATTGCTCCAAGCATGCAATCATCTGTAAAACTTGTAAGCCAGAGGCCTTTGACATTGGCTTTGACTTATGGAAAATAAATGCCAAAGAACAGTAGGCCCAGCACAGAGCTCTGGGGAACTCCACTGGTGACTGGTCTCTTTGTAGAGGTAGTCTCACAATCCTAGCTTTCTGGGTCCTGTATGTGAGCTAGCTATCCAAAGAGTTACATGGGGGCTTATACCTAAATTCATTAGTTTGTTTACAGTGTCCACATGGGATATTGTACCAAATGACCTAGCTAGATCAAGGTAGGCAGTATGTACCATTTTGCTTTCATC
Organism: Protopterus annectens; assembly: GCF_019279795.1. Taxonomy (NCBI): domain Eukaryota; kingdom Metazoa; phylum Chordata; order Ceratodontiformes; family Protopteridae; genus Protopterus; species Protopterus annectens. The sequence continues at coordinate 1,847,905,285 of NC_056726.1, forward strand.
CATTGCCTTGGTGACCTTTTCAAGGAAGCCCACCAGGTCCAGTAGGCATAAACACCCTTTGATAAAACCAAACTGGATAGGGTTCAGTATTTGAAGGTTTCCTATGGTACTGTTATTTATTTCCATGTTAATTCTTTCTGTGGCTTTGCATATGAGAGTAGTCAGACTAATGGGTCTGTAGTTCCCAGAATCTGTTGATGGTCCACCCTTGTGCAGATGAATGAATGTTACAGTCTTCCATTCACATGGCATAAAATGTGTGTGAAGGCTGTATTTAAATTGATACCAGTGGCCCTGATAGGTCATATTTCAAGCTATTTAGAAGGCATTTTGGGATCAAAGCTTTTTTTTTCTTGGCCTTAGAAAACGCATCTAAGATTTGCTCCCTATTGACAGTTGGAGGGATTATGTTAGATGGTATTTTCTAGGGGCAGCTGGGAGAGAGAGGGGGTAAGGTTGGGGCTGAATTTGTCAGCTAGAAGATTTGCTATATCTCCCAGTTCCATGAACATGGCTCCATTTACAAACAGTTCAGCACACTGCTGTGTGCTACCATTGAGGTTGTGGACATAGCTAAATAAAGCCTTATGGTTGTCCTTGGCCTGAGATGCTATCTTTATATCAAATTTTGCTTTGCAGCCTTAATTAGTACTCTTAGTTATCTATTCAGTTTGATGGGAGGCTTTTGTATTCTTTTTTGGTGTTACATTTCCTAATTTTAGCTGTGACATTTTTCTTTTGTCATTCAAACTGTTTAATTTTGGATTTCATCAGAGTGGTATGTTTCTTAGTTAGTTTTGGGCTTATTTATGGTAGGCACAGCAGCCTCTGTGCAATCACTGACATGGTTGCACAGAGCTTCTTTGAATAATTCCACATAGGCTGCTGTGTTATCTGGGCATGAAGGGGCTTGAAAAATGCAATACTGTATAACCACTAGTCTGAAAATGTATTTAGTACCATGCTTATACCTGGATCAAGTCAAAAAGCTGGATGGCTAATACAGAAGCCCTGATGGGACATTCACCTATTAGCAATTTAGCTAGCTCATTGCACTGCATACCTGGCTGATACAGCATACCATTTACTGGTGGGAAATAACCAGATACTATGCCCCTTACCAGCTGATAATTTTTTCAGGCTAAGTCCAAGTGTGACATTATACACATGAGTGCAGAAATAGACAGTTATACTTAAGCTAACCATATTGCTTTTTAGGGGCTGCAAAAGTTGCATACAGATCTACTTAATTCTGATACAACCATAATTTTGAATGCAGCTTTAAAGCCCATAAGACTGTACTGCAGATTAATATGTGCCCTCATGAACTTTGTTTTTTCAGCAAATGCAGCATACTACCTGGTTATCACCTTCTATGGTATTGATTTGTGCATGGTTATCATTGAGTTGTTAGCTGGAAAATAGGCCAACAGAAGGGATAAGGGGATGCCCAAGTGCACATTATTACTGTGTATGATTCTGTATTGCATTTGCATACCTCTCAACTGTCTAGAATTTTACAAATTTTGCCCTATATTTCTGTTGTGCTACTCATAAGATTGTGACTTTCTGGTGTACCACTGAAGATTGAAGTCATTAAATAATGACAAACATTTGACAGACATTTGAATTTCGTACTTCATATCCTTCAGTAAATGCATGCTAATGCAAAACCTGTTATTCTAGGAATTTTCTAAGTTTATAAGACCGATGTTTAAAATCTATCCCTGATTTGTGGCCTTTGTCATTCTGTTATTTTGGCTTTGTCCAGAATTCTTGCCCTAACAGGTTGAGAGGCATAGTCATTTGTGTGCAGTTAATAACCCTAAATAAACCCCAAAATAATTAGAATGGTCTTGGAAGAGTGTAGAATAACAGGTGTGCTGTACCTTTAAGAAGCATTTCCAATGTCTGTGTGTGCATATAAATACCAAGCATGTCTTAGTTTCAGTGCCATTTTGAAGGTGCAGCCAGAATGTTACAATTTATATGCATGAAAGCTAGTTTGTTTAAAGTTACTTAGCTTTGTTTATGATGTGTTTGTATATAATAAAGCTGCTTGAACAAGAACCTACATTTGCCTGTTTTTCCCGACCTGTCGAGTGACATGGTGTCAGAACTGGGATGGTGAAGACTACTCTTCAGAGCCACAAAGTGCAGAGGTAACGATGAAGGCAAACTAAGTGAACTGAGAGCAAAAAGGGCCAGAAGCAAACTAAAGGTAAAGAAAATATGCACAAAAGATTTATTTATTAAAAGAGATAAAACAGAGCATTACAAGGGCACAAAACGTATTATTAAGCAAATGAATAGCACAGAAACATTTATTAAGCAAAAGAGAAGCATAAAAAAAGAAGCTCATTAATCAAATGAGATGTTTGAAACAAGGTTATTTGATAAAACAAGCATGTTTAAAGTAAAACAAGCTTGTCTAGAGTTAAATGAGCACAAGAAAGTATAATGGGCATGAAAAGAGATTAAATGAGCAAAATGAATATAATGAAAGGAAAAAAGGGCACATTAAGACATTAAATGAGCAAAATGAATATAACAGAAGGGGCAGAAAAGGGCACATTGAGCATAAATAAAGCAAGGCTTTTGACATAAATTACTGCTTCGCATTGATTGAAGTCTTGAATAGCATAACTAGACTTACTCAAAGTATCTCAAAGTGTGTAAAAGTAATTACAGTGTGTGTTTATTACTGTCCATTTAGTCTGAAGAGTTTGTTGCGTACAAAGTACAACTATTTCATGAAGTGCAGTCAAATACAGCCATTTCGAAAAGCTTCTTGTGCTTGGGTGTGTCTGTTTTCAGTGTTGCCAGTACAGAGTGTTTCTTGCACTGTACAGAGTATTTGGCTAAGTGCAGCCATTTTGTGAAATTTCAGTGTGCTGTGTACTGCTATTCACAAAATGCAGTTATTTTGAAGTGTTTCTCACTCTGAGCTTCTTCTGTCCAGTTCATTTGCAAAGTATAATTACTTCAAAATAGTTTATTCGCAAATTGCAATTACTCTGAAATAGTTTATTCATAAAGTACAGTTGCTTCAAAATGTTTCTTGCCGTCAGCTTCTATTGCCCAGTTTATTTGCACTGTGCAGTTATTGAAGAGTTTCTTAAAATGATGATAAATGACTTTTACAGTCAAATAATTTCAAGACAAGTGATTTTTACAGTAAAGTGACTTCAGAGTATTACAGTGCCCAGGAGACTTATTTCATAAAGTTCAGTTATACAGAGGCTTATTGTGCTATTGCAAGTACTGGCATAAATTTCAAGCACATGTATATGTGTAATAACAAGCAGGCACTGCTTTGGATACATTCACTCACGATCAATTTATTCAGCAAATGTATATGTGTATGTATAAGTGTATGTGTGTTTGTGCATATTTGCAAAAGTCTTCACAAAGATATGTTAATATGGCAGACAGATTTCGCAAGCCGCAACCACTTGCATTTGACCAGAATAATGCAGAGAATTGGAGAATATTTGAGCAAGAGTATAATATATTTATATAAGCAGCTCATTCTGATAAAGATGCACACACCAGGGCATTCATTTATCTAAACCTAGCAGGATCAGAGGCCACTGAAAGGGAGCATTCATTTGTATATGCACCAGCAGTGTATGAAGGTGAAGAAGAAACTTATCGTATTGCTGTGCAGGCTGAATCAAGGGAAGACCCTGAGTGTTTGAAGAGCAAATTCAGAGAAATGTGTAACCCCCAGACTAATGTTACATTAGAGAGGCGTTTGTTTTACACAAGAGATCAGAAGCAAGGGGAACTTTTCCAGCTTACATTACTGACCTAAGAAACATCGCTAAAATGTGTAAGATTGGTGAGTTAAAAGATGAGTTAATAAAGGACAGATTCGTGTGTGGTATTAATAATGCTGCTGTGAGAAAGATTTTGGTTTGTGACAGTGACTTGATGCTGAACAAAGCCATTGAGATTTGTCAGATCCATGAAGTTACAGAAAGGCACACACGTCTGCTTGCTAGTGATAACAGTTTAGTTTCAACAGGCTCCAGAGCTAATGTCGACAGCATGCAGCATGTGACAGGCAAAAGCAGGCCTAAGCACATGGCAGCAGCAGCCCCTGTGGGACTTCCATCCAAAACCCTTAGTCTTCTAGTAAATTCCAAGACCAGTTCAGTTAAAGGGGCATGCTCAGTGCAGAACCAAGGTTATCCAGTGCAGAACAGATGCTGCACAGTACAGTATAAGGGTGAATCAGCAAAACCCAAATCAAGCTTTATTGTTAACTGTCACAGTTGTGGTGCCAACCATGAGTCCAGAAGAGAGAAGTGTATAGCCATTGGTCAGCAATGCCACAAATATAAAAAATGGAACCATGTTCAAAGATTTTGTAAATCAAGTAAACTTCACACAGTTACAAAGAAGGGTCACTCAAAAACGTAAGTTGATCATAAGCTTATGGTTTTCTGCAACAGTCTGATTTATATTTACATGGTGCATCAGTGACTGGTGAAATGATTGATGCAGTAGATTTATTGGCAAGAAATGAAGTGTTTTGTACTGTTCAGATCAAAGGTAAATCCACCAAACTCAAAACAGACACTGGCTCAAAGTGAAATGTTATGTCTGCAGATACTTTTGCAAAGGTCAGAGCTGATGAAGAACTAAATGTGACTAGTTGTGAAAAACTTGTTGCTTATGAAGGTGAAGAAATTCATACTGAAGGCTCAGCACTGTTTTCATGTTATGTGGCCAAGCACGGTTATAGCCTATTATTTTATGTAGTTTGAAGACTGGGGCAGTCATTTTTGGGTCTCAAAGACAGTTTGAGAATGAATCTGCTTTCTTTTACCAAAGAAGTTCATCAAATTAGCACGTCCCAGTTCCAGCTTCATTAACACTGTTTTTTCAGAGTATGCTGATGTTTGATGACAAGTTGGGCAAACTTCCAGTGGTATATTCTATGAAACTAGACCCAGAGATTAGTCTAGTGGTCAGACCAGCAAGTAGAGTTCCCATATCTATGCAGCATGAAGTCAAAGCTCAGTTGGATAAAATGGTACAACAAGGTGTAATTTGTCCAGTTACAGAACCTACTGAAATGGGTGTTGTCCATGGTAACAGCTCATAAAAAAGGCAAAGATGAAATCAGAATATGCATTGACCAAAGAGATTTGAACAAAGCATTGAAGAGACCACATCATCCTATGAGTACAGTTGAAGAAGTTGCAGCCCTGATACCGAATGCTACAGTTTTTTTCTGTCTTGGATGCAAAAAGTTAATTTTGGCAAGTGATGCTTGATCACATATCTTCACTACTGACTACATTCAGTACCCCACTTGGAAGATATAGATTCCTTAGGATGCCATTTGGAATAAATTCTGCAAGTGAAGTCTTTCAGCATGCAATGGAGCAATTTTTTTTAGGTTATCCTTGTGGTAAGATAGTAGATGATTTATTGGTCGGAGGCAATGGTGAGGCAGAGCATGACAGAAATCTTAAGAAAGTTCTAAACAGAGCACATTAAGTGACCTTAAAACTCAATCTTCTGAAGTGCAAATTCAGACTGCCAGAAGTTACATATGTAGGTCATTTATTTACAAGTATTGGCTTGAGACCAGACCCCATTCAAGATAGCACCTATTCTTGAAATGCCAGTACCTGATAATGTGCAAGCTCTACAAAGTTTTCTTGGTATGATCAAATATTTAGGCAAGTTTATACCAGACTACAGTGAATTGACAGCACCTTTGAGAGAGCTCACACATAAAAAACATTACATGGTCATGGCTAGAACAGCACCAGAAAGCATTTGAAGTTCTTAAGCAGAAAATTGCTACCACACCAACATTAAGGTACTATGATGTCATCAAACCAGTAACTCTTTCCTATGATGCTTCAAAATTTGGATTAGGTGCAGTTTTTCTTCAAGATGGCAGGCCAGTAGCTTATGCATCTAGAACACTTACCCAGACTGAGATGCAGTATGCTCAAACTGAGAAGGAACTTTTGGCAATAGTGTTTGCATGTTCCAAGTTTCATGATTATATCTATGGTCAAGATATCCATATTGAATAACCACCAATGTGTGCAGTCTGTTCAGTGAAGTACCAATAACCATGAAGAACCACATGCTGTCCAGGTCAAGAGTTTGTTCCAACTATTTATTAGTAAAACAACAAGTTAAGCACTTTTATCCCCTCAAGGACTTCATCAGAACCTGATGCCATATAAAAGCACATGACATACACAACTTAAAACATACATCACCCAGTCACATCACATCCTTGTGTCAGTTCCTTAACCCATGAGTATCCGTCATATGTTACCATCAGTGGAAAACAAAGTCACTGCCTGAAACAAAAAACAATATGATAGAAGCATTGTAAAAACCTAATAAAAAACAAATTCTTCCTGCAATATTTGTGACAAGACATACATAAATATATCCACATTTTAACATGTGCCTATTGTACAAAAATTATGTTTAAAATTCTATTTAAAATGCATTTACTCTATTAAAATAAGCAAAATTAGTAAAAAAATATTACAGTTTGGCAGCGCTCATTTTAAGTACAGGATTGATAGTGACATGTTCATTTAAACCTGGTTTGTGCATTGCATCTAATCTAAATTGCCATAGAAGTCCCTTGAATTCTGTTTTCATTTCCTAAGCTCCCCCTCTAGCTTCTAGTGGAACTACTTCTAACATTCCAAAAACAAACTTCTTAGGGCCCTCATATACACAAGTATATTTGTACAACTCATTGTTCTTATTGCATTTCCTTATGTTGTATAGGTGTTCATAAATTCTTTTGGAATGTTTCCTCTCCATTTTCCCCACATAAAATGAACAACAAGGGTCACAGATGCTTAAGTACACCACACCACTTATATTGCAATCTCCTCTTGAAAAAGTAATTTTGTTGTTGAAACTGTTGTTCAGAACAATTTCCCCTTTGTTAAATATGTGGTAGCAGTAACTATATCTACCACATTTGGTTGTTCCGAATTTATGGGGTTTGGGGTCCCTCTCTAACACTTGTTTAATGCTCATGTCAACCTTGTATGTAAAATGTGGGTGTTTCTCCTATGTGCTGGAACAACTCTTCATCAGTTTTTAAAATGGCCCAATTCCTTAGAATTATATTCTTTACGTCCCTGTTCCCCTCATTGAACTTGATCACCATAACGTTTTGAAAACTCTTAATAGTGTGTTTTTACTCTGTCCTATACTCTAGTAAATCCAGCTTCTCCAGTATACATGGGTATCTGGTGTCTCTGTTGTTCACCACTTCCTCCCTAAGTGTTCTTAACAATTCCTGTGGATAACTCCTCTCTAAGAACATGGATGTCATTTTGTCCAGTTCTTCTTGGAACAAAATTTTGTTAGAGTTCAACTTAGCTAGGCATGAATGAATTGCCCCTTTACCAATTTCCTTTTACAGTAACCTGGATGCCTACTGTTAATGTGCAGAATACCATTAGAGTATGTATCCTTTCTGTAGATCGTAGTTGTGTAAGTTTCATTCAATATTCTAGGTCTATGTTCTTAGTGTGTGTAAACCTCAGAAAGGTTGATGTGCCCTGGAGGTAGTTCAAAAATGGCTCAATCTCTGCGGGGTTCCCTTTCCATACAAAAATACAGGTCTTCTAAAAATATAAACATAAACATATCCAGATTGAAACTGATCTTTGGCTACTATTTTAAAGAAGCCTATGCACTCAGCTCCAGCGAGATTACAAAGAATGATGCTTAAATTGCAAAAGAGCAACTGCAAAATGGTCTCTATGAAAGGCAAACTTCTTTATCTGGCTGGTACCTTATCCAGAGTGGCCAGAAATACAACGGAACAGCTTAACACAGAGAATTTTTACTTTGATGTCATGGAAGTGCATAACTTTTCTACCACAAGATTTGATGATCTACAAGAACATACAATGACTGATCCAGTTTTGCAAAAGCTTAATCACTATATCAATGTTGGATGGCCGTAAAATCAATCTAGTGTACCACCCAATGTGCAACCTTACTTTCTTTACAGAGATGAGTTGTTGATGGAAGATGGCATTATTTTCAAAGGTAAAACCTGCACAAAGCACCTCGGACCCAGATGAATAAAACACGAACAGCTTTAATGTAGAAACCAGCACAAAATACCAGGTTTTAAGTTATTTTGTGCACCTTCAGTTCATTTGGTTATTATTTTCAAAGGTCCTAAATTTGTTGTTCCTGCTTCCTTACAACAAGAGTATATACAGATTTTGCATTGCGGTCATGCAGGTTCCGAATATACTAACAGGATGGCGAGAGGACTTGTGTTTTGGACTTCTCTAGCGAAAGACATTGATAGAGTACTTTCTTCCAGTTCAGTATGTAATAGTACTAAACCACATTTGCAAAAAGAGCCACTTCAGCTACGTCTAATCCATGAACTACCTTAGTCAATAGCAGCTACTGACATATTCGAATGGAACAATTAACATTACTTAGTACTAGTAGACTCTAATTCGAACTGGTTTGAGATCGATCTAGTACCTAATCCAACTTCTACTACAGTTATTACTAAACTGAAACGCCATGTCTCCAGTCCATGGTAGTCCACAGAAATTAATCTCTGACAATGGTACCGAATTTACTAGTCAATTGTTTCAGAAATTTGCAAGAGAGTGGGAATTCGTAAATGTTACTAGTAGACTAGAGTATCCACAATCAAATGGACTTGCTGAACGTGCAGTACAGAGTGCAAAGCAATTATTTGAGAAGTCAAAGCATGATAATACTGATGTTTTTTTGAATTTACTCAATCTCAGAAACATACACTGTGACAATATACTTGGCTCACCTGCTCAGAGGCTTCTATCCAGGCAAACCAGAACAACATTGCAAATATCAGTTCTAATTTATTGAGGCTTATAGCTAAAAACAGCAAAACCATTAGAGCCCATTTATTTAAAAAGTGTTCTTTTCAAAAGTCCAGCAATGACAAATCAAGCAGATTTCTTCATCCGTTGAAAGAAGGAGACACAGTGAGGATACCAATAGTAAAAGGTTTTGACCGGATTGGTCAAGTAACGAGTATATGTGCAAAGCTGAGATCCTATTTTGTTAAATCTGAGTGTGTGGAGTACAGGAGAAATTGCAGATATCTTCCTGTAGCAGAACCGATATTGCAGCATTGTTCCTGTGATAAAGACTCTAACTCTCAGAGCAAGCCAGATGATATTCCTGTTCCAGAATGTGTCTTGACTCCTGATACTGTTCCAGCAGATGGTCCCAAGGTTCCTAAGACTGAGCAGTCAGCAGAGACAATCCCATTTGCTAAGCCAGATCCCAAATTTTATATCACACAATATGGTCGCATTTCAAAGCCTAGTGTGAAATACACAGCATCTTGGACAGAGTTGTATATATGTACCTAGCGTTGTATAATTGCATGATGAAAATTATTCCTGTGTAAATTGCATATTTATTAATACCAGTGACAATGCCTTACTCATTTCTCAAAGAGGCAGGATGTAGAATAACAGGTGTGCTGTACCTTTAAAAAGCATTTCCAATGTCTGCGCGTGCATATAAATACCAAGCATATGTTAGTTTCAGTTCCATTTTGAAGGTGCAGCCAGAGTGTTAACATCTATGTGCATGATAGCTAGTTTGTATATAAGTTAAAGTTACTCAGCTTCATTTATGATGTTTTTGTATATAATAAAGCTGCTTGAACAAGAACCCACAATGTTCACCTGTTTCTTCCTGACCTAGTGAATGACAAAGAAGAAAACTGATCACTCCAAATTTCTGAGAAGCAGTATTTCATCAATGGCGACAAACTGTGTGAACTATGTGATGTTTATAAAAAAATATTTATATTGAAATGGAGCTTTTCTCCCCAGGTCTCTACTAAAAATGGGCCACTGGCCCAGTCGGACACTCCCAGTAAACAAATGTAAAATAAATAAAATAACATAAATAAACCAGTCTAGGATATCACCTATTGTGAGATCAAAAAGTCTAAAGTATTTACAAAGATGGTTTCTACAACTATAAAAATACCAAGGTGGCAAACGTCATGCCTGTCTGGTACATCTACTTCAACAGAGATTTGAGAAGTGACTGGAATTTGTCAATACCTGAGCTTTGGGACTACAGATACGAGGTATTCATTGTCCTTTTTTAGTTTAAACTCAAAAGCTTAGAAAACAGCTTGTAGAAATCCCATTCTGGAAAGTGGAGTGTATTTTAGTTCCAAAACACATGCATGGTGTTTTATAAATTCCTTATCCCCATGTCAGATATTACAAGTGCTTGTTAGTTTTATTAAGCATCACTATACTACCTCTGTCATTTATCTGTCTGTCTGCACATCAGCCTGTCTGTCTATCTAGCTACATATTTGTCTTGTTTTATTTTTGTGGTACTCATCTACAAATGATGGTACATTCCAAATTGAAATCAATCAAAAGGCATACAGTAATTATATTGAATAAATCATTCTGTTAACAATAGGCATAAACCATTAAACATGCAGGAATATAAATGTGTCTGTTTATTTGTTTGCCTGTTTGTCTGTGTGCCTGTTTGTCTGTTTGCCTATTTGTTTGTTTGTTTGTTTGTTTGTTTGTTTGTTTGTTTGTTTGTTTGTTTGTTTGTTTGTTTGTTTGTTTGCTTGCTTGCTTACTGGGGTAAAGGACTAATCCATCTGGCCATTTTTAGGTTCAGACCAGGAATAAACCGATTTCAGGTAGACTAGCTACAACAAAAGAACTGACATTTCATGTTCCAAAGACCATGTGTGCACTAACACAACAGTAGCAAAGCAGACATAATACATAAAACAAGAAAACAGTTGAAATTTCACTTCCATAGCAAACTGGTTATCTACTAAGGGATGACAATAATTATCCTAAAGATAACCATTCCAAATGGATATATTAAAAAATGAAATTACTTATTAAAGTTGCATTGTATAACTAGTGAGTGGGGTCTATCCAGTGATAATATCTGAAGGTCAGATTCAGGCCTTCAACTGTCCTGCTTCTTCAGTCCATCAAGTAAGTAGTAACTGGAGTTTTGAAGGAGGGGAAGCAATCAGATAATTACTAATTACCCTGACTACTCACTGGCATTTTTACTTATCAGTCTGAAGAACAAACTTGATTTTAAATTCTTTCATACCAAGCTTAGATCAAGATTACCACATTATCTACCATTCCTAAACATCCAACACTTGGCTCTACTCTTGCACCTTCCCTGGCCAGACTACATTGGCCATTATATACCTACATCACCCATATATACCACAACAAAGTAAATTCACAATGTAAGTTTCCTACTTTTTTCTATCCATTTGCCATTACTGCCACTTCTACTGTCTTTACTTGCCCCCTGATAGGTTTTTACCTCCAGCAAAATTCCAGCTCATGCTCACTACCTTCTACATCTTCTTCAACTTCACTACAACCTCCTTTTTCTCAATATCACCTAACAAATATACACACCACTCACATTTCCTCACCTATTCTCTGCTATCTACTCTTATCACCTTCTCCCTGATTTCTACTCATATTTCCACACCTCTTCCCGCATATTTATTCTACCTATAAATGTAAAATTGTAATTTGACATGTTAAACTGTGCATGCCGATTTGTCATGTATTAATATGTAATGGCTCTATATTTTACTTACTGTAGCTTCTCTCTAATAAAGTTGACTTTCAATTATTGCATGCCTTTATTGTAACTGTAATCTTAAGCTTTAAATTTCCTCTATTGCATAAAACTGTTTATTTTGTATATTTAACTTTTCTCCCTGGGCCTCCACTAAAAAGGGGCTACCACAGCCCAGTCAGACTATCTCATTCAACAAAAGCAATAAATAAATAATAAAAAATGTTTTTCACACTAGTGTACCTATGCATTATTCACTTTATACCTGATGCACAGTAATAGAATGCAATCCAAAACTTATCAAACGATATCCCAAGGTCCAACTGTCATGGCAAGAAGCAACTTCTAACAAGCTCTCCTGCTCCACTTCTGAAGGATATTTTTTTGCTTGACTACTGAATTATATTTTGATTGAAGTATTTAGAATATATCATTTATAAAACAAAAAAAATTCTTTAAAAAAAACGCTTTTTATTTATTAAAACACTACTTTCATCACATAATTTTTTAAGACTTCTTCAGACTAAATCACATAAGTTTAAACCACATTTATATACTTAAAAACTTCATGATTGTTTAATATAGGAGTAATTCAGTAAAGAGGTGCGATGAGTACATGAGCGCGAACAGTTTTAGATTCAAACAAACAGGGAAACTTCCATGCCATGCAGATTTCTGCTTAAGTAGGTGAATCTTATGCACATCTTATGCAAATGAGGCAGGTGCAGCAATCCAACAAGGGGAAAGGCATCCATGTAGACTCTGTGTGCATGTTCATAGTGTACGTGGAAATTTTCTATGTATAGGCGTCTACAGGGACAGAACGGGATGTAAAAGTCCACAAATATATAAATATAGATATAACTCCCCTGAAAATAGTAGATCATATACATACATGTGCAAAACATACATTCTGGATGTTTGTAAAAGAAAGGGGATGCACAAAATTAATGATAATTTTGTTTTAATAATTTTCACATTTGCACTATGCACCGCATTGCACATACATGCTTAATAGAAAAAAAAATTAAAATAACATCTATAATGTAGTTTACACAAATGTATTGTAAGACTGTGTATTACATCTGTACAATGGTGCATTCATGCTATTACCTAGCTTACATGGCTAAGAACCATGTAGTTTCCAGGCTGTCAGCACAAATATGTATGCAAATGAGGTTCCTTTGTTGAATCGCTAAATGGAGAAACCGTGTCTGCATATCCCAAATGGTGTAGGCTCCTACACAGTTTTGATGTTCCCACTGTGTTACTTTTAGGATTTTGTAGTGCTTAGTGCACATTTGCATGGTTCATCACATAGCTTAGCGTGTTCGCTCGAGCAGGCTACCCACGTGACAGTGATGACATAGGAATCTGTCAAGGAAAACCAAATATATTCAATTAATAATATATACACTAATGTAGGGCCTTTAAATCATGTTAAGTACATCTTAGCCAGGTGAACTGCATCATAATTAGCCAATCCCACATGGTGGACCTACAGCAGAACTGTATAAAGTATGCATAAACTCTGTATTCTGATTTTCCGTCAATACTCTGAACCATTGGAGTAGAGACTTGGAAATTTTAATTCAGATAATGCTAGGGGCTGCTGCAGATTTTCTACATCTGTATGTTCTAGATGCTGAAGTCAGTGCTGCTGGTGCTGCTGACAATAGGCCTTGGCTGAAAAGGAGAAGAGTGTTCCGGCCCAGGGAAACCTTCCAAGAGCTACATGAGCTGGAGATTGTAAAGAGCTACAGGGTGGACAGGGACATATTACAGGAGTTCCGTGATCTCTGCTGCCCTCAACTCAGAACCAGAGATAACAAAGGTGAACCCATCCCAGTGGAAATTAAGGTATGTGTAGCCCTTAGGATACTAGCGACAGGTACTTTTCAAAGACCAACTGGGGACATGATGGAGGTGTCAAAGGCATCTGCATCCATGATACTCCACCAATTTCTGGATGCTATGCTCCCACATGCCAGTGAGCACATATCTTTTCCCCTTGACCCTGAGGTGAGGGCCAGCAATATACAACACTTCTACCATGTAGCGCACTATCCTGAAGTACTGGGTGTCATAGATTGCACTCATGTACACATCAAGGCACCACCTGGTCAGCAGGGTAGAATCTAAGTTAACCACAAGGGATACAACTCCATCAACTGCCAAGTCATGTGCAATGCCCAGGGGTTTATCTTGAATGTGTGTGCTGGCAACTCTGGCAGTTATCATGACTCTCATAGCTGACACACATCACAGCTGTACCAGATGTTTGCTAGGTGGGGGCATTCCACAGGGACATTTACTGGGGGATGCTGGCTACATCCTGGAACTGTGGATGATGACACCCATCCGAAATGCACACACACAGTACAGCTAGCTGTGGACTGGTTTCAGTTTATGGAACAGTAATACATGTTAATAAGTTTGCTGCAAGCAAAGCACTGCCCATTTGCACACTACTTAGCAACTCACAAACAAGTGAAAATGTGCATCTGTGTATATGTATATATATATATATATATATATATATATATATATATATATATGTGTGTGTGTGTGTGTGTGTGTGTGTGTGTGTATGTCTGCATTGCCCTACATACCCAGATCATGGAGAGTAAAGCTGCACTATGACACTTATAATGTTGGACAAGGGATCAAAAGGAAGAACTCAGCATTAGATAATGCGCTTAAAAATATGTGGAAGTATGTAGAATAACATGTTGCAATTGGAAAACTATTGGGACATCTGAAGTTCAGAGTTCTGGCAGTCTTCTCTCATAGCATATGTAACTGATACCACATTTGACAGCAAACCACAATTTGGTGTTAAGCACACACAAGTATGAGGCAAACCTGTGTACTTGCTGCAAACATCTGGACAGTGGTGAGTCATACCATGTCTCCCTATTGCAGCATGTGGAAACTTTGAAAATGCATGGCATCATATATGAATATGTACATATATTGTCAAGTCATATGTTTGTACCTATGGCAGCAACAATACCCACAATTACTACAGCCTCCTGTGTCTGCTGGATTTCGCCACACATGCATCAAAAACTAAACAAGGTGTGTACTGTATTATGTTGTGCACACTCATTGACAGGGCTAATTTAGCTCTTCCACAGGCTTGCCCATCAATATGCAAACAGACATATATATGCCCAATATGGGTGCTGTTGACACATAGCAAGGCTACAAAGCATTTTCCTGACTATTAGGCTACTGACTGCAAATGACAGTAGGAAGTAATGTGACTCTGCAGGCCTCCCAAGCTGTTTAACACAGGGCTTGTTTATGTTCTTTAGAATTACTTCACCTGCAGTCATTCATAAAGCAGACTTGAGCCATGGCACGTAAGTTAAGTACTGTGACCTGTAGTGTATAACACTAGGTAGGTAAGGGTTCTAAGCTCACTCCAGCCCACTTGGTGTGTGTGTGTGTGTGTGTGTGTGTGTGTGTGTGTGTGTGTGTGTGTGTGTGTGTGTGTGTGTGTGTGTGTGTGTGTGTGTGTGTAATAAATCTCCCTAAACAGCAGGTATGCACACTACACCGACTTTAAAGCTGGTATTGCTTTACACATTTTGGCACATGCAGTTGATGCAGGCCTCCAAACTCTCATCCTCCACAAGGCCTGCTGATGTCATCTACCATAAGACTACCTAAAGCCATAATAATATCAGACTTAAGCTGTGGCATGTGCGATTATTACTGTGATCTATAGTGTGTAAGACTGAATAGGTAGGGGTTCTAATCTCACTCCCGCCTACTTGCTGTGTTTGGATATGTATGTGCAACTTCCTCAAAGCAAATATGAACCTCACACTGACTTACAGACATGGTTTTGCATTGTTTTGGGCCTAACAGGTGAAGCAGGCCTCCAAATTCTTGTCCCCCACCAGGCCGTCTAATGTCATCTTCCATAAGACTACCTAAAGACATGTTAATGTCAGACTTAAGCTGGGGCATGTGCAATAATTACTGCGGTCTGTAATATGTAAGACTAGATAGGTAGGGGTTCTAATCTCACTCCAGCCCACTTGGTGTGTGTTTGTGCAGTGTTCTACAGAAATAAGTTATAGTACTATTCTCACTGCAGCCAAGTTTGTGTGTGGGGATGTTAGTCAGAGCATTTTACATCTGCCAATGGGATCATAGACTCATTGGTATTTACTTGGTTAATGGCCATTCAGCCCTTAAAATCCTGACCAAGTTGTTACCCTTATGTACATGATCAGCAGCTATTGCCTCTCTCCAAAAGAGACACAGGTGGAACCGCTGTGGTGAAATTACGGTCACCTATCCAATCATACTGATTACATCTAAAGAGGGCCAATGAAGTGATCTGTTTGACATGATGTGGGAGTCTGTTCCAAAGGTGTGTTAAACTGTGGTAGACAGTTGTCTTCCTCCAGCAGATTGTATTAATGTCACATGCCAGGTTAAGGGCTATACAACAAGTAACCCAAGTACCATTTGACTTATGAATATGCAGCATTTCCAATACAGAAGGGTCAGAGATTGGCTCATATACAACCCAGAGATCACCTCTGAGTAGTCTGTATGACACACATTAAAATGACAGTGATATCAGATGGTCACCCTGGACAGATGCTGAATTACCCTTGTGAGGAAACTATGTGGACTCTCCAATTGCTGCAGGTGCTTGAAAAGATACATACCAAAAGAGCCATTGCACTCAACTATTGGTTTGCAGAGGGAAGAGGACATGGAGGTTATGATGTCTACTTTTTCTGGAGACAATGCCCTCACTTATTACATGAACATGATATAATGCCCATCTTACCCCTGCATAGACATGGTGATCTAAGGTAAGTTAGCTGTCAACCTGTGTGCCCAGGTCTTCCACCCCTGAGTATGTATGTCAGGTGTTGCTATTGATATGGTACTTAGCAGGAAAATCGCTGTAACCAAAACCAAAGATAATACATATATTTGCATTGCATTTAAGGCCATGACTTTGGCAACAATCATTTCTTCAAGTAAGACCCTTGTGTAGGATGTTGGCATACTTTGGATTTTCTATGACCTCCTCCCAGTTTGCAAGCATCAGCAAACCTTGTCAGCCACAG
This sequence comes from Protopterus annectens, assembly GCF_019279795.1. Classification (NCBI taxonomy): domain Eukaryota; kingdom Metazoa; phylum Chordata; order Ceratodontiformes; family Protopteridae; genus Protopterus; species Protopterus annectens. The sequence continues at coordinate 1,847,922,045 of NC_056726.1, forward strand.
ATATGTGTTTTGTGCTTATACTTTGGAGAAATGGATTCCAAACAGTACAGGACCCATGACTAAACCCTATGGATCACCACTGGTTATATATCGACTATTGGAGGTGGCTTCCCTATTTTGACTATATCACCTCTATAACTGAGACAATGAATGACCACTCTAATGATATAAGGGTCGATGCTTAGTTGGGTGCATTTTTCAATGATGGCTGAGTTGGAGATATTGTCAAATGCCAGGTAGGCTGTATGCACAGATTTCCCCTCATCCAGGTCCTAGGTGACTGTCTCAAAGATGTCCACCCAGTTTAACAGGCATGATCTCCCTTTGACAAATCCAAACTGTGTGGGGTCAGCTTTGTGGAGACTGCCTATAGCTTTTTGATAAGGTCTGTGATGATTTGCCCCATGGCCTTGCAGATATGGCTAGTCAGGATAATAGGTATATAGTTTCCAGGGTCAGTGGATGTACCACTTCTGTGCAAGTGGATAAAAGTGTATTTTTCCATTCAGCTGGGACAAAGCCAATGGTTGTACTATGATTGCAAAGAGTTCCCAATGGTGTTAGTACTCCATGTTGGAGCCCATGTAGAACTCAGACTGTGATGTTATCATGTCACGTAGATGCTGTGTTTTTGTCCATAGAGAGGACATTTTTGTACTGCTGTTTACAGATACAAGGTAGGGGTCAGGTGGTAGGGGTGTCATGGAGTACGTGTGGTGGGGACAGGGGAGTCATGGTTTCACATAACCTGTTGGCCAACAGGTTATCTATGCTGACAGGCTTTGTATATGAGATGTCATTAACCATGAGTTCAGCACACATGTGGGTCTTTCCTTTTGGTTTACAGATGTAACTATAACTATAGTAACTGTATTGTAACTGAAACTATAACAATAACTGTAACAATCTACCTCAGCACACCCAAAAAAAATCCTAATCTGTCTGCATTTAAAACTACCCTGATAGATTAATTAAAGACTAACTGTCTTTGTCCCTGTATTTCTCCTGGCTAGTCTCTCTTCCTATTACTGCTCATCTCTAGCATGACATTTTCTGTTACTGCACTTCTATTGCATTGTTTGCATACTATCTCGCTAATTGTACTTATGAACATTGTATATTATCATAACCTCTATGACCTGTATTCTTTGTTAGACTTGTAACATTTTTTTAATTTATTTTTTCTGAAATAATTGTACTTTTACTAATTTGTATTCTTGTGGAATTTTTCTCCCCAGGTTTCCCCTGAAAATGAGTATTTTTCTACCCAGTTGGACACTACCTGGTTAACAAATGTAAATAAATAAAATAAATAAATATAGAATGCCTTGTGGTTGTCCTTTGTGAGGAACGCTAATCTGGACACATATTTTGTTTTGGAGGACTTCACAGCAACACTTACATGCTACTTTAAGCTGAGGCGGGAGTGTTACCACTTTAGGAGGGCTCTCTCTCTCTCTCCTACCCTTAGACACCAAATGTCTTCCTATTATCGTAAAGCCTCTTACTGGCAGTTTTCCACCAGACAGGTTTGCTTCACTATAAGGAGCTTTTTGTGCTCATGTCAGGTACAGCTGAGTCAATGCAGTCATACAGGTGTTTGTATAAAGAATTCATGTAGAGCTCAGCATAGCTGCCAGTTTCATCTGAGGGAGGAGGTGCAGTGAAGCTATTTATACCATCCCATAGGGGGTTATAATCTAGATTGGTGAATTTTGTTAGTGTATTTGCTGCAAGGGGGGTAGCAGGTATGATACCAACTTTGAATAAGACTGATTTGAGGTCAGATCTCACCAGCGAGGACCTCATAGTGGGGGTGCTATAGTGGTCACCCATATTGGTAAGCACCCAATCAAGTATGTTAGCTTCCCTTGTGGGGGTGTCACCCAGCTGGTCCAGGGCATTGGAGATAATGCAGTTGAGTAACGTTTGGGCAAGTGAGTTTCAGCATGACTAATCTACCCAGTCGGTGGGTAGTAAATGTCACCCCAAACCATGGTGTGCAGATGTATCTTGACAGACTCATGTAGAGCCAAATAAGCAGAGTTGGTGTTCTAATTCATGGGGGGGGTGGGTCCTGTAGCTGGCAATGACTTCAATAGGTGCCCCACAACAGTCAATAGCACCTGAAGTGTATCCATGGAATCATACTGTGTAACCAATGTGGGTGTGTATATATCCTTAATGAATATTTATACACTGCCAACATTAGTTCACATGCCTTCAGTTTGAGGTCTGCATGTGTGGAAGCAGGTGTAGCCTGGTATGGTTGTGGCACTCTCCACAGCCTTGAACCAGGTGTCTGTGAATGCACAAAGGTCTGCGTGCTGCAACAGGAGAACAGCCTCCAGCGAGTGCAGTTTCCTGTTGGCACTCCTGGCATTTAGCAGTATAACATTGAAGTTGTTTGTACATGGAGTGCTTAGATTGGACATTTTTCCCTTGAGACACCACCTAAAAAGTGCACTATGGGGGTGGCATTAGCCTTGGACAGTATCTGAAATCCCAGGGGTGACAGATGAAGACCATCTGTGGCAAAGCATTGAGGTCTGTTGAGCATGTCATCCCAGGCTGACAGATAGTGGACCCTCTTAGACTGACACCAGACGCTAAGCCTATTATTGAAGTCAGCCATCTTCTGCTTGTATTGAGGCATCATCCTAGCTGAAGGTAAAATTCAGCTGAGGGCCAAGGGCGTACCTGCCTGAGACACATAGTGCAATAGCTCAGTCATGTCTGTCATCACACAGTCCAGAGAGGTACTTCTTAAGTCTTACACAACAGCAGGAACTATAATGCAGTCATAACAGTACCTGTTGTTGACAGATTTGACTCTATGTGTGATATGCCGTATCCTGGCAGCTCACATACAGCTGACCATGACCTTTCCTTTATCTAGCCTGGTGAGAGGGACATAAGTGTGACTCACAATGTAATCATCTATGCCTAATATGTTCGATTTTGTGTTTTACCATAATGGTTTGACCAGTGAGACAGTGGTACATTAGCTATTATGTGTACTGTGTTCTGCAGAGGTAGTATTATGTAGACGTGCTTGTGTTTCTGTTTGTGAGGTGTCTGGTGAGTATGTTTCTGGTACGGACCTCCACATATGTAGGTATGTGTGATGTGGGTTTGGGTGGAGTAAGATGTCAGGTGGGCATGTTGGCAACCCGCTCATTGTCATATGTACTGTCAGGTGTGTGAGAGAGCATGGATTCAAGGTTTTTAATGTAGATGTATCTCTCACACATTGTGTTTGTGTGGAGTAGGAGTAGAGGTTTGGGGATGCTTTCCACATCTCAGCAACAGTCAGAGATAATGCCATTAACAATAGATTATTCTTGTGTATATGTCACAACAGGCCATGGTTGGGCAGTGGCCTGACAGATACATACATGTAACATGTTATTACATTTATGGTGTCATCCTAAGGTAAATCAGAGCCATAATCCTGTTATTAGGCAGGGTTGCAAAAGCATACTTACAGATGTGACAATGTACCACTCCAGCAAACTAATGGTCATGCTGCTACACCCCTGGGGTTCACAGCCTCAAAGACACTCTCTGTAGGCACTCTTTGCAGTGAAGATGTGCATGTCCATGCATGCATAGAAAACTTGTCTAACTTTGCTGTCATTACTTTAGCCTTTCAAGTTTACAATGTCTGTCAAACATCCAGACAGCAAATGTATGTTGTGCAAAATGATGTGGGAACACAGTTAATGTTCCAGGAACATACATGTACAATATGACATACCTAGCACATGTGGGAGGGACAGAGACATTGCCAAGAGGTGGTCACCTGTCTGCAGTAGGTCTCACATTCATGCCACACAGATCACCACCATTATACTGTTGAAGGCCAGGCTGCATGAACTGCTGTGAAACTGTCACCTAACATGGATCACTGCCACTGTGGAGCTTAATGGAGCAACCTTGGGACATCTATGTCACGTGAGACTTAATCTTATATTGTGATGCAGCAGCTGTGCTCCTAATCACCATCAGTTCGGTACCCTAGTCAAATGCTACAAGCCTTGGAACCCAAGGCATAATACATGCAAATTTCAAATGACTGGTCTGGTTGCTAATTAAGGCATCTACCTGGAAAAGGCTGCAACAAGCCTACAGAGCCTTGCATCATGTGTGTGACAAGTGTGTGGATCAACAAATAGGCAGTGGTCTGCTTCATATCTTGAGCTTGGTGCTAACATTTTGCTGCTGGTGAGAGAAAAAGAATAGGAGGTTTGTATCCCACCACAGTCAGGCTGGGTTGAGACCAGCAGTAGTAGTAGCCAGGCAGCAACAATTCAGGTGACTCCCTCTGTTTAGCATTCTTCATAAGTTAATTGTTCTTTCCCTGTATGCACTGCTTTATTAGTGTGTAACTCCAGAATAACTGCCTAAATATGCCATCCTTAACTTTACAGGGTGTACATATTACTTTCCCCTTCCAGTGTTTGGCAGTGTTCTGTGCAGAACCAGACACCTTGGGTGAACTTTTTCTCGGAAACCATAATGGCATTAACTCTAATACCAAGTTGTACACGGGACAACCAGCAAGCAGTGTCAAGCATTGTCCCCATAGTTGCAGAACATATACTTGTGACATTGAGTGATATACTCAATACAACTGTATAATTAATAATAAAGGATCTGTTGCCATGGATATGAGGATTCCCACTGTGACATTTAACACCATGTTGGATATGCTCATTCTGAGGCAATGTAGAAATTGCAACATGTTTACTGACAACCACTTCATTATCAATCAAACTGATATGGTATGTGAGAAATGTATATACACAAAGTAACTGGAGGCAAAACTCTCACATAAAAGTACTCCTAATGTCAATAAGGTAGTCAGTGGTACGCACACTGCAGCCATCACAAAAATTCCAAAGCAGACATGAGCTGAGGCACTGACATGTAACCTACATAAATTAGAAACACCTCGTAGAGAAAGTCCAGATAACAAATACCCTCACCAGCCCCATATGCACTCTGTGAAAGCAACACACATATCAACACAAAGACCAACATGTCATGGATGAACAACCTATAAGCCCATAAGTCAAGCTGACTCATAATCCAACATTCTAGTCATCACTGACTTCATGCAAATGAGGAACTGTCATTGAATCCCACACTGACACAGATGTTCTCCAGGAGGGGCTGACACAGACATACAGTTGTTGACAGAGCCATGGGCTAACAGTAAATACCAAGAAATGCACAGTACTATCCTTTGTGAAGTTGTTCTCCCCTGGTAACTATTGTATTGCCAGCACACTTCAAACAGTTGATTGAGTAGTCAGTGACTTATAAAAGAAAATACAAAAGCTAAACTGGAAAGCAAACCCAGAAAACTGCAGCGGAAATATGAACGTTAAGCACCAATTTTATTCCAAAACGCTTTTTGTTCAGCTAAATAGCCGAACTTCCTCAGACCAGCAACAAAGCACAAACTGACAGCAATGCTCATAAATACATCTCCCTACATGAACATGTGTTAAAACCAATCAACATGTAAATCCAAAGAAGCCATTGTTCCACTCTAATCGGCATTCATCAGACCTATCATTGATGCAATGCCACCTTTGGTGCGTAACTAGCCAGGCATATCCAACAACTGTAACATCCACAAAGGTTCCATGGTAAAGCACTAGAAGGTGTGCATAACATGTCCTATCCAGACCACATAAAGGCCCTATCCATGTATTCTGTCTCCTACATGCTTTGGAGGGTTGGTCTATGCCAGCCATATAGGCCAGTGTCAGATGCCACTGTGGACCTCTTACATATCCATGAAACAAGTAGCATCAGAATTACCTGTTCTACAGACCTACACATTGACAGTGGTATATATAGGACATGCTGGGCAGACAAGTATGTAACCCAGAGATTACACCCTATATGGAGCAGGCTCCACCTCCATGTGAAGGACATTTCCGCCCTAACACAAATCAAGTGCAAGTTACACAATTGGATGGGGAAGAGGACAATCATACCTGCTTGTGGACCAATATCTACAATAGACTCAGGGAAAAGGTGGATGGTTCAACCCCCCACTCCCCGGCTTTTAGATGTTTCAGCTACCAAAACCCTGCTTACATTTATCAATGGTATCATACCATGACAGTGTTTAGGGATGCATGGCTAGGCTTAAAGGACTCCTAGTGTCCGTTAGCATTTTAAACACATATCAGCCTATGAACCCAGGAACCTATACTGTGTTACCTTTTTAATATTTGTCTTGTGTGCTGACATTCAGTTCTGTGCTCTGATGTTGATGGGTTGATTGTAGATGTGTTCCCATAGGTGTGTCCTGCACAGTCCTGAAAGTGAGACATAAACATTTTCATGTGACACCTGTCATTGTGTGACTACACTGCCATTACAACAGCATCCATCGTATGTTACACACACTATTATGGTATAGTCATTATAAATAGCAATGTGCAAATTCTTATAATGAGCAGTACAAGTAGCATCTCAAAAGCAAAACTGGATGAAACAAATTCATATTACTGTAGATAGTCAACCAGTGCATCAGACACATAGCTTTATTCCCTGCATCCATGAGAGAGATGGGAGGGATGTGCCACAGGTATCATCACTTGCACAGGGTGTTATGTGGAGGTGCAGGAGGCCTAGGATGATCCAGTAGGTTGGCAAGTGTGTGTGTGAGTCAGAAAGGGATGCAGTCAGAATGGACCATGGAAATGTGGTGTGTGTCTGTAAGTGACCTGAATGTGACAGCAATGTGTGAGTGTCTGAGTGTACACAGCCAAGCTTAGTGCTATCCCTGCATGTCTGTATGTTGGACAGCTGTGAGCCATGCATAGTACATCTGACAGTTCGTTGTCTCCACCCCGAGCATGTGAACTGGCTCAGCCAGGAGTTGCACTGGCACCTCCATGCCCAAGGTCAAATTCTGTGCTACTACCTGAGGGTGACTGCTGTCTGCTGGGAACATGTCCTCCACAGGACCACCCAGGACCATGAACCCATGGCCTGCCATGTCTTGGTGTGGACAACACAGAGCACTGAATGTACTGTCACTGCGGGAGCGTGATTGTGCATAGCCAAGTTGACTTTCAGCAGATGTAGTTGCTGACCTATGTTCACGTGGGTAACACTCAACTCCAGCCAAATGTTTCATCACAGATAACATGCGTTCCAAGACAGATATTGTGTGGTCTGTCTCTGACCAAAGTTTTTCCACTGCATCAGTGAACCGATCCAGGGTATTAGCAATCTGGTGGAGACAGTCACAGGTGTCAAATTGCGCTACATCCATAACCCTGAGCATTTCTCTGGAGTTCCTTTCTGAACATGCCTGTGCCTCCATGATGGCCCTAAACATATGCCAAGTGACACGAGATGAGACACCTGCAACAGGTGGTGGAGGGACAGTAGGCCTCCTATGAGCACCTCTATCGATCCATCTGTGTGGAACCTCGCCATCTGTTTGGCTATGGCCATTGTCAACAGTCACTGCAATCACAGTCACCTCATTTCCCTGTTCAATGTCCCCACCTTCCAACTGTCCAGTATCTGTTGCCACAGGGGACTGGGTATGTGCAGGCATACTGGCTGTGTTTGGTGATAATGAGGGCAGATGATGGATGTCAACCTCTGTGTCAGATTCAGCCCCTGCAGCCACCCACTGTGCCTCACTTTGCCCACCATCATCATCAGAGTCTGAAGAGCCACTGACATCAGGTTGTGAAGGGAACAAAGACCAACCTCCCTGGTCACATCACCTGTGATAAAAAGGGAAAAGCATTACATTAATATCTGCACTACTATGCTCTGCAGTACTATCTTGCAATATATGTTAAGCTCTACACACTGCTGTCACTACTACACATTTGTATAACCCACAACCTCATACAGTAGGACACAAGGTCATCATTTTCTAACCTACATCTGTCATCATTTGGAAATAAATGTTCTTTAAACAGGAATCTCATGAGCAAAACATAAATGATGTACACTGTTGACATTCTGCAAAACTCTGCACAGTTGAGAGTTATGGCAATCTGTAATGTCCTGACAATACTGTCAAATCAATAACTGGTCACACCCAAAGGCATATGTATAAGTCTGAACTGTGCACAGTCAGAAAATATCTGTACAGCTGGCAATCATGCAGGCAGTACATCAATCCAGCCAGTAGGCCTGTGATGACACTTGAGCAAATACAGTGAACTAAATCTGCATCTCTGACAAAAGAGTTTTGTGCTTACCAGCAGCAGGAGCACAGCCTCTTACTATTCCTGACGGTCCTGGAAAAATATGAGGGAGAGGTAATGTATACAGCACCACATGTGACAGTATAACAGGGCTCATACTTCAAAATATCTCACATTTACATTAGTTGCTATGTTAACAGGTATGTGGTCACAAACTGCAGCAAACCTCCCTCACCCAAAACACCTGACACCCATGTAAAGCTATGTGCACCCTGACAGACTGAATGCTACAGTATTCCAATGCTGATCCAACTAAGCATACTTGGATGCTCCTCTTCAGTGAAAATGGCTGCACCTATATCCACGACATATGGGGTGATGGATGCCTGGGAGATGTCCGGCGTTGCAAGGTTCACCAGGAATTCTTCAGTGGCTGACAGAGGTTGTTCTGCTGCAGGCCCACCACCAGTGACCTGATGATCTCTGGCCACATCCAGTGCATGCCTGTGTGCCAAGATGATTGCATCAGTGGCATGGTGTCGCAACTGCTAATATGTGCGATACTGGTGACCTACAGCATTAATTTTGTGTGCCAGTTCATCCCACAAGGCTGTATGCTCTTGCCTATTTGTCTTCCCTTTGGAGAGCAGGACATGGTGGTGTTGTCTCAAGGCCTCAGTAATGAGGTCATTTTCTGCCTCAGTGAAAGGTAGACAGTGTCTGGCATACATGAAATCTCCTGAAATACAAATAAATAAATGAGAACACATGTCAGGATCACATACGTGGGGGTACAGTATGTATAGATACAGCAATAAAGGAAGCCTATTGGCATTTCCCCCTTGATTATACATCCCCTAATCAACAGTGTGCCAAACATACAATGGTAGTGTACCCCATAGCAGGGAACCCCCCACCCATAACATATGTATAAACAGTGCAAACAAAATAGCAGGGTACTACTACAACTGTTAAGAAAGGAAGTATCCAGGAGACCTGTGTACCTAGTTAATACAGAGCACTATATCCTTTCTGTATTCTACATCATCTGTAGATGTAACACAGCTGGAGATCACTGGCATGTCATCAGTACATTCCTAAGATTCACTTACTGATGTAATCCCCATTCCCCCTAAGTATATTCAAACATATGCATCATGTTGAAAACAAAATGGTTACATACCTGATGAAGTACAAAACTCCTCTGTTGAAAGATACAACTATATGAGTACTGTGTGAATGAGTTAAGCATGCAAACTAACTCTTAATACACAATGGTTCCCCTAGCTAGGTGTTTGCCTTTTTTAAGATGGCTTTCATTAGCAGGTGATTGCCTCTGAACCAATCTATGGTTTAAGAATGCTACATGCAGCACACACAGCCAATCCCATGCAACTACTCAACAATATATAAGGCTTCAATGTAGATTCCACCCCTTTCTCACATTTTGTGGTGAAGATTACTGGGGTACAGATTATGTTGGCACAGACAGAATGTTTGTAGCAGCTACTTGTTTCACACAGATGTGTGTGATACAGGCTGAAGTTGCTGCTGCTGCTACTGCAGGCAATAGACATAGTTAGAGAGGCTGCAGAATGTGTAGGGCAACAACACTTAAGAGTAACTGTGTGATCTGTGGCAGCCTTGATCTACAGCCAGAGCCTGATTGAGCGTTTATGCTAAGTATGTTAGCCAAAGGTATCATTAACAGAGAAAAGGGAAACATGCTTGTTGTATAATAGAACAACGTAGGGGGTATATTAACCATTATGTCAACCAGTTGGATAACTGCCAAGTCATGTTATGTCATGGTAGTCATCTGGAATGTGTATGCTGGCAACCATTGCTTCTAGCAAAAGCTCCATATATGTATGTAACTTGTGCTGCTGTAGCTCTCTGTAATATCACTAGTGAATCATTGTGGGCTGCAGTCTGCTATAACTGGGCCACATTTGAATTATGTACTTCAAAATCCTCTGGGAATTCATACTGATGCGTGACCTGATATTCTATGCACTTTCTAGTGTTGTAATAAGAATAGTTTAAATATGATCCTACCTTTAGGCCTTTGACTGCTATTATTTAGCAGCAGTTATTCAAACTGGGGTCTATATTATAAGCACGAACGTTTACTTACCCGAATACCTAAACGTCAACACATATTCCGTGAACCGCAAATACACCGAATGCCCTAAACCGCGAAATTCATAAACTCGAACCATCATAGTTGTCCCACCCCACCGCCCGCTACATACTACCTACACAAACAAACTAAATAAACCACATGCATACAGTAACTAAAACCCTACTTCTAACCCTAAACTAAACCTTACTTCTAACCCTACACTAAATCTTGCATATACCACCATGTATGCACTTAACTTAACCCGCACCCTAACCCTAAGGTCCGTAACTATTGCACACTTACCTTAAAAATCTATACCCAAACAAACTAAATAATCCACACACATACACTTAACAAAACCCTACTTCTAACCCTACACTAAATCTAACATGTATTGCCATCTATGCATTTACCCTAACCCTAAGGTCCGTAACTATCGCACACTTACCTTACGGAGCTACACCGCAGAAGGGCCAACCATGACGATTCGACATTTCAGATTTCGCACTTCTGGACGATCAATGTTTTCACAGTTTGATGAAGACGTGTCGGCATTTAAGTGTCCGAGTAAGTAAACGTTTGTTCTTTTAATATAGACCCTTCAAACTGTACTGATTTGGGTGGATAAATAGGGGATGAGACAGTCATACATATCAAAATTTATACTGGTATTGTACATATACATGGATTTTAGATGCTAGACACATCTGTCTTTGAACCCAAGACCATGTGGACCAAAAATATATGTTTTCACAGCATCTAATAGATTGAGCTACTAAGTCACTGTTATAACAAGTGTATTTTTACATGTTGTAGATATAATTGCACGCTTGTCTGCTGTTAGATACCTCACTTACATCTCTTCTTATGTGTATGGCTTTATAGTGATGTATTTCTCTACCAGAGTCTCAGTTACATTCCTATTTTTCTATTGATCTCATAGCTGATTTGCGCAATGTGGTGGAATGTGCAGCATGGCTTAAACACACTTAATGACAGGAAGTTTACAATTTCTATGTTTTGCTTAAAACACCTGCATTAATTAACAATTGTGTGGCTTGATGGGTTGATGCACTGTTCTACAGGTGCAATGGTCCTGCATTCAGAATTTGGCACAGGTGTAATTTTTGAATGTGATTTCTATTTTTCCAAAAACATATATCAATATACCTCCATTTAGCTTAGTTTAGCAATTCTGCGCACTGCACAGCATCACACAAAAATTCTTTAAAGAAAAGAAAATGGGGAGATAGGACAGTGGTGAAATGGGTGCAAACAGGGGGAAAACTTAGTGAAAGGCAGGTAGGTAAGTGCAGGAAGGGTATAGGAAAGAACCATAGCTATCCATTTCTTGTACAGCAACAACTGTGCACTTTAACAGATTTTTTAGCTGAACTTGGACTGTCACCCCCCCATGAGAGGGTTGAGGGCAGCCTAAGTGCATTGTCAAGCCAACTAGAGCAAATTATGGTGGACACGGGTGCGAAATGAAGAGCTATGTACGGATGATATATATATTGTTTTGGGACAGGCACCTTTTTTTTTTTTTTTTTTTTTTTTTTTTAAGGTGAGAGTGGAATGTTGGGGAAGGGACATAGGTATGTGTGGGGGAGGTAAGTTAGGTGAGGAAGCTTTTGCAGACAGACAAGATAGCAGACAGGGTTGGTGTGTGACACAAGAGGGGGGTGAACACCTTGGTTGAAGAGGGTGTTGTGGAATCCCAGTTTCATGTATGTCAGACACGGTAGCAGTGTGACTCAAGTCCTCACCCATGGGACTGTCAGCCCTGCACCTTCACTGCTTCTGTGGAGGCAGTGGTTGACACCGGCACCTGGGGAGAAGTTGCCCCACCAGGATGGACAGCATGCTCTCCATCTGGCATAGGCATGCACCAATAGTTTGGTGCAGCAGCCCAAGCACCATACCTGGCAGTTCATAGTGGGTGACATAAGCACCCCCTCCACTTCTACTCCCTGGGGGGACCACCCCCAGCCTGTGGGGTGGAACTACAAGATGGAGCAGGTAGTGCAGGGGCAGCAGGGGGGTTTCACCAGGCTATGGTCCAGAAGTGCTGGGCCTAGGTGCCTAGGCCAGGAGAGCCAAGGTTGGTAGATCACCAGGAACCGGCCTACATTGTCGATCTGTGATAAATTAAATATAACCATAAGGTAAAATAAACATAACCAAACAAATGTAATTAACAACATAAGAGAAAAAGATAATGAGTAATGGAAGAAATAGAAAAGAATATAATGAGGAACACAACAATAACTTATGTAAATGAAAGCTTTTTTACAGCAAATCAATATTAAATTATACATAAGGCCAACATAAGAAAAAATTACAAATAATATATTAATATCAAATTATAATAATAAATATAATTAATAAATAAAAAAGAGTAGGGCGGGATGAGACAGGAAAAAAAAGAACATTAGTAACATCACAGATAATATAACTACACAGACTACTACTACAAACTTCTAGATATGTTAGATTTCACTTGTGAGAATACTGACTGCTTATATTTTATAGATGATGTTGCACATACATAACTCTTAACCTGTTAGCATGGGACATTATGGAACAAGCCATACAAAATGGTGGTACAAAGGTACATCAACAGGGACATTTTTACATATTGTGTTCATACATTAGTAGCAAGGTGTTCTGATAACAGATTTGCCATTAAATCGAATTTCAAGTGATATCGTATATCTGCAAATGAAAGGACCTGATATATGGGGCAGTAGTCATTATATTCTGCAAACATTGTGACTGTTGAGAGTTATATACACTAATTACACTAGACAGGTGGTCATTTCTCAGTTGACTGCCATGGGATTAGAACCCACAAGCAGTGACTACAAGAATACTGAGCACTTTATTTGAAAATAATGAATTATCAAAGCATCATCTCCTTTAAAATGTTATTGTCATGTATGAAATCGTACATTTACACACATGCATAGCTATATCTGGAGTTGGATTGGAACTCACAAGCAGTGACTACAGGAATACTGAGCATTTTATTTGAAAAAAGTAATTATCACAGCACCATCTCCATTTACACTTTACCGCTTAATGTCACTTCAGATCTGGCATTTACACACATGTATAGCTGTCAAGGACTTCTGTTAACATACTCGTATACCCAGTTCATTCACTGAATGCAATCTACAGCATATATCAGATAAAATGAGTAGAACACAGGCTTGACCCTTAATCTGGGTATTGCACTACATTTATTTCTGACATTTGTTGGTGCATTATTTAGTACTTCACACGTAACAGTTGACTGGTGTCAGATTAGAAGACACAGACAATGAGTACAAGAATGCCGAACACTTTATTTGAAAACATTAGTTATCAAAGCACCATCTCCTTTTAAACTTTGTTGCTTAATGCTGCTTCACATCTGACATTTACATACATGGATGGCTGGCTAAGACTTCTGTTAAGTTACCCATATACCATGTTCATTTATTGAGTGTGACCTATAGCATATTTCAGACAATGAGCAGACCTTGGAGTGAGTAGAGCACAACATTAACTGATGGCTGGAAGCTATGCTACACAGTACTGCATGCTTACTTGCTTGCTTTACTATTTCAAATATACACTGACACATTAATAAGGATGTAGGATGTTCCAGGTATTTCATATCTGTTAGGACTGCAAAATCTGTATTTACTTTACTATATTATTAAGTTATGCATTAAGTTATTACTTTGATGATTTTCTTACTAACCACATGCTTGCCTCATCCTGGCAAACACCCAGCATGAGACTGTACATTGCGAGCCATTTCTTCTGCAGCTGTGGTAAGAGAAGCAAACCATTATGCATACCAGTTTTGCACACATTCAATTGTATATTTATAAATTACTGGAAAACATACTTACATATCTGTGGGATGTACCCATCCCTAGCTTCTTGGACCCAGGTCTCCAAGGTTCCCCTCTTAGGGGACACCAGTAGCACTGCTTAGGCTCCTGGCCAAATGATCCCAGGCCTCAGACTTGCACTGTCAGCCCTCATAGTCACCCTGCAGCAGCCAGGGTCCATATCACTCGACCAAGAGTCCAATAAAAAACTTTATCTCTTGCACACTCCACGTTTGCACGCTAAAATACACTCCCTCTCCAACTCCAGCAGCCATACCCACAGTCAAGGTCAGACTCCAAGGAATAGTGTGAAATTCCTGCCTTTTGGCCTTTATATAGGCTGCATTCCCACCCTTGGACGTCATACTGCAACTTTCAAAAAAGCTCCATGTCACTTAGATTCATGCAAACTTGCACTATCCATGTTTAAGTGAAGCTTGACAACGTGCGGCTTTTCTAACCATTTCTAAATGTAACAATAATTTAAAGTCAACCAATGTTTCAGTCACCTGACACAGTTTCAAAGCACTGTATGTGAAAAGCATTAATAGCCAGGACTTGAACTCAGAAGTTACATGACTTAACTTATCTAGCCACTAGGATATTGAAGGGAACTGGAATATCTTGAAATATACTGCAAAACTGCCTGTAAGCATAACACAGCTTTGCTGTGCAGGTTTGTGCATTGCTAAGCACAGCAGAACTACAACAATTGAATACATCTGGTTTCTATTTTTAGATGTCTAGTGGATGTCTGCTGCTTAAGTATGCCTCGCTGCTCCTAGCCAAGCAACATGCCACATCGTGCAAACAAGTACATGTAAAAAATATATTAATATTAAATTCATCCGGTTTCTATTTTTAAATGTGTAACTAATGTCTAATGGTTAAGTACGCAGTGCTATGCCTAGCTAAGCAACGAGCTGCATCACGCAAACAAGTACAAAAATAAATAAATAAATAATTTATTAACACTGAATGCATCTGTTTTCTATCTTTAGATGTCTAGTGGATGTCTGATATATATATATATATATATATATATATATATATATATATATATATATGCACAAAGCTAAACATATCTAAGCAATGCACCACACCGCCCAAACAAGCACATAAATATATAAAAAAATTAAACTGCAATTTAATGAAACAAAATGTCTTTTACACCTTTCGGCCAAGGTGAACGGGCCGAAAGGTGTGTTATTGCACTGTGAGTCTTACGTGGATTCATTATCCATGTTGCTGTGACCTCCATTAGGCGTGCACCATAATTAATATATATGGCACTGAGGGGGAACCGTGGCCATGTACACGGATACATTCCATGCAGGCGCTACATGGAGCCTACATGGACTTTATTGAATCCTGGGGATAGCTAAACATGTTGTATTTTAATATATGCTTGCAATACTTTTTGTTACAGCCTCCAGCAACTGCAAAGGAGTTGACATTTGCTATGTCATATAGTTTGCATTATTTGGACTGATGATCAGAACCATCCGACCTACAGCATGCATTATGCAGTTATTGTTACATATTACTGTGATACAGTCAAGATCAGATTATAAAGGATTTCTGCTTTTAGTTAAAAAATGTTTCTCTGGCATTTAGTGCAGAGGACTACATCTTAATGAGCTGCTTCCTGTGGCAAGAGTTCAAGATTTTAATCTTTTCACCTTAATTTACTGACTGTGTGACATTGAGCAAGTCACTTAACCAGACAGTGCTTTGGAGCAATTTGGAATGTGGGCTAGGCTGCTTAATTGTCTCCAGGCTTGCAAGCCTAGTAATGATGAACCTGCTGTGTTTGTTTGCCAGTCTTTCCCTATTGCATAGCTGATCTAGTTCAGGACATATTATGGCTACATCACCAGCGCACTAATTTTTAATGCAATATAAGCAATATAATCTTCAGGGCAGCAAGGCATTGCAATTGTAGATGAAGCAGTGAAATACAAAGTCAGTTATTTGCCAGCAATAACATCTTCTTTAGTAATAGTTCTCTTTAATGTGGAGTTATTCGCAGGACTTTAACTTCTGCTGAGATTGTGCATAAGACTCAGCATATCTTTTCAGATGGTTAATAGTTCTTATGCTCCCATAAACACTCTTCTGTTTAAACTGTGCTAAACATGGCTGGATTTTATGATATGATGTTGTTGATCTTTATACAATTTCATGTAGTTCATCCAAATAAAGTGTGTGTACTTTATTTTTTTCATAACAATAGGGAGTGTACAGAGTCACAAAGTGGCTATAACTGTTGGTGGGGGTGGGAATCTCTCTGTTTAAAAATGACCACATTGTAATAGCATAAAGTACTTTCATCCATATTCTTTAGTTTGGCTTTTCAGGACGTGTGTGTGTGTTTGTTTGTGTGTGTGTGTGTGTGTGTGTGTGTGTGTGTGTGTGTGTGTGTGTGTGTGTGTGTGTGTGTGTGTCTGTGTGTGTGTGTGTGTGTGTGTGTGTGTGTGTGTGTGTGTGTGTGTGTGTGTGTGTGTGTGTGTGTGTGTGTGTGTGTGAATTAAGTTGAAATACTATGTCTATTGTTTGCTTGTGTGAAACCAACTGGAATTTACAGACACCTGAGAAGGATGCAGTATACAATGTAACTATATTTACTGGATTTGGAGATCTCTGTGGATGAAAATACTGGCCCTGCTGAGTTGATAAAGTTAAAAAAATCATTATTTTGTCTTTGCAGGACTAGTCTGCATTTGTGTAAAACAAACTGAAATACTTTACTCTGGCCATTTTATATACAATTAAACATGTAATGTGTACATAGTTAATAAAGTATCCATAATTGTTGAATATGGATATTGGTAGATTATGACATCAGTTTGAGTCACCGTCTATGGTTGAAATGGTCTGTAATGGTCTGTTTCATACATTTTGTTTTACTGCTTACTTGTAAAAATGTTCAAAAAAGTACACATTTCAAATGCATTTAAAAATGTTGCTGCATTATACTAGAAATATAATTTAAAATAATTATCAAAGTGAATCAAAGAACACATGCATTTATTCATGGTCCTAAAAATTGTGAGTGAGGGACCCATGGATTGAAAACAGCCTCGGTCTACAGTACTCAATATGTCACTTGCCAGATGCATTTTCAGTGATAGTGAGTTTCAATGCATTTTCAATTAATGTGAATGTCAAGGGAAGAGAACTTTAAAGTTGCTTGTGCTAAGTCTGTTTTCAATTAGACTGTTTTGTTTTTGTTTTTATTATCAAATGCGCATCAGTGTTCATAGTATAAAAATTTTAATTAAATTTTTTAATTAAATCCAAACCTCTGTAATCATTATAAGAGTAAAGGAAAACATGGTATGCATACAGACAGGTTTGAACAGTGTTTATGGTAACTGGGAAAGACAGCCCTGAAATGGCCCATTGGAATGGCTGTGGTGGAATCCTAGTCCATTACCCTGCTTAAGGCCCAATTTGACCATGATCCAGCTATGGTACCATAGATATAGCATACCCTTCCAATCAGACACTGTCTAAGGGTGCTAGGCATGCTTGTTGATAATTTCTTATCATTTGACCATCATGTCTCTCCAGCAGTTTGGAGAGCCTTCTAATCTGCTCATCTGATTTCCAAAGACATCTCCTCTTGATCCAACAAAACCTTAATTTCCCTTTGCTTGTATCTCACCAAAGTCATTATTGAATTTAATGACTCTTTTGGTATGTACTTGTATAAACATATCACTCAACTTGAAGGACCTCAGAGATTAGGTTCATAGGTTCATAGGTATGTACTAGGCTAATGGCCCTGGAGCCTTTACAAGCCTAGCCCATAGAAGTGCCCTGACATCGTGCCACCTGACATTAGTTCCCAGTGCCTCTATCAAGTAGAGCCACTGAAGTGATCCCCGGGGTGAACTTTCTATTTCCCATCCACTCATTAAGATTTCTCTTGAAGAGGGCCAGTGAGGTGCTCTGCTTGACATGGCAGTCTCTGGGTTATGAACCTGTCCATCCAGCATGTTCTCTTGATTGTGGTAATGAGGTTGAGGTCTCCGGAGTGTGTGGTGCGAAGGGATTGGGATTTCTTTAGATGCAGCATTTCTAACAGAGCTGGGTCAGACATGGTTTTCTAAGTCAAGCAGAGATCACCTCTTAGTAGACGATATGAGACAGAGAATAGCTGGACTTTTTTGAGTCTGTCCATGTAGGACATGTGTTTAAGGCCTAGGATCCTCTTTGTGAGGTACTTTGGTGGCCTTTCCAGCTGTTGTATGTGTCTAGTGAGGTGCATGTAAAATGGGGCATTATACTCGATGACTGGCTAATGAGGAAAAAGTAGAGAGAGATGATGACCTCTTTCTTCCTGGATGCAAAACCCTTGGTAATGAGATAGAAGGACTTTCTGACCACAGTGGAAATGTGGTGGTCGAAGTAGAGGTTGCTGTCAACCTGTGTCTCCAGATCTCTTATAATGCCTTCAGTGTTCAGTGGGCTCCCATCAACGTGGTAATTAGTGGTAACTGAGTTTTTCCCAAAGGGGATGATGACGCATATTTTGGCATTCAGCTTAAGGCCATAGTTTCAACACCAGTCACTGGTCTCAGTGAGGCCTTGCTGTAGGCTATCTACATCAATTGTGGAGTTAATAATGGCTCCCAGCTTGCAACAGAATCTACTATTAAATATTCCTCTTTCAAAAAGCTATTATATACACAATTGATGGTTAATAATAATACTTACTTCACACCATGCACCCTAAATAAATGTAATTGCAATATGTCCCCATCATGTGCATGCTGCTCCTTTCCCAAGCTGATCTATGGCACATCCTCTGGTTGTGCAATCATACATATAAACTTTAGTGTTCCCTCAAAGTCAGATTAGAAAAGATGGGATATCAAAAATCCACTCTAGCATGGGAAATGACACTTTTGCACATTACTGATCTTAAACTTCCTAAATTAAAATTTCATGTTCTCATCACTCTAGGTTTGTTAATTAAATTATACATAACCAAAAATTGGATGGATCATATTAAATTGTCTTGGAAAAATTTCAGAAATCTAGCGATAAAATACATGTCCTTACAGAAAATCTTTTTAAGGAATCCTAACAAGCAAGATTATTATCAGAAATTTTGGAACCTGATCTTTGCCATTATTCAAGGAGATTAGATGATTGCATAATCACTAAACTTGAGGGTACTACTGAATTAAGGAGACTTGCTATGATCCTTTCCAACAACACTATTATTAATATCATTATTATTATTTATCATTATTATTATTATTATTATCAGCACTATTGATAATATTACTGTTTCTTACTATTATTATTAATATTATTATAACTCATAACATTACAATTATTAATATCTCAGACATTTAAGGCTTCATCTGTTTTACTTGGCTCTCTTTCCTAAAGTATGCAGTAGCTTTGTATATGTGTACATAGTTGTATATAATACTTTTTCTTCTTATTTCAAGTTTATGAAAGGTATATAATGTCAATAGATTTTTTTAAATATGCATCTATTGTGTTTGAACCTTTCTCTTTGGTAATGCCATGTTTCTGTTGCTTGTTACCTCTTATATAAAAATAATAAAATATTATTGGAAAAAAAAAGAAAATAAACATTCATCACCTGGAGATTCAAAGAGCAAACATCATTCCATGAATACTCAATGCTCTTGTCTTTGCCAATAATAAAACCATTGCATGACAATATTTTGAATTGCTTTAAAAGTCTGCAGTATCTTTCAATTTTGAAAAGAAATTCTTAACTTTAGAGAAAATACCTACAAAGAAAAGAACATGAGCACCCTCCCTTCCAGCTTCCCGAGATTCAAGGGAGGAAGATGATTAGCACACTCAGATAAAATGCTATAACTTGGTGATATAACAAGGGTGAAGTTGATGAGAAATGTCTTTCTGCTGGTTTTGCACCCATAAAAAATGTCCTTTAATGAAGCTTTCATTCTTATGGTGGGCCATTTCAAAATCCCTACCTAAAATGCATAATCTCAAAGTGAACAGAGATTCAGTTTCTAAAGACTAAGCAGCCACAGCTTTCTATTCATTCCATCCTTTATAGCTTTTTCATGACATTGTTGAAATGGTGCTCTTGGCAGCTGATACCCAGCCTCTAACTCACTGGAAACATGATCAGTTTTATTGAGTCCTTGGACAACATAGCTATTTATATTGCAGCCCAAGTAGCAGACCTTGCTAAAGTCAGATTAGAAACTGATGACATACAAAAGAGTAGGATGCTTGAAATATCTGGTAAAATTATATATACATATGCCATATTAGGGAAAAGGTCAATAAAGTACTAAGCCCACATACCACAGCATCAGTCTAATTTTCTGAATGTGTAGAGTATCTCACATAAAGCATGGTAGACATGTCCTTGAGAGATACACTCATTAAACATAAAGAAACAGACGTTAAGGTAGAATCTCATAAGAAGTAACATAGATATGTTACTCTTAATCCTTGATTCAAGACACCTGTCACTGTCTATGCAATTAGATGCAGAGAACTTAAGAACTCAGCCTTTCCTATGGAATGTTAAGACAAAACTCTTAAAAGCTTGTCTTCCTTGTAGTCCTTCTCTGTCTAGTAATGAAAGAAACTTACTTAACAGCCAGAATGTTTCTGAATACACTTAAATTTATGTCAGATTTCACGTGAATAAAATCCAGTGGTATTTTGAAAACGGCATCCTGTTAGAATTTTAAATATCATTAATGCAAGTCCTTTAACTGAAAAAGTAACTATGATCTTCAGACCATAACAGCAAAATGTGAAAGTGACTGTTAGAAAAAAAAGCATTTCTTCAAGAGGCTTGTCCCTGCAGTCCTTTGAGGACACCTAATTCTTTTAGTTTGCTGAACCTCTAAGAAAAAGAAATACTCCAAAATATAGCATTTCAGTGTTTATATATATTGTTTATATATATTTCCGTTTTATTACGCTTAACTTTTTATTGTGATGAGGACCCTTCTTATGGTCCTTAAACAGACTACAGGAATCCTTTCAAAATGTATGTGATAAGAAGTCTCAGTTGCTAGTCTTTGGTTTTCCCATAAAACCCTTTCTTTGGTGAATCAAGCCATAACTGTAAATCAGTACTTCCTATTTCTACCTCATTCCCACATTATGAACAGACTGCTGATGCACTGTATTACGCTAGATGGTTCTACTTTCAAGAACAAAAAGCACAAATGTTTCAGTTGCTGTTCAAGAGAAGAGGACATACAAATAGAAAAGAAATGACAGCAATAAGTTTGACTATGATCTCATTCTAATCAGTTCCGCTACCAAGAACTCATCACATAATCATTGGCAGCACCATGCTGATATGTTACACACACAAGTAAGGAGATACATATTCTTGTCAGTTACTTAGACTGGGCTAAGATCACTCAGGAGTTGGCAATCAAACTAATTTCCTCTGCTAGCTGTGTGTTTTTCAAGTCAACAAAATACTACAGCACACTCAAAAATAAAACAAAACCTCTCAAAAGTAGAAACTGGGCAAAAAATATTTCTGCACATAAAGACTGTGATGCACAACAACGACTTTATTTTTATCACATTGGAACAACAAGCTACCAACATTCTGCTCCAGGTTGCTTCATCAGTTAGTAGTAGGAATTATTGCTTTCTCAGTGCCTCCAACTCATGCCCTACCTTATGCTTGTTCCCCAACTTCTCTAATAACAAAAGTACTAATAAAAGAAAAAAATCTCATTCTGATAGCCCCTTTTTGGCCAAGGCAGACATGGCTGAGTTTGTTAAGTCAGACATCAGCACCAGAAACCATGACACTACCTCTCCAAATTAAAGTAATAATACAAGAATGTAAGATGGCACATCAGAGACTCAGTTTTTCAACTTATAGCTTGGAGGATTTCAGGTCAATTACCTTCTAAGCAACTTTTCTTGCTGCACTTTGTAAGGATATCATGCTGCACAGTTATTCAGTGCACAACTGAGCACATAGTACAATCTGTGTGCTATGCAAGCAGTTGTTACAGAACTAAATTGGATTATTTGCTTGAATGCTGATAAAAAATCTGGACTGAATTCAGCAGTTAGTATTAAACCATTATTAAAAACGAAACAGATTAATTTATAGATATGTACCTGGCTGCACCATATATATTTTTGTTTCTATTTATATGCACACATATTTTTAATCTTTTATGTTGTAATAAAAGTTATTTCAAATGTTTTTATTAGTGCTTATAAAAAGAGTGAATGTCTTTAAAGCAGGGATGTCTTTTATCACTTGACTTGGATTGATGTATTTAAAACTGATGTGATTAAATTGAAATGTGCATCTATATCATATTATCGTACGATGTAAATACCGAATGCTATTTCATCGTACCGATAATATCAAAACAACAAAATATTGAACAAACGGAACAGCAATTTTTTTCCCAGGGAAAAAAAAAATTGCTGCTCCGTAAAAAAAAAAACCTTAAACACAAATTTAGGTGGGGGCTTTGACCCCCATACCCCCCATATGGGGGGCTGTGCCCCCCCCACAGACCCCTACTTAAATATATCAACTCCAAGATCGCACCATAGTAGAGGAAATGGCAAAGTCCCAAAGACGGCCCACCAAATTTTTTCCCTGGGAAAAAATTCGATGTTCCGTGACTTCACTATTTTGCCATTTCAACAATATCGGATTGACTAAATAGCATTCACTATTTAGTCCATTCAATAGCGTCATATAGACCCTTGAAATGTATGCATTGAGAAAAGGTGTTTTACCTGAAAGCTTTGTTTTAGTTTGAACTAATAAATTAAGCTGGTGTTTGTAAGCTCTGACATTTGATTTTTATATTTTGAATTATCACAGTCCATCTCTATGAATTATAGTAATGACAGGCACTGTACTAAACTCACTGTACAAAATGCATAGATGTAGATGCACACTGTATTTGTAAATAGCCTGGCTCTTGATTATCTTGAACCAGTGTCTTAAGCTTCTTGTTTATGAATTTTGCATTAAGAAAATGTTTTTAAAGCTCTTGGTCATTATTAAGAATGAATTAACCCACTAGGCAACCTAATTCATCATGACTCTATGAAAGGAACCCACCCAGTAACCAAAGAGCTCCTTTCCAATTGGTTTGTATCTGCATAGATTAGGGCTCACTCTACTATGTCAACAGTTACTAGTACATTGTTTTCAGAAATGTTTCAGTTCATTGTATATGTGGGGTATTATATGGCCACTCATTCTCACATTTCCTAAACATTGCATACTGGATGCATTGCATACTGGATGTTCATTCCTTTGGGTAGATGAGTTTTACTTCTACAGTCCTGCAGGGGCTACTTTATGCCTACCCCCCCCCCCCCCCCATCTACGAAACTGATGGGCACATTGCCTGCTTCTCTTCAAAATCAGATTTATGATTCCTGGAGAAATGATCATTATGATGTACAACATAAAAATGTGTGACTTACTCACTATAGCGATAAATATACAAATAACAGAAATATTGCTACACTATAAGGTTCCAGCCTCCATCCTACGTGTAATGTACATGGACAGATCTCATGGCTAGTAAACAATCAGTTACTCAGCTACCTCTTTGTTATTGTTTCATTTTAGTTATTTTACTGTTATTTTAGGGATGTAATTGCAGTTGGAGTGCTCTATATAAATGTATGTTACAGAGGGAAATCTAATCCATTCAGAAGTCATGGAGTTTTAGCCATATTCAGCAAGTTGTAGAAGGCTAACTAAAAAAAGTCAGATATCTAGATTTTGTTTTCTAGTATCCCTTTTAGTCAGAAAAGCAGAAGTACAGCGTCCATGCCATTTTCAAAACACCTTTATTTTCTTTCTAGTGATGAGCTCTTATGTAGTAGATAACCCTGTATAGAGTATGGGAGAGGGCACAGCAGCCACTGGTATGCAAATTCCTATTAAAGAAATGGTTAGGGGGATCCATTTACATGCATTAATTGTACAGCAATGTAATAGGGTGTTGTGCACATCCTAATTTGCCTAAATGCCCTGGATTGGTCAGCAGGGTATGCAGAAAGATAGACATAGAAAAGCTGCTCTTTGAATGGCGCTCTCTACTGTGCTACAGTGCCCACTGTGGAAGGCTGTGCAACAGCAGAGAGTGGAGATTTCCCCTTATCCTTCTGTTGTGCGATCTCTGAGTTGGTGTATATAGTTAGCAGGAGCTGCAAGGGGTGCAGAGGACTTGCCCCCTGCAAAAACAAGAGCTGTCTTTCTGTATGCTTTTTCTTTATTTTGGAGCTTTGGTTATTTACCAAACTGAAAGTATATATTTTTAGTTAATTTTGAATCCGTTGCTTGACATTAAGCACTAGCTATATAAATACAGCATTTATTTTGCAGTTCATGCATTCATTTAACCAATGGTATCAGGTTCTTTTTTGTAGCCCAGAACTGTTATAAGAAGGTATTTCTCTTTTCTACATTTTAATTAAATCTATGATTAATAGATTTAATGGACTGGTTAGGAGTGTTTATATCCTGGAAGTGACATGCAATGTTCATAATATTCTACAATACAGTTTGTGTTTTGAATTTGTTTGGTGCATTAGATAATGCAAAACATTTAAAGTCAATACATTTGTTTATTTCAGATCTGCTGAAGAAGGCTTTTTTTAGCTGAAACTGGTTCAGATCCTAACTAATTTGTTGTTATTGCTGCCTTTACTGAAAGCAAAATAAAATGGGAAAGCAAATATTTAATTAAGGGTACTACAAGAAGTATTTTTTTGTTTGCTGAATATTGTTTGGTCCATGCACCCCACCATTTCCTGGACCATCATTGAGTTAGGGATAATATTCATACCTCTCATTTGCTCAAATTTTTGCAGAATGTCCAGATTTTTGCCTCATATGTTTGATCTGTTCCTCATAAAATTTGTGGTTTTCCGGTAAATCACTAAGTATTGAAGTCACTAACCAATGTCAAACATTTGCATTTCAGACTTCATAACGCATCAGAGATACTTCAGGTGCAGCTAACACTGGGCAAGACAGAGTTTCAGGTTGTAGCCTGCTATAGGTCCCCAACCATGTCTCAAGATGCATACTACATGTTCCTAAACACCCTGGAGAATATTAGGGTCCAAACTAACACTCTCATACTGGGCAACTTCAACTACTCCTTCATTAACTGGGAAAACTACTCATGTACCAATACACTTGCCCAACGTTTCCTGGAATTCATTAATTCCAATGTCCTGGACCAGCTTGTTCTTACCCCCACTAGAGGTAACAACATCCTTGACCTGGTCATTACTAACATGGGCGACCGTTGCTCTACAGCAATAGTCAATTCCTCCCTAGTTAGATCCGACCACAAACTAATCACCTTGGAAATCTGCAACCCCCCCCCCCCCGCAAAGGTAACTACCATGAAAAACTTCTCCAAAGCTAACTTTGGGCTCCTAAAAACAGAGGTGGCTAACTTGACGTCACCCATGCAAATGGAGAATAGTTGCATGACTGCCAAATTATACATCAATGCACTGTACGAACATGTAAACAAATCCATGGATCTCGCCATACCCAATAGAACCAAGACGCTGTCCTCCAAAAAAAGGAAGCCAATCTGGTGGTCCCCTGCCATAAACAAACTCTGTAACAGAAAGAGGAAACTGATGGTGAAGTCC
Organism: Protopterus annectens; assembly: GCF_019279795.1. NCBI lineage: Eukaryota > Metazoa > Chordata > Ceratodontiformes > Protopteridae > Protopterus > Protopterus annectens. Next base: position 1,847,947,940 of record NC_056726.1, read on the forward strand.
CAAGACTGGAAAAACTCCCTTATCAGCCTCAACAAAAACTTGAGATCCCTCATCAAATCCTATAAAGCTAGCTATAAAAACAGAATTGCAGCAGATAGTAAAGACTACCACAAGGCCTTCTACAGTTATGTAAAGAATCTCCACGGCAATACCCAGATTTGCTCTGAGCTGCTGCACAATGGTACCTCCTGTACCAAGCCAACAGATACTGCCAATATACTGGACGACAGATTCAGTGCCAACTTTACTCCTCTGTGCCCACCAAAGGACCAATCACAATACCAGTATACTGCCAGGCACCCAGTATTACTGTTGCACAGGTTAAAACAGCACTGTCCAAGGCCAAGAATACAGCTTCTATGGGACCTGACAATATCCCTGGCTGTGTTCTACATGAACTACAGAGTGAACTGGCACCTCACCTGTGTGCCATGTTCAATCACAGCCTCACCTCAGGCTTTGTCCCTACCAAATGGCGCACTGCTACAGTCATCCCTCTCCACAAAGGAGGAGCAACTACAGACCCTGGGAACTATCACCCCATTAGCTTGATGAGTCTGATATGCAAAGCTATGGAACGCATCATCATAGATCTAATAAGCAAGGATATAGCGAATCTCCAAACTCTGGATCCCACACAGTTTGGTTTTGTGAAGGGTAGATCATGCCTGCTCAACCTGGTCAACTTCTTTGAGTCAGTTACCAGAGCTGGGGATGAAGGCAAGGTGATTCATACAGCCTACCTTGATCTGGCCAAAGCCTTTAATACTATAACCCACTCAGGAATCATAGAAAAACTCACTAAGCTAGGCATCAACCCCTATATCACTAGGTGAGTTGCAAACTGGCTCAACGATAGAACCCACAATGTGGAAGTAGCTGATTCCAAGTCAGATTGCTGACCAGTCACGAGTGGAGTCCCACAGGGTTCGGTCCTGGGTCCATTCCTGTTTGGTATCTACTTCTCTGAAGTCCAAGCCAACACAAAGGGACTCTGGCTGACAAAGGTTGCAGACGATTGCAAGTTGGAAGCTATTATTAACTCACCAAGTGATGCTGACATCCTACAGAAAGGCCTCACTGAGACCAACGACTGGTGCCAAAAGCATGGCCTTAAGCTCAATGCCAAAAAATGTGTCGTCATCCCCTTTGGGAAAAACCCAGTTCCCATGAATTACCACATTGATGGTAGTCCACTGAACAAAGAAGGCATCATAAGAAATCTGGGAATACAGGCTGATAGCAACCTCTCTTTTGACCACCACATTGCCACTGTGGTCAGAAAGTCCTTCTATGTGGTGCATCTCATTACTAAGGGTTTTGCATCCAGGAAGAAAGAGGTCATTGTCTCCCTCTACATTTCCCTCATTAGGCTAATCATAGAGTATAATACTCCATTTGGCATGTACCTCACTAGACACCTGCAACAACTGGAGAGGCCACAAAAGTACCTCACAAAGAGGATCCTAGGCCTTAAACACTTGTCCTATATGGACAGACTCAGAAAACTCCAACTATTCTCTGTCTCATATCGTCTACTTAGAGGCGATCTCTGCTTGACTTACAAAGCCATGTCTGACCCAGCTCTGTTAGAAATGCTACATCTAAAGAAATCCCAATCCCTCCACACCACATGCTCCAGGGACCTCAACCTCATTACCACAATCAACAGAGCAAGCTGGAGGGAGAGATTCATAACCCAGAGACTGCCCAAGCCATGGAATAGACTTCCCATACATGTCAAACAGAGCACCTCACTGTCCCTCTTCAAGAGTAATCTTGCTGAGTGGATGGAAAATAAAAAATTCACCACGGGGATCACTCCAGTGGCTCTACTCAACAGAGGCACTGGGAACTAAGGTTGGGCGGCACAATGCCAGGATAATCCTATGGACTAGGCTTGTAAAGGATCCAAGACCGTTTGCCTAGTACACACCTATGAACCTATATCCTTCATAAAATACATGCTAACACAAATCCTGCTATTCTAGCAACTTTCTAAGTTTATAAGAGCAATATTTAAAAATCTGTCCTTATTTCTGGGCCTTTTATCCGATTTCTTGTGCTATGAGGTTGAGAGGTATGAATATAATTTTTCTTGGTGCTGAGTGGTGAATGTATCATAAATTGAATATCAAAAATGAGAGCACCATGAGATTTGGCAGATTACATCTTGCACTTGACTGTTGTTTTTATTGATGTGTCCTACTTCCTGGATATTGGTAGGAGAGCCAATGCAGAGGTCACTGAATCTCTCCAAGATTCTGCTCATAAAGACCTATAAGGCCTTTTAGAATTCATTGGATGCATCCAAAAATAAAAATCCTATATTGATTATCTGGCATTCTAAGATGCTTAAAGAATATGAACAAACAGGAACGGTACCTATGGGCCCCAGGGTATATACTGAGGCTGGGGTTGGTAACGACAATTCTGAATTTTTGACTTTTTGAAAAAAATGGTGGAGTATTTATGGTACTGCCTCTAAATTATTTGTTAAGTTACTTACTGAGTATTATGCTGTAGTATTTAAAGATTTACAGACCAGTGTTAACATCTGGTTAGATATGGTCAAATTGCTGTACCCATGGATCTTATTTGGAACTATTAATAGACTCAGATCAAAAAATGACTTTACATAATAATGAGCTGGAAATTAGAAAAATAAAGAAATATAAATAAGATTTATTTATTTATTTTACATTTGTTAATTGGATAGTCCAACTGGATATAAGTCCATTTTCAGTGGAGGCCCAGGGAGATAAGCTCCATAACAATTTTATAGTTAACAGATAAGACAATAAGTATTACAAAAAGGTACATTTGACAACATACATGAGACATATTTCTTACACCTTATAGAAATTGTATGCACAATTAGTCTTCCTGTCTAAGATGAGACTGTACATCTGAACTTATGGACAATAAATGCCTGTAGCTAAACTATGAATCTAGTTGATAATATGGAAAATAGTGGAGAAGAAGTGTTTTGGTACTGATTTTGAAGAATAAGGGTGATGTGCAGAGCTGTAGTAATTACAGAGGGATTAAATTGATCAGTCACAGCATGAAGTTATGGGAAAGAGTAGTAGAAGCTAGGTTAAGAAGGGACATGATGATTAGTGATCAGCAGTATGGTTTCATGCTGGGAAAGAGCACTACAGATGCGATGTTTGCTCTGAGAGTGTTGCTGGAGAAGTACAGAGAAGGTCAGAAGGAGTTGCATTGTGTTTTTGTAGACTTAGAGAAAGCATATGACATTGTGCCTAGAGAGGAGTTGTGGTATTGTATGAGGAAGTCAGGAGTGTCAGACAAGTATGCAAGACTGGTACAGCATATGTACGAGGGTAGTGTGACAGCGATGAGGTCTGCGGTGGGAGTGACAGATGCATTTAAGGTGGAGGTGGCATTACATCAAGGATCAGCTCTGAGCCCTTTCTTATTTGCAATGGTGATGGACACGTTGACAGACGAGATCAGACAGGAGTCCCCGTGGACTATGATGTTTGCAGGTGACATTGTGATCTGTAGTGAGAGTAGGCAACAAGTGGAGACAACCCTGGAGAGATGGAGATATGCTCTAGAGAGAAGAGGAATGAAGGTCAGTAGGACTAAGACAGAATATATTTGTGTGTGAATGAGAGGGAGGATAGAGGAATGGTGAGGACGCAAGGAGTAGAGGTGGCGAAGGTGGATGAGTTTAAATACTTGGGATCAATAGTTCAGAGTAATGGTGAGTGTGAAAGAGAGGTGAAGTAGGGAGTACAGGCAGGATGGAGTCACTGGAGAAGAGTGTCAGGAGTGATTTATGACAGACGAATACCAGTAAGAGTGAAAGGGAAGTTCTACAAGAGGGTAGTGAGACCAGCTATGTTATATGGGTTGGAGACAGTGGCACTGACAAAAAGGCAGTAGTTTGAGCTGGATGTGGCAGAGTTAAAGATGTTAAGATTTGCACTGGGTGTGACGAGGGTGGACAGGATTAGGAATAAGTATATTAGAGGGTCAGCCCAGGTTGGAAGGTTTGGAGACAAAGCCAGAGAGACAAGATAAGTTGGTTTGGACATGTGCTGAGGAGGGATGCTGAGAATATTGGGAAAAAGATGCTAAGGATGAAGCTACCAGGTAACAGGAAAAGAGGAAGGCCTAAGATAAGATTTATGGATGTGGTGAGAGAGGACATGCAGGTGGTTGGTGTGACAGAGCAAGATGCAGAGGACAGGAGGAAATGGAAACAGATGATCCACGGTGGCGACCCCTAAAGGGAACAGCTGAAAGAAGATGATGATGATGACTAGCCAGGGGTAGTACAGGAGCATAGTGTGTTATTCAGAAAGTGTATTTTGAGTAGTTTTTTGAATTGGGTTGAGAAGTTGTTACTTGCTATATGTGCAGGAAGGGAGTTCCAGATTTTAGAGATGTAGTGGCTGTAGACAGATTTACCTGCCTCATTGTTAAATTTGGTTACCTTAAGGAGGTGTTGGGTGCTTGATCTTAAGGATCTGGTAGTGGTGTAGGGTTGAAGTAGTTGTTGTAGGGCTGGGGTGTTTCCTTAGTGATGTAATAATTTGTGTGCAAGTGATAGTTGATTGAATTGAAGTACCAGCGGAAGTTCTAACCAACTGAGTTTTTTGAGGTATTCGCAGTGGTGTGTTCTAGGAGGTGATACTGTGGCAAATCTAGCTATCTTATTATAACAGCTGTCAAGTTTGTTTAGGTCAGTTTTTCAGAGATTGGTAAGCACAGGGGAGGCATAAAGTACTGTGGATAGCAGGTGCGTCCTGGCTATAGTAATTTTTGAGTGGTTGGAGAGAAATTGTTTGTTGCAAATGGGAACTGAAAGTTCGACTGCTGAGTCCTACACTAAGGCACTGTATGAGCACATCCACTCATGCATGAATCATGCCATCCCAAATAGAACCAAGATGTTCTCCTCCAAAAAAAGGAAACCAATCTGGTGGTCCCCTGCCATAAACAAAGTTTATAACAAAAGGAACAAACTGTTGCAGAAAAGAGGAAAATCCCACGATGCAAAAAATTCCCTTATCAGCCTCAGTAAGAAGCTGAGAACCCTTGTAAAATCCTCCAAAGCTAGTTGGGAAAATAAAATTGCTAAAGACTCCAAAGATAACCACAAGGCATTCTATAACTATGTCAATAATCTAAATGGCAATGCTCATATCTGCTCTGAGCTACAACAGAATGGCATTAAATATACTGATCCAAAGGATATTGCCAATATCCTGGTAGATCGATTCAGTGCCAGCTTCACTCCCCCCTCAACCCCTAAATGGCCCATCTCAATACCAGAAGATTGCCAAATTCCGGGAATAATGGCCACACAGGTAAAAACGCACTCTCCAAAGCTAAGAATACAGCATCCACAGGACCAGATGACATCCCAGGCTGTGTACTACATGAACTACAAAATGAACTGGCACCTCACCTAAGTGTTATGTTTAATCATACCCTCACCTCAGGCTTCGTGCCCACTGAGTGGCATACAGCCACAGTTATCCCACTCCACAAGGGGGGATCCAACTTGGATCCCAGGAACTACCGCCCCATCAGTCTGACGAGCCTGATCTGCAAGGCCATGGAATGTATTATCATGAAACTTATAAACAAAGATATTGGCAACCTTCAAACATTGGACCCCACCCAGTTTGGGTTTGTGAAGGGCCGATCTTGTCTCTTGAACCTGATTGACTTCTTCAAATTAGTCTCCAGAGCCATGGATGAGGGTAAGGCAGTCCACACAGCCTATCTGGACCTCACCAAGGCCTTTGACACCATCCCCCACTCTGGAATCATAGATAAACTTACTAAGCTGGGCATTTATCCCTACATCACTCGATGGGTTGCCAACTGGCTTACTGACAGAACCCACACTGTAAAAGTAGCTGACTCCAAATCCAACTCCAGACAAGTGACAAGTGGAGTACCTCAGGGTTCAGTCCTGGGACCGCTCTTGTTTGGCATCTACTTCGCTGAAGTACAGGCCAACACTAAGGGACTCTGGCTAACAAAGTTCACAGATGACTGCAAACTGGAAGCCATTACTGAATCCCCAAATGATGTGGATATTCTACAAAAGGGCCTTACAGAAACAGATGCTTGGTGCAGAACCATGGGCTCAAGCGCAATGCCAAGAAATGCATAGCTATCCCCTTTGGGAAAAAACATGTACCCGTGAATTACCACATAGGTGGCAGTACACCAAACACCGAAAGTGTGATAAGAGACTTAGGGACACAGGTGGACAGTGGTCTCAGCTTCAATAACCACATCGCCACAACAGTCAGGAAATCCTTTTATGTGGCACACCTCATCACTAAGGGCTTTTCATCCAGAAAATAGGAGGTCATTGTCCCACTTTACTCATCCCTCATTAGACCCATTATAGAATACAACACCCCATTTGGTATGTACCTCTCAAGACATCTGCAACAACTGGAAAGGCTGCAAAAATACCTCACTAAAAGAATCACAGGCCTAACTGCCTTAAAAATCTCCAGCTATACTCTGTCGCATATCATCTACTCAGAGGCACTCTCTGCTTAACATACAAGGCCATGTCAAACCCAGAGCTGTTGGACATGCTACACTTAAAGAAATCCCAATCCCTCAGAGCCACACACCCCAGGGATCTAACCCTTGTCATCACAATAAACAAAACATGCTGGAGGGATAGGTTTCTGACCCAGAAACTCCCCAGACTCTGGAATAGACTGTCCATACATGTCAAGCAGAGTGCCTCCTTGGCCCTCTTTAAAAGGAACCTTGACAATTGGATGGGAGAAAGGAAATTCACCCCGGGGATCAAGTCAGTCGCCCTATTAGACAGGGGTCCAGGGAATAGTGTGGGAAGAAATAACCAGGGAATTGTTATGGCTAGGCTTGTATAGGCCCTAGGGCTGATAGTCTAGTACCAACCTATGAACCTATGATAGAGTACACCCAGTTTTTTGTGAACTTTTTTTATGGTCTGGAAAATGTGCATGTCAAATCTAAGGTGACTGTCAATTTCCAAGCCCAGCAGTTTGACGTGATTAGTAGGGGTGGTGGTGGTATTGTTGTGTGAGGAGATTGTAAAGTTATATGAGGGGGGGTAAAGATCTGTGGGGCTGAAGATGAGTAGTTTTGTTTTAGCTGGGTTAAGAATGAGGTTTTGGTTGGTGATTCAAGTTTTGGCTAGGGAAAAGCATTCTTGTGTTTGGGAGAGGAGGAGGTCTAAGGTGTTGGCTGCGCATATTATGGTGGTATTGTCTACATATTGGACTATCAAGGCTTTGGGAATGTTGGATGGGAGTTGATTAGTAAAGAGGGTGAACAGCAGTGGACCCAGGATGGAGCCTTGGGGAACCCCTAGGAAGACAGGCAATAAGGGAGAAAGTTGGTTTTGCCATTTTACAGCTAGCTGTCTCCCATCTAGATAGCTCTTAAACCAAGAAATAGCAGAGATGCTAAGGTTTAGGGTGGATAGTGAGTGAAGCAGTTTTTCATAGTTGACCATGTCAAAAGCTTTGGCTAAATCTAAGAGTGTAGCAGATACGAGCAGTCCATCATTTTTGTGGTTATTGATGGTGCTACTAAATGATGTAAGCACGGTGGTGGTTCTGTGGAAAGGTCTGAAACCGTGCTGCTGTATGCATAGCAATTTATTTTCTAGGAGGTACTTCATCAATTGCATGTGGACAACTCTCTCCAGACGTTTTGATAGGGCGATAGTTGCTGAGTTTGAGAGAGAAATCCCCTTTGTGCAGTGGAGTTATATGAGATGTTTTCCAAGGATGGGGTACTTTGCACTCAGGGATAGCTCTGTTTATTAGGATGGAGACAGAATAGGCTACAGCTTCAGCGGCTAGTTGAAGATATTCTGTTGGTAATTTATCGGCGGCTGTGGAGGCTGGTTTAAGTTTTAGGAGTAGTTTTTGTATGATCTTGGTTGGTACTGGGTTAAAGCTGAAGTTGGGGTGATTGCTGTTTGTTTCAGGAGGAAAGGGGATTTTTCTAGGAGTGGGGTTGTTGGGGTTCAGTTGGTTGTTAGCTAGGGTTTGGATAGTTTCTGTGAAGAATTTGTTAAACTGTGTGGGGATATTGTCTTGGTTTTTCACTATTTTGGGAGTGGGAATGGATGTCTTCCCTGGTTGTAATACAGCGTTGACTGCAGTCCAGAATTTTTTTGGGTTGTTTATATGTTTATTCTGTATATTTTGGTAGTAGGAGATTTTGTCTGTTTTGATAAGTATTTTGGCTTTGTTGCGTAGTTCAATGTATTTTTGTTTATCTAATTGGGATTTGCTTTTACGATAGTTTGTCCAGGCTTTGTTTCTATTTTTGAGAAATGTTTTAGTATCTAAAGTTAGCCAGGGGGCATGTTTAGTTTGATTCTTGTGGTTCTGGGGGGGGCGGGGATGGTTAAGTATGTTCGTGGAGGTAGCATTAAAGTATAGTACTGTTTCATCGAGGGCTACGTTTTTTAGGGGGGGGCCAGTTACACTTTTTTAGGTCATTGTTAAAGTTGAATAGGTGAAAGTGTTTTTTGTTCCTCATTTCACACACAGTTACTTGGGTCAGTTGGGGAGTTTTACTTCTTAGTAGAAATGTAGCTTGGTGGTCGCTGAGGGTGCCTGGCAGACACCCAGCTTGGGATATTTGGGAAGGATGGGATACAAGTATCCAGTCTAGTATAGATTGATGTTTGGTTCTCTTGTCTGTTCTAGTGGGGGAAGTTATAAGTTGGGTTAATCCATGTAAGTTGATGTGGCAGAGAGGGTTTTGACTGGAGCAGTTGTGCCAGTCAATATTAAGGTCACCTAATAGGATGTTTTATTGGGGGAGGGAGTTAGATATCCAATCTAGGAGTTTTTCTGTAATGGGAATATTGTTGCCTGGAAGGAGATAGCATCATATAATATTGATGTATTTATTTGGGTAAAGTTTTAGTTTAGTGAGGGTGAGTTCAATGTTTTCTAGGTCTGGGGTTGTGATATCTAGTTTTTCTAGGATGAGGTGATTTTTGTATAGTATGACTACTCCCTCACCCCTTTTTCCTATTCTTTTGGTATGGATTATACTGTAGCCTGGTGCTGTGATTTCATTATCATGGATTTCTTGTTTTAGCCAGGTCTCAGTCAGTATCACAATATCTGGATGATAAAAGGAGAGTAAGGCATGGAGGTCACGGACTTTGTTCGAGATACTTCTAACATTTAGATTTATGATGAGGAGTGAATTTTTGGGTCTGTAGAGTAGGGTATTATTAAGGTTGGGGATGAGTGTGTCTGGATTTAGTGGGCCTGGGTTGGGATGTATGTCACCACAGCATATGAGTGCTGTTTGCAGGTGTAAATAAAGTCTGAATAGCTTATTGATGTTTTTTATGTGCTTTAGAGTAGTGTGGGATTGTCTGTGTGATGGGTGTATCTTGTGTATGAGGTGGTGGATAAGGGTGGTTTGGTAGAGGTATGGGGTTAGTTGAGTACAAGGCTTGGGGTATAGAGTATTGAGGGATGTAACTTTTTGGGAGATGATTAGGCTGCAATTAAATTGAGTTTGATAGCTGGTTATGGAGGTTAGCAGTATTAGGGAAGAGATACAGATGGTATATAGTAGGAGTTGTGGATGTGAGGGTTTTGATAGTGGAATTGTGATTTAGTTTAGTTAGGTAAGTAGGAGGTGTTATAGGGAGAGGGTAGGGTGGGGGTGTTGAAGAGTGTTAATTGAAGGTGTACTTAGGGCTAATTTCATGGTTGATGTGATAGGTTGGGGTAGTGTGATGGAGGTAGGAATGGTCAAGTGTGGGTGTGGTATATAGGTATAAAGGAAATTGATGTGGGGTGGGTGGGAATGGGGGTAGGGTAGGGGAACTGAGTGAGCCAAGCACAGCGAGGGCGAAAGTTGCAGGCACCAACCAAGCCTCCTGTGCTTACTAAAAAACAATCAATCAAGATTTGCTTGTGCTTACTATCAGGCAGGTCAGTTCTTTACATTTAACAGATAATGTTGCCAAATGGACTTTCTTATGGTTAATCCTGTTACACAGCGACTTTGGGAACAGCACCATAATTTGTGCTGGTTTGCTATAGGTATGGATTAGGGTGAGAACGGGGAGTGCTTGAGGAGATTTTATAGAAATAAAACTTTCAAATTTGGGACTAGTCAATTTATAAGGTTGGATGTCTTAGGTTTTGTTGCCATCTAGTGGCTAAAGTGGGGAAGTGCGTGCCCCAATGGTGGAGAATTCGAAGTCAGAAGGGCGAGTTTATACGTGGGTAGTACGAATTGTCCGTACGGTTGTGCTAGCCAGTAGTAAAGATTATATATATATATATATATATATATATATATATATATATATATATATATATAAAATAATACATTAAGAAGTAATGAAACCTACACTTCACAATTTCTTTAGAGTATAGGTGTCCTTGCAGATAGAGGGAGGTTATGTGGTATTTTCAGGTCAGGAGCTTTAGAAGAATTTGGGTTCAGTTCAGCAGAAGAATGCCCACTTCTTCTCTGTGGCTTTTGCTCTTCAAGAGTATAAGAGTTGTTTGACCTTTACATGGAGGAAACAAAAAAGTCTGTGAGATTCTTTAACCATCTCACTAGCCCTGGTACTAATAAGAGGGAGAAGAGGAAAAAGAACCCCCACTTGGTCCATTTTGAGGGCCTCTGATACATCAGTTTATTTCCTGTCATCTACTATCCATACTAATTTTACAGAGTCCTCCCCATTGGTAAAAAGGGGTATGGGCTAGAGCCATACTTTTCAAGCACACCTCGTTACAAGGAATGTACCTCATTTGGGGTCTTAAAAAAAGTTCATGTTCCTCAAAGTTACACATTGAAAGGGTCTGTCACTCATTTAGTGTTACGAATTGTTTAACTGATATTCATGGTAAATAGAAAATAATTATATTAATTCATTAAAATATCTTTTTACTACCATATTTAACTATCCTATGACCTTCCTAGTTGAAGTTGTTAGGAAGCTGTTAGTATGTGTTCTACATTTGCCCATGTGTTCTCCATTATTAGGCCTAGTGTTCTCATTTTGGACATGGAAGGTTGAGAGCTAAGGCTTGAGCAATGCCCGTCTTGGTCCAAAAGTGATGGCTGCAAGATGGAGTTGCAATTTCAAGAAATATTGCACAAACTGTAATAAATGATGCAAACATTACAGTTAATTTAACAAAAAAGGTTTTGGATGTTGATACTGTTTAATTAATGGAATAAAGATTTGAATTAGGTCCCTTCTTTTTTGTTTCTCATTAATTAGCTACAAATGAGTTAAACAGGCTTACTTGTTTATTGAACATAAAGCATTGGTACCATAATAGATTTTCATTGCCTCAATTGGAAAGATTTAGGTTCAGGATATCAGTTTTTTCACCTCCATAACACCTTACCATCAAGCTATTTGAACAAGCCATTTTAAAAGAGTTTCAGACACAGAGGGCTGAATGATTTAGATTATATGGTTCAAATCTTAATCATAATGAAAGAAATACTTTGGACTTATTGAAATATGGTAGTTCCATAGTAAGGTCAATAAAGGTGGTGCTGTTGTGGCATAGGATTAAAGAGATAGAATTTGGAAGTTCAAAGACAATTGGGGGATAACAAATTCTATTTAAAACTCCAATAATATCCTACTATACAATTTAAAAAGGCCATATATGAGTTTTTCTCGACAGCAGTACAGAATTAAGAAATAATAAAGGAATGTAAAACACAATTAAATGTAGAAGAACCTAATTGTCAGTAGTTTTATTTATTGCCTAAAATCCATAAACAGCTCACCCCAGTTCCAGGCCAGCCCATAGTTTCAGGAAGGAGCTCTCTGAATGAACCCCTTTGAGCATGTTTGGACCATTATCTCAAACCTGTGCTCATTTTGGTAAGATCAAAGTTGAAAGATTCCACCGAGCTTCTTAAACTCATGGAAAACATGTGGGTAATTAAATCCAGTTAATTTTACACACGAGATTTGCAGAGTCTTTGTACCATTATTCCATATGAAATTGGTTGTCGTGCAGTTGAATACTGGCTTAACAACAGTGATTTTTATGACCTCGTACTCCAACAGTTTTTGGTTAACTTCCTACCTCTAACTATTAGAGCTATTCCTTATCTGCCCTCCTTCAAATGTTCATTAAAAATACTTAACCAAATCCTGCATCTGCTCCTGCTCCAAACCAAGTTGAATTACTAATTCTATCTCTTTCTCCCCTCCTTTACCTACTTTTTGCTCCCAGCTTCCTACCCTAAACTCCTCTCATTGCCACTCTCATTCTGTTTCTTATTCAGGTTCAATTTTCTATACTCATTCCAGCTGCAGACCCATTCTCAGTCACCTTCTCCTTCCTCCCAGTCCTACTTTTTGACTACTTCCCTTCCTATAACTCTAATATATACACTTAATTGTAGTTTTCGACATTTGATGATGCCTCTCCTTTGATTTTCATATATAATCACTCTTTCTTTTGCTTTCTTTCACTTATCCAAACGTGTATTGCCTTATATGTATTGGTTTATCTTTATTCTTCCTACCCTGTATCATATGATCATGCAGCTTTTGTGATCTTGTGACTTTTATCTCACTGACTGCTCCAACTTACATAATGTGTTATATTTACGTGTCACCTCAATATTAGTCCTATTATGTATAATACTTTCTTGTTTAAATGATCACAATTTTGTTTCTCACTATAATGTTTTAAACTCTGATGATTGTGGAGCTTTCTCCCTGGGCCACCACAGAAAAAGGACACATTTAACCCAGTCAGACTTTCCCAGTAAACAAAGGTCAAATAAATAATAAATAATAAACTGTTTAATACGGGTCTTACTAACAATGGGCAGGATTCATGATGGCTTGCACGGAGTCTAAGAGTAGTGTAAGACTCCATGCAGCCATCGTGATCCAGGAACAGCCTGACTGTGCGTGTAAGAGAGCACCTAAAGCGGCTCTTACACGGGCAGGGCGTGGATATGTTAATTACCTCACTTGCAGCCGAAAGGCATGCAAATGAGGTAATTTTGTGATCCAGGAAGCAGAAACCTGCCCATGTAAGAGCCGTGTTTTCTGCAGAAATGTACTCAGTTGATAACTGAGTACCGTTCTGCAAATAACACAATGGAGCCTTGTCAGCTCCAAATAAAGGTTGCAAATGTCACAGGCAACATGCCAATGGCCAAATATGTGGCCACTGGCAACGTACCGTGATGCAAACATGAAATAAAAATATTTTTTTTTCGGCGATCTTTAAACGTAGCACAGCATCACGCAAACTGGCTGCGCTATAAAAAAAACAAAAAATAAAAATATTAAACCCACAAATGTGGGTTTATGCAAAGCATGAGTATACAATGGAAGGGAATAGCAGGGTAAAACAACATGGCCACCGAGTAGGGGTTGCTAAGGGGGGAAGCGGAGTGTAAGACATGTAACTAAGCATTAGTAGGCAATCCTATGTAAATGAGTGGTAGGATAGTGAATCGCACTGTTACATAGAAAATGAGCACAATCCGTGCAGTGTAGGAGTAGGATAAGGGGGAGTAACAGAGTAGGAGATAGGTGACATCACAGGGGGGAATGTATGAAAGGAATGCAGCTCATTGGAGGACAGTGGCATGTGAAAGCTGTCAGTCACACATCATGGAAAGAGGAGTGTCAACAAGCAGGCATGGGAAAGCCAAGAAATGGAAGGTGTACATGATGGACAACACCAAAGTTTCTTGCTGGGTGTGCATGCGCGCGTGTGCGCACTGGTAGGCACGAGTAAGATAGAGTGCGTGCGTGTAAGCGTGAGTGCGTGCGTTTAAGGCAGAATACTCATGGAGGAGCCTGTTTAAACACCTGTATGCTTGTTTGTGCTGGTGTGCATGCGTTTTAACCTGAATAAGCAGATTCCAGTCCGTCTAAGCATGTGTGCGCGCATGTTAGCCACTGTGAGCGTGTTTTTGCTGGTATGCGCATTGCTCCCCCCTGAGGAAACAGAAGGGGAAAAGGAAGCATGGGAAATAGTAGGAAGCTAGCAAAAATTACTGGCAGAGCTAGCAGGTGAAAACAATCAGAAGCAGGCAATTACACAGGCAGAACAGTAGCCCAGCCCAGCACTTAAAACTCTGCAAACAACAGTGCAGAATGTTTCTCTCAAGAGACACTGCAACAGAGGAGTAAGCTACTAGAAGTGAAAACTGAAAAAGCTTCACTCAGACCAAAAATGCTAGGGGCTGCCATAGCTGTTATAAAGAGACATATGCAACTTGCTGAGGGTGGTGACTATGCAAATGCTGCCAGACAACCCACAGTGAGGAGACAGAGAACAGTGTACAGGCCCAGGGTCACCTACCAGGGGTTACATGAGCTGGAGATAGTGGAGCGCTATAGAGTGGACAGAGACCTCCTGCAGCAAATTGTTGAGCTGTGCAGGCCACGCCTCACACACAGAACCAACAGAGGGGAACCCATCCCAGTGGAAACCAAGGTATGTGTTGGCCTAAGAATACTAGCAACAGGTACCTTCCAGAGACCAACTGGTGATATGATGGGGATATCACAGGCATCAGCATCCAGGGTACTGCACCAATTCCTGGATGCCATGTCAGCACATGTCAGTGAGCATGTATATTTCCCCAATTCCCGTGAGGTATTGGCCAGCAATATGCATCTCTTCCAGCAAATAGCGGAATACCCTGAGGTAGTGGGTGCAATAGACTGCATGCATATACGCATCAAAGCACCAGCTGGTGAGTGGGGTAGGGCCTACATTAACCACAACCACAAGGGCTTCCCCTCCATCAACTGCCAGGTCATGTGTGATGCCCAGGGCATAATAATGAATGTGTGTGCTGGCTGCCCTGGAAGCTACCACGATTCCCATATCTGGCATCTGATGCAGCTGTACCAGATATTTGCCAATGGGGACATCCCACATGGTCGCTTAGTGGGGGATGCTGGCTATGCACTGGAGCCGTGGCTGATGACACCCATCAGAAACGCACACACACCTGAACAAGAATGCCATAATGAGGCACACACACAAACACAAAATGTAATTGAGCGTGTGTTTGGGCTGCTCAAGTCACGGTTCCAGTGCCTGGACACATCTGGTAGAGCCTTGCAGTACTCACCAACTACATGTACCCAAATTGTCATGGTATGTGCTATGCTACATAATATGATTCTGCGAAAACAGCTGCAACAGGACCAGCATAGGGCTGGGCCAAACAGCCCCCCACCATTGCCAAGCCAATCACAGGCAGAGCGTGACTCGGAGGAGGAACAACCTGAGCCTGCCCCAGTAGGCAGAAGGAGGTGTGCCCAGTATGCCTTGGCCTTGGAAAAGCGGCAACACATAGCATATACACTGGCTCAGTAGGAACCCAAGGATAACCACACCCCCATGTTGGTACCACAACAAGAAGCAGCATGGATTATCCATGCTCAAGTAACAGTGGCTAAGACTACCTGCCAGTTTGTAGCCTGCTACAGACTACCCTCCTAATGCCAGGAACTGCACTTGGCCTACGTTGGAACACATGGAAATATCAAGCTCTCCAAACAACATTATATTGGCTGACTGAAAATACTCAAACATAGACTGGGAGCATTATCCCAGCACCAACACCCTAGGCCAAAGGTTCCTAGAATCCATAAACCAAAATGCTCAGGAACAATGTACCACTCCCACAAGAGGGTAAGCATACTGGATGTGATAATCAGCAACATGGGTACTCTATGGCCAGATGAGAAGTGTATTCCTCACTGGTAAGATCAGACCATAGAGTAATCACACTGGATATTCACATCCGGACCACAGACCCTGGCCAGAAAACCACAGTGAAAAACATGTGTAAAGGAAATGTTGCACTCCTCCAAACTGATGTGGAATCCATTAAAGGCCCTGTGCCTGTGGAAAATATGAGCCACACCTCAGAACCCTTTATAAATGCATTCTATGAACACAGTCAGGAATGCATGGATTATGCAATCCCAAATAAAACCAAGGCCCAATACCATACACACAGGCATCTGGCATGGTGGACCACAGCCATTACCAAACCATGCAAGAGAATGAGGAAGTCACCACATGATAGAGCAAACCCAAAAAGGAAGTAATCTCTGATCAGTATTATGGCAATAAAATATGGCCAGTCATAAAATCCACTAAGGCCAGCTACAACAAGTTGAATCTGTGAATCTTGGGCAATGTTACACCTGCCCCATGTACACAGACAACCCCCTCCACCCCCCAAGAAATACAAATATATGTGAGAGATGCAAGCATGTCTCCAAACTGGAGGCTGAGCTCTCTCAACTCAGTACTGTCTAAACTAGTCAGGAGGAGAAGGTAACCACACACACCACAAACCCACTCACATAGACCTATCATAACTGCAAACCAAATACATAAACACGCAAAAACATTCCTGGAGGCTCTAATTAAAAACCACCAAATCAACAGAGGCCTCCAAAGCAGACACCCAAGCAACCACTACCCCCAAACATAGCACATGCAACACATAGTACACAAAGTCGGTGTGCCAAACAGTCACAGCCCGTAAGGACAAACAACATGCCTGATACACTTGTAATAGGTGACTCCATAGTCAGACACACTGATGTCCTGCTCATGTGACTGAACAAGGAAAAGGGTACAGTAAGCTGCCTTTAGGCTGCTACAATCCGCCACATAACACAATCATGCAGGTCACTCCAAAGCAAGTACAAATATGACTCAGTCATTGTCCATGCTGGTGTGAATGACCTGAGACGTACCTCCCTGGACTACATGTAAAGAGACATAGAGGAGCTCTCCGATTATGTAGGCCAGGCCGGTATGACTCTGACCCTGATCAGCATCCTACCCCCACCAAGAATGATGCCACAGTACAAACACAGAATGATCAGCTTTAACAATTGGCTCAATTACTGGTGTCATTCCAAGTGGATACAATGTGTGTCTGCTTGGGATGTCATGCTTGACAAGCCACGCTGCTTTGCCAGGGATGGCTTGCACCTGTCACCCCTGTGTGTCTGGATATTGGCTAAGGCTCTTGCCACCTCCATAGTGCCTTTTGTAGGCAAGGCTGAAAAAACAAACCCACCTCCCCAGAAAACATAAGTGGAAAAAACATGAGGGTAATGCTGCTCAATGCCAGATGTCTAAACCACAAGATGCACACTCTCGAGGCCCTCCCCAGTATGGAGAACATCGATGTCTGTGCAGTGATGGAAACCTGCATCAAGGCTCCGGAGAGCACCCCAGCACTACCAGGTTATACCTCAAATCATGCTTTTCGGCCCTAAAACCTGGACCAAACCACAAAAGGAGGGGGATTATCCATATTCAGCAAAGATACTCACACATCCAGGTTACTGACAATGCACAAAGCATCAGAGACCATCCATGTGCAACTAACTGTAGGCAAAACCGCTGTACAGTTTGTAGCATGCTACAGACCAGCCTCTCAGACCCAGGAACACCACTCAGCCTTCCTGAAGACACTGGAGAGTATGAATGTCTCCCCAAATACCAAACAAGGTACTCACAAATCACCACATAGGTGGTAATCCATTACGTATGGAAGAAGTCATCAGGGACCTAGGGACACAAGTGGACAGTAACCCCACATGCGACACTCACTTTGCCAACCTGGCTAGGAAGACCACCTATATTGGCCACCTTATCATGAAAGGATTCACATCTACATCAAGAGAGGTCATTGTGTCCCTATACTCTTCTCTTATCAGGCCCATAAGTGAGTACAATGCCCCATTTGGAATGTAACGTACCCGACACCTGCAGCAGTTAGAAAGACCTCAAAAGTACCTCACCAAGAGGATAAAGGGTGTCAAACATTTGTCATATGCTGCCTGGCTGACAACACCCCAGCTGTATGCAGTCACATACTGCATACTCAGAGGCGATGTATGCCCGATGTACAAGGTCATGTCCAATACAGAACTGATGGACATGCTCCACCTCAGAAAATCCAAAGCCATCAGAGCCACGAGAGCGACGGATGTCAACCTCAACACATAAATAAATCGGATGTGCTGGAGGGACAGATTCCTAACCCAGAGGCTCCCTACACTCTGGAACAGAATCCCACTCCATGTTAGGCAGAGCCCCTCACTGACTCTCTTCAACAGGAATCTTGCCAAGTGGATGGGAGATCATAGATTTACACTGGGGGTCTTCAGTGTGTCACATCTAGACAGAGACACAGTAAAGTAAACCCTAAATGGCCATAATATTCACATAGCAAGGGGTGGCGAAAGCCACACACACTCTGGCTAGGCTGATAAATGCCCTAGGGCAGATAGCCCAGTATGAACCTATGAACCTATGGAGATATAAATTGTACAGGACACTAAGGATAATCACAAGGCTGTCTTAACTGATGATAGGAACCTTGTTGGGAATTCACAGATATGCTCTGAATAACCAAATATTGCAAACAATACACCAAACCCACACACATTGCCAACATCCAACCTGACAGGTTCAGTGCAAACTCCCCCCCCCCCAAAATGACAAATATCTATCCCAGCAGAGTGCTGGTCCCCAGACATTGCAAATGCTGAGGTAACAGGCAGCATCTTCAAAGCAAAACACACAGCATCAGTGGTACGATATGGTGTCCTGGGCTGTGTCCAACATGAACTCCAAGAAGAATGGAATGCCAAATAACACTACTGCTCAATTTCAGCCTTACCACAGGATATGTACCCAAAGAGCAGTGTACAGCAACAGTGGTCCCTCTCCACAAAGGTGGTGCCTGAATGGATACTGCAAACTATCACCCCAGAATCCTGACAAGCTTGGTCTGCAAAGCTATGGAAAGGATCATCATGGACCTCAGAAATAAAGATATTGGGGACCTACAGACCCTAGACCCTACCCAGCATGGCTTTCTTAAGGGCAGATCCTGCCCCTTAAACATGTCTGACTCATTTGAAACAGTCATCAAGGCCATTGATGAGGGGAATGTGGTCCACACAGCCTATCTGGACCTTGCAAAAGCCTTCCATACAATACCCCACGTGTTCATTATAGATAAGCTCACCAGCTTAAATATAAACCCCTATGTCAGTAGATGGGTTGCAAACCAGCCCAAGGACAGAACTGACATGGTCAGACATGCTGCAGCCATGTCAGACTACAAACCAGCTACAACTGGCATCCCACAAGGCTCAGTCCTGGGACCTCCCTTGTATGGTATATATTTCTCATAGGTACAGGCCAACATGGAAGGACTGTGTCTGAACAAGTTTGCAGAGGACTACAAACTGGGCACCTTATCTGACCCTCCAGCTGACACAAGCATCCTACAAAAGGGCCACATAGAAACAGACAACTGGTGCCAGAGCCATGTCATCAAGCTAATTGCAGCAAAGTGTATAGACATCCCCTGTGGATAAACAGTAAGTGCCCACCAATTACCACATAGGTGTTAACCCTTTAAGTACTTTAGAAGTAATAAGAGACCTG
The DNA here is from genome assembly GCF_019279795.1 of Protopterus annectens. NCBI lineage: Eukaryota > Metazoa > Chordata > Ceratodontiformes > Protopteridae > Protopterus > Protopterus annectens. The sequence goes on from NC_056726.1 coordinate 1,847,967,457, forward strand.
GGGACACAATCTGACAGATATCTTGCATTTGACAACCATGTGGTTGTAGTGGTTACAGAAACATACCATATACCAACCTAATCATGAAGGTAGTCAGATCTAGATCAGGGGAGGTCATCGTGCCTCTTCAGTCATCCTTCATCAGCCTCACAGTTGAGTACAATGGCCCCTGTGGGATGTACCTCAGCAGACACCTCCAGCAACTGGAAAGACCCCAAAAGTACCCCACCAGGAGGATCAAAGAGCTCAAACATATGCCATGTGTTGCCTGATTAAACAAACCGCAGCTCCACACAGTGCCATACTGCCTGCCCAGAGGCAATCTGTGCCCGATGTATAAAGCCATGTCCAAGCTGGAATCAATGAACATGCTGCACCTTGTACAATCTGAATGCCAGTGAGCTATGTACATGAGAGACCTGAACCCCAGCATTGACATACATAGGACATGCTGTAGTGATTGATCCATAACCCAGAAGCTCACTCCACTCTTGAGTAAACTCCCAGTACAGGTTAGCCAGAGAGTCCCTCATTGACTCTCCTCAACAGGAATCATGAGTGGATGGGAGATGGAAGGTTTACCCTGGGTATCACTGTTATGTCACGGGTAGACAGAGGCACAGTATTCTAACCTTGAAATATGTCATGTCAAATTCCAGTTACAATGTGTGTTGAAGGACAAACACACTCTCTGACTAGCAGTAGAAATGGCCTAGGGCACATCACTAGTGTTTGTCAATGTCCACCCAAGTTGTGGAATACACTACCAATGTTGGACAAGCCTGGTGTAAGTAGTCCATATCCGAACAAAATGCAGTATGGTCATATGTGCACAACTGGCCCTTAACCGGTCGTGTGTGCTCACTATGAATATTTAAAGCAGTGATAGGCCTGAAACCCAGGATACTGTCCACCGCAGTGAAAGTACTGAACCAGTACACTATACAATATTACAGTGTATGGTCAGTATGAAAGGATGTTGACAACTGTATGCAAACTATCCCATGGAAACCCTGCAGGCACAGTTCAGACACAAAGCAGTTGGGCAGTATGTACACAACATGACTCCCAACACACAACTATAAATGTGAAATATTGTTGAAGTTCACACACACCCACAAATGTGGTGGACTGAAGATCTCAACATATGGAAAGCACACACTGGACATGCTCGCACACTTTGATAAATGAGACATATGTCAGGCAACAAGCCATGGAATATGCCTGAACTGGGCATGCTCACACACTTAGGCCATGTCTCAGTTTAGCAGTTGGCCACACATATCTGGTATTTGTATGTGTTAAACCAGGAACCAACCACAATACAGCAATCTGCCCAGTGCACACAGTTAAATGACTACAGAGACATAAGTTAGATAGTGGATCCCACACATATTCAAACATCTTCCACAGATACACAAGTTGTACATAGAAACAGGGAAAGCTATGGCAATAAAGACCTGCAAACAGTGTATCAGCAACAAATATTGTGCATCTGAAAATTAAACATATGGGTGTAGAGGTCAGTACTAGGCTGTTTGCCCTAGGGAATACAAGCTTAGCCAGAGTGTGCTAGGCATCTGCCTCCCCAGTACAGTAGGCTACTGTGCCTCTGTAAAGTAGGTCACAGAAGGCACCATGTAAGGCTAGTGTGCTGTGCCTCCGTCAAGCAGGGACACAGTGGAGATCCCAGGGGTTGAATTTGCAATGTCACATCCATGTTTGAATCCTGAAAATGCTCAGTGTGTGTGTGTGTGTGTGTGTTTGGGTGAGGGGGGGTTAGTGTGAGTGCAATTCTGTGTGAAAGAAATGTCCCTTTTGCCAACTACAAGAACACACTGCATGATGCACACTCCTCTTTCTAAACACTGATGATCTCAGCACCCTATAAGTACAGCAGGAGAAGGGAAACCTCCCAGTAATTCGGATAGCGCGCTCCGCTAATGCATCTCTCACAAGTATCATAATATAGTTAGGTAGGGGTTTGAATCCTGCAAATGCTCAGTGTGTGGGGGTGAGGGGTGTTAGTGTATGTGCAATTCTGTGTGAAAGAAATGTCCCTTTTGCCAACTAGAAGAACACACTGCATGATGCACACTCCTCTTTCGAAACACTGATGATCTCAGCACCCTATAAGTACAGCAGGAGAAGGGAAACCTCCCACTAATTTGGATAGCACGCTCTGCTAATGCATCTCTCTGAAGTGTCATAACATAGTTAGGTCGGGGTTTGAATCCTGCAAATGCTTAGTGTGTGTGTTTGAATCTTGCAAAGGATCAGTGTGTGTGTTTGGGTGAGGGGGGTTAGTGTGTGTGCAATTCTGTGTGAAAGAAATGTCCCTTTTGCCAACTACAAGAACACACTGCATGATGCACATTCCTCATTCTAAACACTGATGATGTCAGCACCCTATAAGTACAGCAGGAGAAGGAAAACCTCCCAGTAATGTGAATAGTGTGCTCTGCTAATACATCTCTCTCAAGTGTCATAACATAGTTAGGTAGGGGCTTGAATCTTACAAATGCCATGTGTGTTTTTGTCACACAGTTTGTCCATGTGTGTGGGGTGTTGCTCTTAATATTGTATGACATAGATCATATCAGTAATGTCAATGCACACATGAGGTATGTGTGTGCCACATAGACATATGTACCTGTGACCTGAAATAGTTCCCATGTGTGAAGACTGCCTCATATGAATACATATAATTTGCATTACACAACTTTATGACTGTGGTTTTCTGTGCAGGGGCTGCATTTGGTATGTGAATATACAGTGAGAGTAGTCTATGGTGTCATCTTAACAGCGAGGGATACACTTCTGGTCTGGAGCATATAGTCCACATGTTGGTGATGAACAGGTGCAGCATGTATTCCCCACTTGTGGGAGTGGTAACAAGTCATTCCATAGCAATTGAGTGTATGGATTCTAGGAACTTTACACCTAGGGTGTTGGAGCTACAGTAATGCTCACAGTCTATGTGTGGGTAAATGAAGCTGCCCAATATATTGTTGTTTGGAGACATCTGCAGATATACATGTATTCTTAAGTAGGCCAAGTGGGTTACCTGGGTTTGGGAGTGTGGTGTGTGCCAGGCTATGAACTGGAAGGCAGTCTTACCCACTGTTAGTTGCCCATGGATAGTCTCTGATGCTTTGCGCTGTGCCACCAACCTGGAGGTGTGTGTATCTTTGATGAATATTGATACTCCCCCTCCTGTTCCTTTTCGGTGCAAGTTATGTGGCCGACAAGCATGGTATGAGGTATAACCTGCCAGTGCTGGGGTGCTTTTGGGGGCCTTGAACCAGGATTCTGTTACTGCACAGATATTGATGTTCTCCATGCTAAGGACAGTTTCCAGTGCATGCATCTTGAGGTTTACACTGCTGGCGTTGAGTAGCATTACTATTAGTTTCCTATCCCTTGTGATACCTATGGAGGTGGTCTTGTCTGTTGAGCCTTGCCTAAAAAAGGCACTATGGTTGTATCAAGAGCCTTTGCCAATATCCGAAAGCCCATGGGTGACAGGTGCAAGCTGTCCCTAGCAAAGTAGTGTGGCTTGTTGAGCATGTCATCCCAGGCTGACAGGCATTGGATCCCCTTTGAATGACACTGAAACATAAGCCAATTGTCTGAATTGATCATCTTGTCTACATATTGTGGCATCATTCTTGGTGAGGGTAAGATGCTACTCAAGGTCAGGGTCATACCAATCTGGGCCACATGCACAGAGAGCTCCTCTATGTCTCTCATCATGTAGTCCAGGGAGGTATGTCTCAGGTCATTCACACTGGCATGGACACTGACTGAGTCATATTTGTACATGCCTTGGAGTGACCTGTGTGCTTGTGTTATGTGGCAGATCATAGCGCCCGACAGGCATCTCACTGTGACCTTCTCCTTGTTCAGCCTGGTGAGCGGGACATCAGTGTACCTGACGATAGAGGCACGCATCACAAGTGTAGCAGGTGTGTTGTTTAGCCTTACATGCTGTGACTGTTCAGCACACTGGCTTTGTGAGCTATGTGTTGCACGCGTTCTGTTCTGGGGTAGCGGTTGCTTGTGTGTCTGCTTTGGAGGTGTCTGCTGCATAGGCAGAACTTTATTTAGAGACTCTGAGTATGGTTGTGTGTGTTTATTTGTTTGGATTGCTGTCATGGTAGGTCTATGTGAGACTGGAATTGTAGTGACCGTGGTTTCCTTCTCCTCCTGACAGGTTTTGACAGTACTGAGTTGAGAGAGCTTAGCCTGCAGTTTGGATATATGGTTGCATCTCTCACATTTGGTGGAATTTGTTGGGATGAGGAGAGGGTTGACTGTGTAAATGAGGCAGTTGTAACATTGCCTCTAGATTCCCAGATTCACCAGCTGGACCATGGAGGAGATTGACAACTGACCTTTGTACACGCTAGGATAGTATTGGGAATTCCTTTATAATTAACAACAAAAAGGGCCAATGGGGAACAAGGTATGCAAGGTGAGTTTGTGAGGGTGTAGTGCTTTTAATTTGTTAGTGCTGACATATATAAATGCATTAGTGAGCAAGTGCCAGGTATCTCAAATGCAATGTGTTGCAGGTAACTTAATTGCATAAATGACAAACACTAACTTTCTGTCAAGTGAAACAAGGACATACATACAGTAAGCAATGCACATGTCACTAGGGATCCACAGAGGCACTGTAAAGCTGCATATCAGGTGGAATTAGTGTTTCAGGGAAATAACAAGCAAACAAGCATACAAACAATGCTACAATCAGCAGGCATGGATCTAGTCTATGCTACAGCAAACAAGGTGTACCAATTTCAGTAAGAAACAGTTCAAATATGCAGGCACTATAAGCCTTTAGCCAGAAATTCCCACCTCAGACGGGCAGAGTCCAGCATCTCCTCCCACAAGAGTGCAGAACATGAACCTTTGTAATGTCAAATAACTGGCCTGAAGCCCAACTGCTTAAACCAGAACTAATACACATTTATAATGGCAGACACTGAGCCCTCAATCAGCATTCCCCAACTTAGTAAGCTGTATGCTACCTGTCCTGCCACCACAGTATCCCTGACATTTAATGAGACTCACCTCCTGTCATAGTTAGTTGTGTGTTTTGGGGCTGTCAAGCATGGTATGTGGTGTAACCTGGTAGTGCTAGGGTTCTCCATGCAGAGTAGAGGTTGTACTGCATGCATCTTGCAGTTTACATGTCCACCATTGAGTATCATAACTTCCATTTACTTATCCCTTGTGCTACCTATGTAGGTGTCCTTCTGTTTACAGCCTTACCAGCAGAATGCAAAGATGTGCAGACATTACACTATGGTAATTAATAGGGGTGTACCAAACAATACAATGACAATCATACCGTTAATGCATCAGGCATGCTGGGATATACCCACAATGATATCATTACACTGTACAGTTGACAACATGATAATATTACCACACATCTATGTAGTCACCCTGTACATCAGCACCATGTTAACTGGTCCTGCATCAATGTTACAGATTGCAGGAGGTGGCACAGTTTCATCATATGCACAGGGTGTGTACTTGGTATGCCTGAGTCTGCCACTGATACAACCAATCGACATGTATGTGTGTGTGTGTTAGTGAGGGACAACCGTAGAAGATGGGGCAATGTTGATGCAGTGTGTGCATGTATGTGTTAGCCCTAGGTGTTAGCATTATGCATGTGTGTATGCATGCACACAGTTCCACCTTGTGGCCACCATATACGGGTGTTTGTGGACAGCCACAGACTGTACCTGCCAGGTCATACAGATCACTGTCTCTGTGCCTGGCAGGGGTGCTACGGACAGTATCAGGTACTAAGCCAGACTGGGTACTGTCATCAGAAGCAGGTGGTTGTTGACTGGAGACATGTCCCTGCTGGGACTGTCCAGAGCCACATGCATGTGGTCTCCTAGGGTGGTCTGATGACAGCACAGACCCAGCATTGCTGGAGCTGGTACTGGCACTATGGGAGCGGACGCGGGTTTGTTGTCGTCTGCAACGACTGCCAGCTGCTGCTGTTGCTGGCATTCGTCCATGTCGATGCCTCAACCGCCCTGTGTTGCCCTGGCTCATGGACATGTAGTTGTGGAACAGATCTAATGTGTCCCCCCAACATCTGTCAAGGACCTCGGTGAAATTACGGATGGCAGCCGCAACGTCACGCATAGTGTTATTCATAGCAGTGTGACGTGCTCTCAGCTCCCTCAGACCCTGTCTGGTGTACCATTCCATATGTGACTGTGCCTGCATTACAGCCCGGAACATAGCTGAGGTTGAAAGATCTCTGTGGGCACGTCTGACAGGGGCAGTACGACCACGGATGCTCCCACGAGAACCCCTGGACATCTGCCTGTGTGGTACCATGTCAGGACTCTGGCCATGGCTGCTGTGAGGGGATGCATGTGCCACTGATACCACATTACCCTGGTCAATGCCCACTGTATGCTGTCCATCACCTAGGGATATTGGTGACAATGGATGTATTGGCAGGATGACTGTGCGCATTGATGGGGTTGACAGCTGTGTACTGTCGATTGGCTGACCACCAACGGACCCTGGCACACCTCCCTGTGCCATTACACAGGTATCATCATTATCACTATCCCCAGCAGCAGATTCAGGTTCCCTGCTGCACACCACCAGAGCAGCACCAGAACCTGTGAGAAGAAGTTTACAATATGCACACAATGTTACCACACATACACACATGGGCACATGCACACATGCACACATGGGCACATGCACACATGCACACATGCACACATGGGCACATGCACACATGCACACATGTACACATGGGTACATGCACACATGGGCACATGCACACATGCACACATGGGCACATGTACACATGCACACATGCACACATGCACACATGGGCACATGCACGCATGGGCACATGCACACATGCACACATGCACACATGGGCACATGCACACATGCACACATGCACACATGGGCACATGCACACATGCACACATGCACACATGGGCACATGCACACATGCACACATGCACACATGGGCATATGCACACATGCACACATGCGCACATGTGCACATGCACACATGCACACATGCACACCTGCACACATGCACACATGCACACCTGCACACATGTACACATGCACACTCCTCAGTACATGAGATACAAACACACAGACACAGACACACCTGCAATCACACACATAGCAATACCATTTTAGGGTATTATTACTATTACTATCATAAGTATTAAAGGAATGTTATTACACACTCACCAGCATGGATTGGCTGCCTTGCTGTTACACTGAGGGACCTGCACAAATAAGACATTCATTGTCAGTGGGCACAACTGTGCCATTGATACTGTGAGTGTGATACAGTTCAGTAGTACAACAGTTGGCTTTCACAGGTCTACTGCTGATATTGAGAATATCACTCTTGCACAATAATTACCAGGATAATAGCTACAAACACAGTACACTCCTCACACATGCATAAACTACCAGTGTAGAGAACAGTCAACTATAGATATGGCATGTTACCTGCATGCTCCAAGTCCTCCTGCTGCATGGCTCCAGCCTCCATCATTACACATGTGTGTGGATGCTGTTGTTGTTGGGCTGGAGCCACAACACTTAGGAGGAACCCCTCCAGTCTGGTGAGGGGGGGTGTATAGCCGCCCCACCACCTGTGGCAAGCTGATGCCTGTGGATATCAGACGCACGCTGACGGACATTTCTAATTAAATCACTGCAGTGATGGCATACCTGCTCATATGTCTGGTTGTGCATGCCTATGTCATTTACCCGACGGACAAGCTCTTGCCACAGTGCAGCCCTCTCCTGCTGGTTCTGGCTGGTGCGGGAAAAGAGTGTGGCAAAATCCCGTACCAGGCTCTGGTGTATCTCCTCTTCCTCTGCAGCAGAGTACGTGGGATTGTGCTGGTGCACCATTGCTCTGGAAGGAAAAGAAAAATATGTGAGCAAGTGATATGGCACACATAAAACTCTACTGTAGTGATATCACTGAACTGCCATATATAGCATCTGTCTGTCTATTGGGGGATACACATGTGAATGACCACATATCAGTGCTCAGCCGACAACTCTGTGACAGTGCCTGGCACACTCCATACAACAAACAAGTAGACTCCAGCAGTCAGCACACTGTTTGAGGTCCAATGCACAGCCTCACACTGGGGGTATGTATCAAGGTAATGTATGGGGAACATTGTCAACCCATGCAATGCACAGTACAAATGTCACTGGTAATGCACCGTAGTCTTTGTTGCCATAACCATACCTACACCACAGTCACATACAGGGAACCACAGCGCAACATATGGCAATGTAGTATGTTTGTATCCCAATACCTGACACATCTTTCTCTGGCCTCACACCAAGGACACACACTACCATGACAGACACAAAGTCATGCTGAGCAATCACACCATTACAGACCTTGCACACAGTCAGTGGCACACGCATTCCACTTCACATAGTTGGTATTGCAATGAGTACATGTGTGTGTGCATTGTGTCATAGGCAGGTAGTATGCTATTGGGCCTGGGCCTACAGCAGCATACTGTTATGCTACCCTGTCCCTTGGGACACATGTAATGTGGTTGTACTTGCTCCTGTCAAACAGTTACACAGGGTGACTCATATGGCATACTACCTATCTGCATAACATTCAACAGGGGTATGTCTGACATCTACTAATGGGGAGCCTTGCTTCGTAATGCTGGGTGGTTTACTCCAGGGTATGGCCTATTTGTGGGTAGGAACCTGTACCTCCACCATGTGCTCTTTACTGTGGTGCCAAGGATGACAGACATAGGTCATTTATGCTGGGGATATTGTGAGGTGTTACCATGGTTGTTGGACAACTGTTATAGGTGTGACTTAACTATGCATATCCAGCAGTGGTATGCTCTGTGTCGGTAGTTTGAGAGGCACTCTATCTGTGGTTTTGTCAGTCACTCTGCATAGGTAATGTGTTTGAGGGCATTATCACTGTTTGTTAGGTATGACTGTATCCTTCTCCCTTTCTGTAGTTGTCATGGGAGGTACATACCATGTAGGACATTGTGAGGTGTAGAGGGGTACAATGACCTACATTTCACTAGCTGACACACCATTTCTGCTGACATGTACCATGTACAGGTATTACAAGACTGGTGTGCTACTGTGAATATCACAGGGGAGGCTATTGTACACTTGTTTCCCATGTTCCCTCCTGACACATCCAGTAGTAGGCAGGCAACCACATATGTGGTGGTTAGTGGTGTAAGTGTTTTGGAATGGGGTATGGTACTCCTGTATCCGCACTGGTGTTCAGTACATGCCTTTGTCACCAGGCACCTGTTGCAATACATCTGCACACATATGCCTCTCTCAGTATATATATATATATATATATATATATATATATATATATATATATATATATATATATATACACACACACATGGAGAGAGAGGGGGTGAGAGATAGAGAGAGAGAGATATTCATATACATACATATCTGTACACATTCATATCTGTCTGTATATGTGTATGTATCTATATATATCTATATATGTATGTGTCTATTACATAATATGTGTATATACATATTCTATCCATCTATCTATATATGTTCATAGGTTCATAGGTAGGTACTAGGCTATCGGCCCTAGAGCCCATACAAGCCTAGCCAATAAATGTACCCTGGCTTTTGCCACCCAAGAAAGGTATTTTCCTATGTCCCTGTCGAGCAAAGCCACAGACATGATCCCCGGGGTGAATTCCCCATTTCCCATCCAATCATCAAGATCTTTCCTGAAGAGTGCTAATGAGGAGCTCTGTTTGACATAGATAGGTAGTCTGTTCCAGAGTATGGGAAGTGTCTGGGACGGGACTCTATCCCTCCAGCATGTTCTGTTTCTTGTGGTGACAAGGTTAAGGTCCCTAGAGCGTGTAGCTCAGAGGGATTGGGATTTCTTTAAGTGGAGCATGTCCAACAGCTTTAGGCTTGACATAGCTGTGTATGTTAGGCAGAGATCACTCCGGAGTAGGAGATATGCCACGGAGTCAAGCTGTAGTTTTTTGAGACGGTCTTAATAGGGCATCTGTTTGAGGCCAGTAATCCTCTTTGTGAGATATTTCTGTGGTCTTTCCAGTTGTTGTAGTTGTCCTGTGAGGTACATACCAACAGGGGCATTGTACTCTATTATGGGTCTAATAAGTGATGAGATTAGGGGAACAATGACCTCTTTTTTCTGGATGGGAATCCTTTTGTGATGAGATGAGCCACATAGAAGGATTTCCCGACCACTGTGGTGATGTGATTATCAAAGGAGAGACTACTGTGCACCTGTGTCCCAAGGTCTATTATCACATTTTCGGCATTAAGTAGACTACCAGCTATGTGGTAGTTCATGGGTACAGAGTTTATACCACAGGGATGACAATACACATTTTGGCATTGAGCTTCAGGCCATGGCTTTGACACCAGGTATCTGTCTCAGTGAGGGCCTTTTTTAGTTTGCCCACATTGTTAGGAGTTGCGATTATGGCTCCTAGATTTCAGTCATCTGCAAACTTTGTTAGCCACAGACCTTCTGTGTTGGCCTGCACTTCAGAGAAGTAGATACCAAACAGGGGTGGACCCAGGACTGAACCCTGTGGTACTCCACTTGTCACTGGTATGATGTCGGATTTGGGATACGCTACTTTCACAGTGTGGGTTCTGTCCGTGAGCCAGTTGGCAACCCATCTTATGACATAGGGATTTATACCTAGTTTAGTGTGCTTATCTATAATTCCAGAATGGGGGATGGTGTTGAAAGCCTTGGCAAGGTCTACATAAGCTGTGTGAACCATTTTACCATCATCTATGGCTTTGGTGACTGCTTCAAAGAAGTCAATCAGGTTTAGGAGACATGATCTGCCTTTTACAAATCCAAACTGAGTAGGGTCCAGAGTTTGGAGATTACCAATGTCTTTGTTTATGAGTTCCATGATGGTACATTCCATGGCCTTGCAGACCAGGCTCATCAGGCTAATGGGGCGGTGGTTACCGTGGTCCGTCGTGGCTCCCCCTTTGTGGAGTGGGATGTGTTGTGGTGCGCCATTCAGTGGCTACAAAGCCTGAGGTGAGGCTATGATTGAACATGGTACTGCGGTAGGGTGCCAGTTCATTCAGTGGTTCATGTAGAATGCAGCCTGGGATATTGTCAGGTCCCATGGATGCTGTGTTCTTGGCTTTGGAGAGTGTGTATTTTACCTGTGCAGCCATGATTATAGGGACTTTGCATTCTTCCAGTATAGAGATGAGCCCACTAGGGGGTGAGAGGGGGGTAAAGTTAGCACTGAGCCTATCTGCCAGGATGTTGGCAATATCAGTTGGTTCTGTATATTTAGTGACATTATGCTGTACCTCAGAGCAGATCTGAGTGTTCCCATTTAGATTCTTCATTTAGATTCTTGACATAGCTATAGAATGCTTTGTGTTTGTCTTTAGAGTCAGTGGCAATTTTGTTTTCGTAACTAGCTTTGGGGGATTTTATGAGGGATCTCAGCTTCTTACTGAGGTTGACCAGGGAGTTCCTCCAGTCATGGGAATTTACTTATTTTTGCAACAGTTTCTTTCTTCTGATGTAGAGTTTGTTTATGGCAGAGGACCACCAGACTGGCTTCCTTTGTCTGGGGGATAACGTCTTGGTTCTATTAGGGATAGCATGATCCATGCACTTGTGTAAGTGCTTATACAGTGTATTTGTGTAGGATTCAGCAGTCATACCTCTATTGTCTGTCTGCATGGGTGTCATGCAGTTTGCCACTTCTGTCTTAAGAAGTGTGACATTGGCTTTTGAGAAGTTTGTTACGATGGTGTCCCTAATTGGGGCTGGGGGTGGGATGTGGATGTCTAGGCTGATTATCTTGTGGTCGGATCTGACCAACGAGGAATTGACCTCTGGTGTGGAACACCGGTTTCCCATGATGGTGATGACCAAGTCTGGGATATTGCTGCCCTTGGTGGGGGTGTGAATAAGTTATCCAAGGCATTGGTATTTATGAATTCTAGAAAACGTTGAGCAATAGAGTTGGTACAGGAGTAGTTTTTCCAGTTAATGGTGGGGTAGGTGAAATCGGCCATTATTAGGGTGTTGGGTTGTACACAATACTTTCCAGTGTATCATGAAATGAGGGGTGTGAATCCTGGGGCATGGTGGGGGGTCTGTAGCAAACTACGATTTGGATTGTGGTCTTGCCCAGAGTTAGTTGCAATTGGATACCTCAGATGCATTATGCTGTGCAACTAGCCTGGAGGTGTGGATATCCTTAATGAATATGGACACGCCTCCGCCTTTAGTGCTTCTTTCTGTGTTAGGTGGCTAAAAGGTGTGGTATGAATTGAAGCCTGGTAATGCAGGGGTGCTCTCTGGAGCTTTGAACCAGGTCTCTGTCACTGCACAGATGTCACAGATGTCACCGTTTACAGTGGTGAATTTGTCATTTGAACCTTGCCTGACAAAGGCACTATAGGGGTGGCATGAGTCTTAACCAGTATCCGGAATCCTGAGGGCGACAGGTGCAGGCCATCTCTGGCAAAGCATCATGGACTGTCGATCATGTCATCCCAGGCAGACAGATGCTGGATCCCCTTAGAATGACACCAGAAGCTTAGCCAATTGTTGAGGTCAATCATTTTGTCCATGTACTGTGGTATCATTCTGGGTCTATCTATTTCTACATCCCTCTCTATCTATGTATACATATATGCATATTATATATAGATACATATATAAATATACATACATATACATATAATATATATATATATATATATATATATATATATATATATATATATATATATATATATATATATACCTTTTTATTTACACATACGAATACACACACTAACATACTGCTAAACGGTCATTACTGTACAACCTACATTGTACGTTGCACTACAACCTACATTGATATTTGCACATAGCATCCTTCACATATGTATGTATGTCCAGCCTTCACTAACAGTTATGTCCCCTGCCCTATGCACATCTTCATATATATATATCTATATATATATATATATATATATATATATATATATATATATATATATATATATATATACAGACTGCTAACACATATGGAGGGTTCACAGTATGTAGACTATTACATTATTAATTTACATTACCTTTGTTGGACACTGCTATTTTTGATGGCTTGCTGCTTGGTAGCCTGCTGTTCTGTAATGTTGTAGTTTTGGCAGTCTGTGTCTCTTATTCGTTTTTTTTTTTTTTATTTATTTGTTTTTATTTATTTTCTCTCTCTCTCTCTCTCTCTGTCTCTCCCTCCAGCTGTTGCAATGAACGTATTGCATGTGTGGACTGGGAGTACAGGCTGCTTTTGTAGGTATATGCAGATGTGCATGTGATGGCCTCTGCACCAATTGTTAGCCAGCATTTGCTAATTGCATGCAGCCTGCTGTGTGGTAATTGCAGTTCTCACTGTGATTTCAGGACAGTGCTATAAAATGTTAGGTGATGTAGGCATAGCCCTTTCAGATTTTCAAAGTGGGGACCATGCTGGTATGCTGTGGACACTGTTGTGTGAGCGTAAATGTTGGTATGTCTCTCATATCTCAGGCTGTGTTGTAGGCACTGACATGCATGTTGTACTGACACCTGACTATTGCTTCCTCCAGTTTATTCTTCTCAGTGTGTATGTTAATTGACACCTAATAATACTAATACTGTTTAAATGGGAGTATATGCTTTCCTGTGGGACTTGTGGAGTAACTGGTTTACAGCAGTGGCTCTTGCAATTTGTTGCTATGGCTTCACTATTTAGCCTTTACATTCACTCCTTGGAGGCCTGCTAGGTGTCTTTACTGGAATGTGTTGCTATGGCTGTCCTATTTTCCATTCACATTCACTCCTTGTAATGCTTGCTATATTTCTTTCAGCAGCAATTCCTTATATGTTTGTTGTGGTTTGGTGGTACTGCATGCAGTCTGGTCTGGCCAAGGTGTGGGGCTTGACACCTACAAGGCTATTTTATTTTGCTGCTGAGCAGTAGTGGCACCTTGTACTTTGTACTAACAGTTATGGATAGCAGGCACATGCAATGCTTGTAAACTGCTATACTGTCCTTCTGATATTAGTTGGATACCTCCTTTGATATTTGTGGGTTGTACACCTACATGTGGGTGTGCTTGTGGAAGCTATTCTACAGCTATTCACAAACTGTGTGACAGCAGACAGAATGCTATGCCTGTGAGTTTGTGACACTTGCAGGCCTCAGATACTCACTCTCAGGTGTATCTTTTATCATCCTCAGGGAATGGTCCATATCAGTGGGATACACCTGTGATATATTTCAGATATTCTGCAGTTGTGACTGTGGGGTATTTTGAGCATGTGTATTAATACACCATTTCTGCATGCATGTAGTGCATACTTTCAGTAGTTGACAGTTACCATTACGTGGGACAAAACACCTTTCTGCCTACTGTTAGTACATTTCACAGGGAGTCAGTAGGGCACAGTTAACATTTGTTTTCAAATCAGGGACATCCCTGTAAATCAGTCCCAGTTGTGAGGTCTGGCCTCTTACCTGTTCAAATATGGCAGTGTTTATCCTGCTCTGATAGTGTGTGTGGTTTGCAAGATGCTACTGTCACAGTATTACCTACTAGCTACCGACTAGCATGGCTGTTTCTCTTCTCACAATAATGTTATACAAATCCACAAGAACTGTCAGTAAAGATACAAGAAAAGCTTTGTGTAATAGCCTTCCTATATTCCCTTTACATTCAGTCCTACTATTTCATGATATATTGCTTTCAGCACAAAGTTCTTGTATATCAGTTATGGCTTAGTGATAAGTCATGCAGACTAGTGTTTCCAAGGTCCTGGGTTTGAGACTGACAGAGGAATTTTATTTTGCTGCCAAGCAGACTACAGGCCTTGTCATTCTGAGTGACTAAGGCACTTTTAAGCAGTTGTAAGCGGGTTAGCGCTGGTTTGCACAGTGCTCACGCATGCGCACTGTTGCTTAGCTTCGCGCACACACACTTAGCTAAGCGCACACAAACGCACACCTGCTTACTACTGCTTAAAAGTGCTTACTCTCGCGCACACCCGCGCTAATTTCTTTGAAAGAAAAGAAAATGGGAAGATAGGACAGTGATGAAAAAGGGGGCACAAAGAGGGTAGGACAGTAGGAAAACAAGCTCGGGATTTGCAGGAAGGATGTAGGAAAGGCCCATAGCTGTCCATTTCTTTATCAGCAACAGCTGTGCATATGTCTGTAATTTGGTGTGAAATTTGAAACCTTCCACCCCTGAGAGCGGGGTGAGGACAACAAAATATGTTGTACAGCCAATTGTAATTACCACTTCACATGTCCAGCAGACATGTCTGCAAAATGGGCAGCTATGTATGAGGCGTAATTTTTTTGCGGGAAAAGAGTGCCCTTTTTTTTTTTTTTTTTTTTCAGGTGAGAGTGGAATGTGAGGTACAGGAAGTAGGTATATTTGGGGAGGTAGGTAGGGGAGGTTAACAGACAAGACAAACAAGATGCATACAGGGGAGGAGTATGACACATGTGGGGGGGAAACACAATTGATGGGGACGGATGTTGGGATATCGCGAGCCCATGAGCCCACAGATGGCAACAGTGGAACTGAGAACCCACCCATGGGCAGTTGCCACTGTGCCTTCACAGCCCAGGATGGGGCTGTGCTGGGGTCTGTGTAGGACGGGCAGCAGGGACACCCGTGAGTTGTGCCACCCGAGCCTCAAGCTGGCATAGGGGTTCAAGCACAGAATGCCTGATCTCGCTACGCACCACAGACCTGACACTTTGGAGGGTGAGTGGACGGTCTCCTCCGGCCATGCTTGCAGAGGGGGGATGAGTCCCATCCCCTGCAGCGCTTCCACCCGAAGGTGGCACAGGGCCACCGGAGGAGGTTCCGGCCTGGGCACTAGTGCCAGGTGCACTCGCCAGCTGAGGTGGGAGAGGTGGGTCTGCTGGAACCCGCCTTCCCTGTTGTCCTATGTTTAGAAATATTTTATGACATTTTGGGTTAGTAACAAACAATACCATTCAAAATTAGTTGTAACAGCATGCATCAGTATTCCCATTAACCAAACACCCATGAATTCCAAACATTTAACAGCAAGCATAACACATACATATTTTGAACAACAGTACACAATCCAACAGCATGCAGGGTCGATTGATGGCAACAGGCCATCAGGTTTGGATATGTGAACAGGGCACATGCAGCAACGTACATGCAAATATGTTTGAACCAACAGGACAAATGTCCATAGGAATTGATTGTGAATACACATACCCAGTTTGTTGTGGAATGGCATTATTTGTGAATATAGGGTAGGGTGAAGAAATATTTCATTAACAACTTCAACTACATATACATATGCTGTACATCTCTAGTAGATGCAGATATATATACCCTACAGGTCTTAGTACAGTTTCCTATATGTAACCTTAGGAATGTTGATGATGGGACTGTTACTGATACATTAATATACATTGCATTTTTATTCATACACATTTCATATCTGGCTATGTTCAGGTACAGCATCCTGCTACATTTCATTTATATGGCTCTAGAC
Organism: Protopterus annectens; assembly: GCF_019279795.1. NCBI lineage: Eukaryota > Metazoa > Chordata > Ceratodontiformes > Protopteridae > Protopterus > Protopterus annectens. The sequence goes on from NC_056726.1 coordinate 1,847,984,093, forward strand.
AACTGTGGATGTTCATTATTTCATACAACCATACTATCTCCAAATTGCAAGGGTACAGCAACATATACAAATTGTGGGACAGACACATTCCAGCTTTAGTACTTTATTTCAAACATTTCACTTTTTGGTTGTGGCTATCTCATTCATTTCATTATGTACTGACTGCAGTATACATTATTCAGAAGTTATAACAGCTTTCTTGGTCGATTCATACCTCTTTCTCACACTCACTTGTTTTATTTTTACAATTCAAGTTGGTGCTTTATTCTAGGCGTTATTAACATGTCATACCTGATTACAACAATCCTTTCCAATAGACTCACTTGTTTCATATGGCAGATTTTCTAAGGGAATGTATTTGACACATGTCTATTATCTTTAGCTTGTTTACCACTGATTTTCAGGCTGCTGCAGGTTATCTGATATTACACTTCAGGTGGGTAATCACTGTTTCAGACTTGTTTACTTTTGTTTTCTGGATTACAGGCTGCATCACTTATCTAATCATACAGTACTAGCAGAATCTTTCTTCTAGTGTTATTTGAACTTTATTAATATGTGACTACACTGACCTCTTTTACAAGCTGTCTCACTTATATTGTATAACAATTACAGAAATATAATTACTAACCTGCCTGGTGGCACAACTGCTCCAGCCTATCACCATAGGCTCCCCGATTCACAGAACCCACACCTGCAGCTGTAATATAAATGAAGTAATATTGGAACATACATCTCCATAATATCAGCTAGGATAATTCCTTACATACATAATTACATGGATACTTACTCAGTAGTGGGGCATTGGGCATTTGCCAGGCCTCCTGGATCCAACGGTTCAATTGGTCCTGCTTCCATCTCTTCAGGTCTGCATGGTGGTGACGGACTTGTTCACCAGTCCTTGGTATGCCTGTGGCACTGGTGAGATCATGTGTCAACCGGTTCCACGCCTCTGCCTTATATGCACCCCACAGAACCTGGCCCTGCATGAGTTGAGCCTCATGATCGTGGACTAGGAGCCAAACCATGTATTTGGACTCCTCAACACCCCACCTCTGTGCTCGAAAGCGACTACCCTCTCCTACACCTGCCATCCTGACTGCAAATAGGTTCCACAATCAGTTATGCTGTGTATTTCCACCTATGGGGCTTATATATGCCGTTTTTCCCGCACTTATCTGTGATTGGCCATTTTGGAATTGTATCAGCTTCACAAAACCTGCTTTGTCATGCTTCTATTTCCATTCATTCCTATATATATGCTAATACTGCATTTTTCAGTACAGCTGTCATGGCTTAGTGGTTCAGTACGTTGACTATGATGCACAGTATCCTGGGTTCGAGCCTGGGCATTGCTTTTGTTTTTATTTTACTACTGTCTAGACAAGCTAGGAGGTGTGTCTGTTTAAAGGCGGCTTTGATACAGGTTGCTCAACGTTGCCCTCTGGTAAGCCGGTTGGCGTGCAGCTCAGCTCCACACAAACGGGTTACGCTGGTTAACGCGTTATTTGGCTATGAGCACACATATTACGCTGTGAGAAATGTTGCACAACTACGGGCACACAGTTTCAGTGTGTTAAACCGCTGCTCAACTCCAGGCACTCATATTACACCTGTTTAACCACTGGTCACCTGCGGGCAAACATACTCAGTTTGTTAGAGCGCTGCTCAGCTATGGGCACTTATAAAATATTTTATTTTTTTATTGTGTCAGATTTCTTCATAAAAACATGGCCCATTTCATTGCATTTTACTTAAATTATAATTGTATATATATATATATATATATATATATATATATATATATACATATATGTCAGGGGATTGTTTCGTGCTTATTTCACTAAAAATAAAAAATGATGTTGTTGGGGCTCGAACCGTGACTGCCTCTTCTTTGGCCGACATCTCTACTGCTACGCTATTGCTACTTGGCTTATTTTGCATATTTGGAGCTTATATGCTTTTTCAATGACTGCTAACTGTGGCTGAGCGAAGGGCACACCCGCGCAAACGAGCCCAATTACGGGCAAACATTTTTGAAATACAAAAAAAAAAATTAAACTGTTCATTTTTACGTTTTACATTTCAGTTGGGTTAATAGTCTGTAGGGGCATGTGTGCTGTTATGTTTCTTGACATTTCCGCGGACTCGCTCGTGGGAGTTTTCTTTTGGAACTATGATTCTTCTGGGGGCATGTCCCTTTGAAGGTCTCGCCATGTGGACACGCCCCCAACATTGCTACATGGACCGTGTTAGCCTAGGGTGTGATTCAGCATGCCCTCATGAATATGCATGGCATGCTGACATCACCCGTTTAACTGCAGCCTCCGTGTAAGACTTGTTAACTCTTACACGGAGGCTTCGTGAATCCTGCAGAATGTCTTCCATTTTGGGAATGATTGTAACCTTTAATTTATGGGCACAGCTGTGGTGACAGCATTTATCCCCACTTATACTGACCTTTGTATGGGGTTCTTTGAGGAAGTCTATATCCATAAAGTGGAGAAAAATGAATATTTATATACCATCGACATGTGATAACATTTTTAGATGACTGTGGTTTGATCTGGAATCGTGAATTGTGAAATCTATCTGAGTTTATTAAGTATTTAAATTGTATTAACACAGGAATCAGTTTCACAGCAAAGTATAGTTTATTTAGCATATATTATTTTAGCTATTAATGACACAGAGTTACGGAATGGTTCAGTAAAAACATATTTGTACAAAAAAAAACTTTCATTGAAATGCTCTGTTGTACGATAAAAGATGTCTTCTTAGGTTCATAATATAGCAATAACCCACGGCTGGTGTGGTAATGTTAATTTACCCAGTTATGGTTTGGTCCCGAGGGCTAAGCCCGAGGACCAAACAAAGCCAACCGTGGGTAAATTTAGCATTACCCACACCCAGAAGTGGGTTATTGCTTTTATACCATGACATTATTTAAGAAAAGAAACTATTACTTTTCTTAAATAATGGCATAGTATAATGCCTGTTTACTGCCCTTCCGCAGATGTCTGGCATCCGGCAGTTCTGATGTACCGCACCTGCGCAGTACATCAGAGTTGTGAGCAAAAGGAGAAAGCAAGATCTCCGTTTTTTTTAGTGTCGCTATGTTAAATGAGTTTAACATAGCGAGACAGTTTTAAAATAAGCAACGGACATCTCCGCTGCTTATTTTAACTGTCTCGCCATGTTAAACTCATTTAACATAGCGAGACAAAAAAGCAACGGAGATCTTGCTTTCTCTCGTTTTTAAATTGTCTCGCTATGATAAATGGGTTTAACATAGCGAGACAGCTTTAAAATAAGCAACGGAGATCTCCGCTGCTTATTTTAAAGCTGTCTCGCTATGTTAAACCCATTTAACATAGCGAGACAGTATTTAAAATCGAGTTATACTAATGGAAAAAGTCCGGGCGACCGGACCTTTTTCCATTAGTATAACTCGATTTACAACGGGCACGCTGGCCAATCAGCGTGCACGTTTTGGGGGGATCATGGTATAATTTAAAATATACCCACATTTAAATATCTTAGAATAAAGAACATTTGCAGTGACAGGAAGGAATTGTAGTCAAAATTTGAAAAATTAGGCTAGACATTGTAAGAAAGACATTGCAGCAGCCACACTCAGGGATGAAAATAAACCAGGAGAAAGTACCCTTACAAGGAAAAATCTGAGGGATCTTGAAATCAACTTTTGGTACTAATACTAATTAAAAATGTAGTGAACAAATATTCACCTTTATTAACATCAGATAGTTTCTTTACCTAATATTATTTTACCACAATACAGTTTTACATATAAAAAGGGGAGGTCATTTTCACAAGTCTTTTCACACTATAAAAGAGCCTTCCTGTACTGCTTTAATCATTTATGCTAACCATAACCCTGAATGACATATGTTACATTAATAACTACCCAGAAGATGTGTTAAATTCCATTTACTAGACACTCTGATCTCTAATAACTGATTCTTTGCAGCCTACAATATAATTAATGGTTTAAAATAGAATGCTGTGCCCAAATATTTCAAAGAATGAATTACCCTATTAACAAGCAGACATTTTTAATGAAAATAATGCTGTAACCAACAATCTTGAGATGAGAGACAATACAAAACATACTTCAGCATATGGTTAGAAAGGGAAATACTGACAAGTGTCAGGGATGTGACTTCTTATTCCCCCTCTCTATTATCCTCAGAAGAAAATTTCAAAAACGTCTTACCTTTTGACATCTAATGACAATAGACAAGTTAGTTTATAGCTCAAGATTACACTGGGATTTTTTATGCAAACTTCAAGTTCTTTTAATCACACATACTACATCATCCCAGATAGCTCAGCCTTTACAGATAGTGGGACAGTCATTGTAAACACAGGCAATACTGTAGCTGCCAGTAACAGGGCTAGGTCACTGCTTCTATTCCAGACCTTTTTTCTGGTTTCTCAAAAGGATTGGTGTTATTTTATTATTTTTCTTTTTTTTTCACTCTTACTGCTGACTCATGACTAAAATGAGGACACCAGCAATGAGGCAGACAAAACTGTAATTTGTAATGCTAGTTTTGTGTTTCATTCACAACATATCAGAAGAAACAGTGGAAAAGATGTTAACCACACAAAACTAAAACATTTTTATAGCTGGCATGTGCATGAAATATGAAATATTTACTTTTAAAATCTTTATATTCAAATATTGTGCAGACAACTTATCAAAATCAAAATACATCTTACATGTAAATCTTTCTAATCACGGTAGTCTGGCATAAAGGTGCCTTCTGTAATCTGCTCTCAAATAATCTCATTCTGGAAGATTTTTTTTACAATCAGTCACTGTGCTTCCTTATTCTTAAAACATTATGATTATCAAAACCTTGCATTTGTGCTTCATAAAAATATTAATCTTTTATCTATTTTATTAACTCAAGCACGGACTCACTCCCAATCATTCAACACATTTATTTAATTATTTTTATTAATTTTCACATTTACTGACTGGGTTAGTCCCAGTAGGCTAGTGGCCTTTTTTCAGAAAGACCTAAGGTGATATTTCTACTACTATAGGAAAGTGGCCAGGCCTTCTTTCATTCCCAACTAGAGAAGAGACACTATGACAAACATCACTATGAGATGTCTGGTGCAGATGCTTTTCATGTACTCACATGTGGAGAGGAAAAACAGGCAATTTATTTCTGTGTTTGTAACATTTGTTGCTCATTCTTCAAAAATATATCCTGTACGCTATTACCTTTATCTAAATAAACAATGCCATCTTACAAAGCATATCTTGTACACAAAAGTATACTTTGTTTCACGTCCCTTTTTACGTCTATTTATGTTTACTGAAGCGAAAACACCCAAAACATTAATGTCAAACTATGGCTGATTAGTGCACGCAGGCCCTTTGAATTTGCTTACTCTTATTTTACAACCTGACCCAACCTGCAGTGGAATGTAATGTTGGCTGAATGCTGGACAGATAAAATATCAACAAATTAAAATAACACTTTAAAATACCAAAGGACCGAAATGGTGACAGATGCTTATGCTGACAGTGATGACATTTAGTTGATGGAAGTTGATGAAAGAATATGTTTATCTAGCAGGTGCAACCATTCCAGCAGAAGGTGTGCATGCGTGCATGCAAGTAGCTATGTGTTAGCTACCTGAGTTGTGAAGAAGTTGTCTTGCCATTGGTTTTCTGGTTGGTTTCCATTGGTTTTCTGGTTGGTTTTGTTCTTCCATCTTTTATGTTTTTATTTAACCAACACAGGTTAAATACGAACACAAAAGTTGGTTGAGGAAAGCATGAATGATATGGGGGAAGTTCGTAGTGCTGAGAGATTTACTGTGATGGAGGCATGTTGATTCCAAATGTGATCCCCACCACTCCACCACTCTACTTAATACAGAGAGAACATTTGAGAAGGCCAACCCACTTAGGTTCTTATCCTTGAATTATCTTCTGCTCCTCCTTCCTCTCTCCTTGCACTTTACTAACAAAAAAATTGCACTTTATTCATCTGCTTTTACTGTATTTGTGTTTCTTCCTACTTTATTACTTCATTTTGCTTTTGCCTTTTCTTAAAATTACTCAGTTGTATTTATTCTGCTGCATTTATTACTGCTTAGTAGTAGCCTGATTAAATTGTAACTGCTATTCTATGTCTTTTGGTTTAAGCACTTGGGCTTCAGACCAGTTGTTTTACATTAAGAAGGTTTCTGGTCTGCACTGTTGTGGCAGGACAGGTAGCTTACATTCTTTTAAGTTGGGAATTGTTGATTGAAGTCTCACTGTCTGTTATTCTAAAAGTGTATTAGTTCTGGTTTAAGCACTTGGGCTTCAGGACAGTTATTTTACATTAAGAAGGTTTGTGGTCTGCACTCTTGTGGGAGAAGAGGCTAGATTCTGCTTTTCTGAGCTGGGAATTTCTGGTTAAAGGCTTGTTGTGCCTGCTTATTTTAACTGTTTCTTTCTGAAATTGGTGTGCCTTGTTTGCTCTAGCATAGACTAGATTCAGGCCTGCTAAATCTAGCATTGTTTGTATAACTTGAGCACTAATCCAGGACATATTTTTTGGAGAAGGTTCCTCTGCACCCTAGTGGCAGAAGTGTGCAGTTAGAACTTGTCTGATTGAAGTCTGCTGGAACAGGGCTCAGTTTTGAGCTATTTTACTGGTTAATTGAGTAATTTGTTTAAACCAGTTTGCTCATTTCCTATTCTTATATAAACAATTGCACTTTATTCATCTGCTTTTACTGCATGTGTGCTTCTTCCTACTTTATTACTTTATTTTGCTTTTGCCTATTCTTAAAAGTACTCAATTGTATTTATTCTGCTCCATTTATTACTGCTTGTTAGTAGCCTGTTTAAATTGTAACTGTTATTCTAAGCCTTTGGTTTACGCACTTGCATTTCAGACCAGTTGTTTTACATTAAGAAGGTTTGTGGTCTGACTGTTGTGGCAGGACAGGTAGCTTACTTCTTTCTAAGTTGGGAGTTGCTGATTGATGGCTTACTTTCTGTTATTCTAAAAATGTATTAGTTCTGGTTTAAGCACTTGGGCTTTGGGCCAGTTATTTTACATTAAGAAGGTGTGGTCTGCACTCTTGTGGGAGGAGAGGGTAGATTCTGCCCTTCTGAGCTGGGCGTGTCTGGTTAAAGGCTTAAGGTGCCTGCTTATTTGAACTGCTTCTTTCTGAAATTGGTACACCTTGTTTTCTGTACATGCTGAATCTAGCTTTGTTTGTATAACTTGAGCACTAATCCATGCCATCTTTTTTTGGAGAAGGTTCCCCTGCACCCTAGTGGCAGGAGTGTGCAGTTAGAACTTGTCTGATCGAAGACTGCTGGAGCAGGGCTCAGTTTTTAGCTTTTTATTGGTTAATTGGTTAATTTGTTTAAATCAGTTTGCTCATTTGCTACTGTTACATTAAAAAAATACACTTTACGCATCGCAGCTTAGCTAGGGTTAAACTATTCCCGGCACCATAAAGTCTTCTCTTCAAATTTTCCCTTAGAACTAGCCAGACTAGCCATTTTTTTTTTTGTTTTAGCACTCAAATCTGTTTCTTTGAGCCCAACACTTGTTCAGAACTCATTGTAAGCACTAAATAAGCTACAAATTACTACAGCACTCAACTTTCCTAACTTGTCTAGAGGAAAACAGTTTTTAGTACTTAATAAATAAGCACCTATACAGGCATGTCTAAGGGTCAGCTCCTGGTGTTTTCTCCTGTCTACCTGATGCATCTGGGCATCTTGAAGCAATGCAGCAATTGCTTTATGTACACAGAAAACCCTTTCTTCCTACCACCCAACTGCCAAACTGGAAGCAAAGCTCTCTTCACCCAAGACTGGACTAGACAGTCAAGAGGAAAAGGTAAACACTTGCACCACACCACACTCATCACATAGTCCCTCAAAACCTATACCACCAAAACATACACATAGAAACAAAAAATACACACCTACATTCGTGGAGGCTCTCAATAAAAATCTCCTCAAGCAACAGAGACTTCCAAAGCAGAAACTCAAGCCACCTCCACCCCAACATAACCCAAATGACACATAGCCCACAAACTCAGTGTGCCACTCAACCACAGCCCATAAGGCATAGCAACGTGCCCAACACTCTAGTCACAGGTGACTCTATAGTCAGACAAATTGATGTTCCAATCACCAGGCTAAAGAAGGAGAAAGTTACTGTCAGCTGCCTGTCAGGTGTCAGGATCTGCTACATAATGCATGCACTCAGTTCACTCCACAACAAGTACAAATATGACTCTGTCATTGTCCATATTGGTGTGAATGACCTGAGACGTACCTCCCTGGACTACATGAAAAGAGACACGGAGGAGCTCTCCGATCTTGTAGCCCAGGAAGGTATGACCGTAGCCCTGAGTAGCATCCTGCCATCACCCAGAATGATACCACAGTACAAGGACAAAATGACTGACTTCAACAATTTGCTAAGCTTCTGGTGTCACTCTAAGGGGATCCAGTAGCTGTCTGCCTGGGATGACATGATCGACAGACCACGATGCTTTTCCAGAGATGGCCTGCACCTGTCACCCTTGGGATTCCGGATACTGGCTAAGGCTCTTGCCACCCCTAGAGTGCCTTTTTTAGGCAAGGTTCAAATGACAAATTCACCACTGTAACAGGTACAAGCAAGCAAAATCTGAGGTAATGCTACTCAATGCTTGAAGTCTAAACCTCAACATGCACTCACTTGAGGCACTCCTTAAAATGGAGAACATTGACATATGAGCAGTGACAGAGACTTGGTTCAAGGATCCAGAGAGCACCCCTGCATTACCAGGCTATAATTCATACCACACCTTTTGGCCATCTAACCTGGACCGAAACATTAAAGGTGGAGGTGTGTCCATATTCATTAAGGATATCCACACCTCCAGGCTAGCTGCTCAGCATAATGCGTCCGAGATTATCCAAGTGCAATTAACTCTGGGCAAGACCACAATCCAAATTGTAGCTTGCTACAGATCTCCCACCATGCCGCAGGATTCCCACTCCTCATTTCTTGATACACTGGAAAATATTAGGGTACAACCCAACACCCTAATAATGGGCTATTTCAACTACCCCACCATTAACTGGGAAAACTACTCATGTACCAACTCTTTTGCTCAACGTTTTCTGGAATTTATAAATGCCAATGCCTTGGATCAACTTATCTACACCCCCACCAGGGTTAGCAATATCCTAGACCTGGTCATTACCAACATGGGTGACCAGTGTTCCACACCAGAGGTCAGTTCCTCGTTGGTCAGATCCGACCACAAGCTAATCACCCTAGACATCCATAGACTGCCCCCACCCCCCATTAGGGAAACCATCATAAAAAAATTCTCCAAAGCCAACTTCACACTTCTTTAAGACAGAAGTGGCAAACTTCACAACACCCATGCAGACGGACAATAAAGGTATGACTGTTGAATCCTACACAAATGCACTTTATAAGCACTTGCACAAGTGCATGGATCGTGCTATCCCTAACAGAACCAAGATGCTATCCTCCAAAAAAAGGAAGATAATCTAGTGGTCCCCTGCCATAAACAAACTCTACAACCGAAGAAAGAAACTGTTGCAAAAAAGAGTAAAATCCCATGATTGGAGGAAGTCCCTGGTCAGCCTCAGTAAGAAGCTGAGATCTGTCATAAAATCCTCCAGAGCTAGTTATGAAAACAATATTGCCACTGATTCTAAAGACAACCACAAATCATTCTATAGCTATGTCAAGAATCTCAATGGCAACACTCAGATCTGCTCTGAGTTACAGCACAATGGCACTAAATATACAGAACCAACTGATATTGCCAACATCCTGGCAGATAGGTTCAGTGTTAACTTTACCCACTCTCTCACCCCCCCTAAAGGGCCCATCTCTATACCGGAAGAATGCACAGGTAAAAACCACACTCTCCAAAGCCAAGAACACAGCATCCATGAGACCTGACTGCATCCCAGGCTGTGTTCTACACGAACTACAGAACAAACTGGCACCCCACTTAAATACCATGTTCAATCATAGCCTCACCTCAGGCTTTGTGCCCACTGAATGGTGCACAGCATTGGTTATCCCACTCCACAAAGTGGGAGCCACCATGGACCCCGGGAACTACCGCCCCATTAGCCTGATGAGCCCGGTTTGCAAGACCATGGAACCTATCATCATGGAACTTATAAACTAAGATGTTTGTAATCTCCAAACTCTGGACCCCACCCAGATCGGGTTTGTAAAAGGCAGATCATCTCTCCTAAACCTGATAGGCTTCTTTGAAGCAGTCACCAAAGCCGTAGATGAGGGAAAGGTGGTTCACACAGCCTACCTAGATCTCGCCAAGGCTTTTGACACCACCCCCCCACTCTGAAATTATAGACAAACTCACTCAACTAGGTATAAATCCCTATGTCACAAGATGGGTTGCCAACTGGCTCACTGACAGAACCCACACTGTGACAGTAGCAGACTCCAAATCCTACTTCAGACCAGTGACAAGTGGAGTACCACAGGGTTCATTCCTGGGTCCTCTCCTGTTTGGTATCTATTGCTCTGAAGTATAGGCTAACACAGAAGATCTTTGGCTAATGAAGTTTGCAGATGACTGCAAACTATGAGCCATAATAGAAACTCATAACAATGTGTGGACACCCTACAAAAGGGCCTCACTGAGACAGATGCCTGATGTCAAAACCATGGCCTCAAGCTCAATGCCAAAAAGTGCATTGTCATCCCCTTTAGTAAAAACTCTGTACCCATGAACTACCACATAGGCGGTAGTCTACTTAACACTGAAAGTATGATAAGAGATCTTGGGACAAAGGTTGACAGTAGTCTCACCTTTGATAATCACATCGCCACAGTAGTCATGAAATCCTTCTACATGGCAGACCTCATCACAAAAGGTTTCTCATCCAGGAAAAAAGAGATCATTGTTCCCCTCTACTCGTCACTCATTAAGCCCATTATAGAGTACAACGCCCCTTTTGGTATGTACCTCACAAGACATCTACAGCAACTGGAAAAGCCACAGAAATACCTCACAAAGAGGATTACCAGCCTCAAGCAGATCCCCTATGCAGACCGTTTAAAAAAACTCCACCTTTACTCCGTTGCATACCGCCTACTCAGAGATGATCTCTGCCTAACATATAAAGCTATGTCAAAGCCAGACCTGTTGGACATGCTCCATGTAAAGAAATCCCAATCCCTGCAAGCTACACGATCTAGGGACCTAAACCTTGTCACCACAATAAACAGTACATGCTGGAGGGATAGATTCCTGTCCCAGAGACTTCGCATACTCTGGAACAAACTACCTATCTATATCAAACAAAGCTCCTCATTAGCACTCTTCAAGAAAAATCTTGATGATTGGATGGGAAATAGGAAATTCACCCCAGGGATCACTTCTGTGGCTCTGCTCGACAGGGGCACAGGAAAATAAATTTCTTGGGTGGTGAAAGCCAAGGAACCTTTTTGACCAGGCTTATATAGGCCCTAGCACTAATAGCCTAGTACCTACCTTTGAACTTATGAACCTATGAGCTGGCAACAGTAATCAATGAGCCTCAATCCTCACCACTAGCACCAGTGGGGGATGTACATTGGGAGGATGACAAGAACACACACAATATTTTCAGATGCAGCTCTCTGCATCAAGTACAATTTCCCTTAAGAGCACACATTGACCACAGTCAGTCCGGGGCTGGTTTCTCCCTCTTTCTCCAGATCCCGAATAAGACTCCCCACTGGCACAGCTATAGAGTTGAGATCTCAGCTGAGTGTCCAAGCCAAGACCTCCCGCACCCTCTTTGTCCAGTGCTTTGTGTCCCTGCCCAAGTAGCTGACACACACACACACATTGAGGTTTAATTTATACACACACACACACACACACACACACACACACACACACACACAGACACACACACACACACACACACACACACACACACACACACACACCTGGGAAAGGCTGGTACAGGTTTACTAGCCCAGACTATAAGGTAGTTATCATGTCCTTATCAGCTACTTTAGGGCCCTTAACAAAGTGTGTCCAATCTTACTGTGTAATGTTACTATCAATACAAATGGTAGTTTGACCAAGAGCAAGGCTATTAGAAGTGGCTCACAGTGTCACCAAATAAATATGCAAGTACTCTCAGAACTTAAATATGTCTCACAAATATCAGCCACAATGAAATATTTAAATATATTTAATAATAAATAATAAAAGAACAAGAAAATACTCAGTATATAATCACAGTTACATCAGAGTTCAAAATCACAGGAAATATTTGAAATAACATTGTAGGATAGTCTCAAATAAATAAATAAAACATCTAAGCTATACTTCACTATATTCCTGACTGCATCTAAGAGAAATTACTGTACTCTAGTTAACTTACTTACAGAGCAACAAGGCAGATGTGGTGAGTGAATGTTCTTGTCAGGTCAAAGACAACATACAAAATGCTCAGTCTTTCAGAGAGTTCTTAAATTAATATCCCAAACATTACTGCTGGGATAGCGTGCAGAATGACATCACTTCTTGTCATTTGACTCTATCCCAGGTGAAAACCTCCACTGATGCAGCTGGTAGCATTCAGCATCTACCTGTAAACATACATAGACCTCAGATCTTTTGGCAAATGGTGAAAGTCATAAAATAATTTACATTCCTCCACATTTAAAGACAATACAAAAAACTTCTAGTTCTAGACATTATGTCTCCTGTTGCACTGAAACTGAAAGATAGCATCTCTTTTTATGGCCCAGCTATAAAGTAATACAATCTCAACTATTCTTCTGAAGTTAACTTCTTATGTTGCCGTTTCCATTGTTAAAATATATACATCTAAACAGTTACAATAGTGTATATACATTTCTGCTCAGTACTTTACAAAATATCTCTTCAGCATGGTTTACTATCAAAATCTCGCAACTGATAATTGGGAGACTCCATATATGCAACCCAAAATGGTGTAAAACACATTACCGATCGATCATATAACCAAAAGTAGGAATTAAGTCGACAACTCAGGAATATCGACTTTACTGAAAATGCCTACACTTCCGGCAATTTGTACTAACGGTTTGCACGGGGCAAGCCCCCTACACCCCCCCATGTGGGGGACTGCACCCCCACCTCCTGCTACTTATATATACAAACTCTGAGTTTGCACTACAGTGAAGGAAAGGGTAAATTTCCCGATCCTCACTATAGTGTGATCACCATTCTAAATAACAAATCCACAAGAGCGAATACACACTAGCATTCACTCTTGTGGATTCATTATTTTGAAAATCAGTATTATGACAACTCGGAACATTGCCTTTCGCCTTTTCAGGTCATGTAACTGACATCCAACATTTTGATGGTAAACCCTTCAGCACATGTCTGTACAATATGACATACAGTTCTAATACATCTGTAAAACAAGCATCTTACATGAAGCATGTTGACATTCATGACTCATAACCATTTACAAAATTCCAGACAGCTGTGCTGGCAGCATCTCCCTTTTGTTACACTTCTATGTAAATCATGTTAATATTCACAAATCACATATAATTATTTACAAAATTCCAGCTAGCTGGGCTAGCAGTATCTCCTTTTGTGACATCACGTATTTTATGTGTATGTCCCAGAAAGGTGGAAGGCTACTAGAGGTTGTAGGATATCTGTCCACACTGGAGAGTAACTGAAATAGAATGAATTATTGCTATTTCTACCATAAAAGCATACAGTCTGGGAAGATAGGGTGGCTCCTGTTTCGATTGTGGCTGGTGAAGAGTTGATGTAGTCAGCTCGCTCCCAGTGTCAGTGAAGTGGCTTGTGTAAATGTGATGAATGATTGAAAGATAAGGACACTGCTTTCTAATAACATGTTTAAGGTTGTGGAGGAGGTGTTGGGATGTGTCCATAAGGACTTAGTGTTGTAGCTGCCTCAGACTGTTAACAGTATGCAACGCAAGGATTTTGCTAATAATGATCCCTGTGCTAAAGTAATTTACAATACAAATCTATGCAAGTGGAATGTTTGTGAAGTGTTTTTTTTAAATGTGATGGTATTATAGGAAATGACTTGTTAATACCTAGAACTGAGTAAATATTTAGTAGATCTTTGCTCAGTGCCAGCCTACATTGTAGGCAGAACATTCTTAATGGAAAGAGACAGTTATATAGACCATATTTATCATTCTTTAGCAGTCCTATATAAACAAAAGCTTTCCTGTGGTCTACACTAGGATGAGTGCTAAGTTCTATTGTGCTTACAATCAAATTTGGAATGGCATTTTTACTTTGTGGATTGCCTTCACTCTTAATGCACCTCCACAGTATATTACATGCGATTTTGAGCTTATCACAACTAAATGTCTGTGGCATAATTTACCAAACACTGCTGTGCATGGCTGTATCTTTCATTTCACACAGAATGTGTGGCAAAAAGTTCAGAGTCTTGGTCCTGCTGAAAAGTATGCCTATGGTAAGGAGTTTGGTAGTTTTGTTTGGACGTTAATGTCTATGGTATATTTTTTTTGCCTTTTCAATTCTTTCAGTTTTTCACAAACTCAAAGGGAATTTGCCATCTGATGCTGCTCCTATGCTAACCGTTTTAGAGCAGTATTATGTAAAAGGCTCATTGTAACCATTTGCCACATGTATATGCATTTATGTTTTAGAGTGTGGCTGATTTGCAGGCAGGTGTTTTGCAGTGGACTAATAGTTCAGTGGAAAGATTGTACCAGTGGCTTTGGTGGTTATTTGTTCACTAGTATTTGAGCATTGTTATGCATGGAATTGTGAGAAAGCAATGCTGGCTGGAAGATGTGAAACTTACTGTGAAATCTGGAGTTCCTTGTATATTCCTGAGTAGGTGTGTATACACCAAAGATAAAGATCATTTATGTTTCATTAATGAGAGGAATGGAAATTATTCTAATGTGGAGTTTCTCCATTTGATTTCACTTCAGTTTTTTTTCCTGTAGTACTTAGTTCCTAGGCAGGTACTAGGTTTGTAGTCCAGGGGACAATTAAGTAGCCTAGTCTAACTCCCATTTGCCTCCAAGCACTCACTGGTTAAGTGATATGATCAATGTCACACAGCAGGCAAATGAGGACTGATGGAATCGAACCCTGTATCACAGGAGCAGCAGTTCACAGCTTTAAACCTTGGCACCAACTGCCAGTCAGTAACAGGCTACTTTTCTATGTTTTGCTAGTCTGATGAAAGGTTATGTAGTCCATAAAAGCATATTGGTGCATTTCTCAGTATTTTCATTGTTTTTTTTTTTTTAGTTGCAAGCATTTTACTTCACAAACCATACTGACACACTCCCAGTTGCAAACATCACACATCACTTATAATCTATCCAATCATTTTCAGTCAAATATTACAAAGCTCATTTAGGTCCTGCCTTCTTTTAAACCTCATTCCTCCCCTGTATACTAATTCCGTTTTTTTCCTATGTTGTTTGCTCCTATCCTTTTCTAAAGATCTCAATTCCAGTTGTTTTATCTTTGTTACTATATTCACTATTTCTAATATAGTTGGTTTAGATTAATATTTTCATTGTTGTTTTAACACTGGTATTTTCATTTGTCAGTATTTTTTCAACTGATTTCCTAAATGGACAATTACAGGCATTCTAGAGACAAGGTGGCCATCTGCCCATAGCAATGGCTTCTAAATGATAGTGTAGTATTCAGTAGCAGTATGTGTTATATCATTATATTTTCTGTTAGTCCCCTTCACTCGTATTACAGGTAGTGAGGATGTTATGGTGATAGTTGTCTGCTAAATGTTAATGTCCTTGCTGTGAACTCTCATCATGCCAGACAAAGCTTCTCTTATTTGTGGTGTGGTTGTAAACTTTTACTGACAGTCTTTAACTATCTACAGTTTTCCTTCCTTCCTTCCTTCCTTCCTTTCTTTCTTTCTTGACTTTCCTTTCTGTTGTAACATGCTGTTTCATGTATTCCTGTTCTTGCACTGTAGACTGGATCTTGCCTAGAAAGGATCCACACGTATTAGTCTGCTTATTAGGGTAAAATACCACAGGTTAAGCTGTTGCCTAACAGAAACATGCATGTCATAATGGTAGCATAATGTTTCTCTCTGTGTCATATCCTTTTTTTTCTGTCTCTTTTACTTCACCTCCCTGCCTGTGTACTCATATTACTGACTCGAACATAATATATGGATATTCTGCCAGTGGACAGTTGTGACAGTTACTGTCCTGAAGATGGGACTGCTTTCTTGCATGCAATCTACTGTAGTTTATCTTTTGGGCTTCACGCATATTTGACAATTTCCGTACTTTCAGTGTTTAGATATATGCAAAAAATCTAAAATAAGCCGAAGTATTTCTTGTTGTAGCTTATTTAATAACAGTGTCATTTTCATAAATTCTGCCATGTAATAGATAAGTTCACTGAAACCGTTTAAAATAGTTTCCTGGGGCTAAGTTATCTAAATGAAAATAAATGTCAAAAACCAGAGATGAAACAGCCCTTTCTCTCTGACATCACTGTGAAACAGAGTATTTTTATTTTCTTGAAGATCTGATGAACTTTGAGTTAGTGGGAATGTGGGGGATACACCCTCAACCAATCACCTCACCCACGTTTACATTGGAGGTGCAGGTAGCTGCCTGTCCACACAGGAAAGAAACAAAAAAGGTTCACTGACATTTGAAGAAAACTGAAAGTTCATTTCAAAGACATTTCTGTTCTTTACACTTCTGTACTATAGACAGTTCAAAACTCCATCTTTAACAGCAACCACTGCAGTAGCATAATGTGCTAAAATATTTTAAATGAAAAATTATGTGTTAGCCTGTCATCCTTTGTTTAATATAAGATAATAACATTTTGAATCAGTCCCTACTTCTGTGTTCCACAATTTTCCTTAATAAAATCAGGGTGTTTATAATATTTCTGGCAGGCAGTGAAGGGAACTAAGATGAATGAGCTGTCCCATAGCCAACAAAAGTAATTAATTCAGGATTTTCATTAAAGTATATATTAAAACTCTACACAGAAAAAAATTCTGGGCAACAGTTTTGAAAAATGTGCCATATTTTTACAAGAAACCTTGAAATGGCCTTGTATACATTCTCTATAAGACCTGATCTTGCCTGAAGATATTGTTCAAGTTAAACAATTTTAGGGGCATTATTTCCACAATTATTTAAAATAGTCATTTGGGAATCTAAACATCCCAGAGGCATGGTTTGCTTTTAGACTTCTTTTAATCACATAATCAAGTTTTAACAAATAAATCCGAGTATGCAAACTGCTTGCCTAAATAAATCTGAGAAACTTAATATTTTTTTTTTGTAAAGAATCCACATTATTATTACTTAGGAAAGTTGTGCCAAATGTTTTAGAATAACTTGGTTTAAAGAATTGTAAATGCTGTTATTAGCGGCTAACTAATGGAGCTCCAGACATATTCTACTACATGTGCATTCCATATGGACTTACACTTTTACTCCATTTCTAGGGAAAGGTTAACTGGTTACAGAATGGCAGTCAGTATTTAGTTTTCGAAGAGCTTGAACAGACCACACTTACTCTTGATTCTTTACCTTACACTGGCAGATATTGTAGTTAGGAAACCTTAAACATGCAGCATGTCATATTATATCAGCTGTAAGGTAGGGCAGCAATTTGCATTAGTTATGCATGCCATCTGAACATCTCAGAAGCAGTTGTCAGTAGTAAACATTTCATGGAGGCAGGTCACACGTGTCTGAATCTTTACTGAGAATCCCAATACACAGTGCAAATGTTACATGTCATTAGAAGTGCACAAGTTCATTCATGTTCTGATTATTTGTTGTTTTGTAGGGCAGAAATATAATTTCATAGTTTGAAATTCAATTTTTTTTCAAAATAAAACCAGTATTTTATCTTTCACTCACAAAACTTCTGCAAAGCCCTAAGTGTATTTTCTTTCAAAGAAACAGTCCATCTACATCTATCAGTAATTATGTTGTTAGGTGGTTATTAAGCAGAAAACTGGAAGCTGTAGATCAAGAAATTCAAATTGTTCCTCGCTATACCTGAGAAACCTGAAAAGGTACAATAGGCCATATTTCTGCATGGCTTCAACTAACAACCTAAATTTTGTTAATTTTTCATAAACCAAGCAAAATATAAATCATAACCACTGATTTTTTTAAGAGAGCAGGCTCTCTGCACCCCCATGGTGGAGACAACCACATCCCACTCTTCAAATGTATATATGCACCAACTCCATGGTTACACAATAGTGAGAAAAGGGGAAAAAATCATGAACAGTGAACAACAGTCAGACACAGATGTAAACAAAAGATCTCTATTAACGTTATCATTGATCGTGACTAAACAAAAACAAAACGCTATTTGCAAGAACCTTGCTATAACTACACCCAAACAGATGTAGGATTGGTCTTTTGCATGTCATAAGGGGAAAAGCACTGAAGCTGTTTAATAATTTCACCTTTTAGGAAGCTAAAAAAGATAAAAAATAGCAGCAGAAAGGGAGCTAGAAAGCAATCTTCCATTTTTCTTCATTTATTCTATATACAATGCAGACAGTAGAAACTATCCATCTGACACTTACTTTACTGCACTGAAGAATAGATCCAATGATTGTGAATTTGTGGCATCAAATGATTAGCTTATGTAAGAGAGAATAACCTTTGCTGGTATGTGGAGAACTGTGTGATAACCAATGATTGTTTTTTTTTTAGTAAAGATTTAGTAGAGATGGAAAAAGTAAAAAATAAATGATTTTCCCCCCTAGAAATATACCAAGCCTTAGGAAACTAAAACTGAATATTGCACATCTAATTTATTGTCTACAGCTATGTTACCCTGCTCAGACTAAAACTTTGTAGAAAGCTAATTGATATTATAAACAAAAAATGTACAATTAAAATTTGAACCTGAAGGAAATAGAAAAACTAAATCAATTTGCTAGTTGCCAAAGGGTAGCTTTCCATAACAGACTATGCTGATTGAATAACTGCTATAATAATTTGTTCCAGGACACCCCATTGGACATTTTGTAAATACTGTAATGCTTCCCATTTCAAAGTGAGCTGTTCAAAGTTCAGTTAGCGTTGCCTTACTTCTGAAGAAAGCAATACATTTTTTTATACAGAATTCATGTCTGAAATGTATTGCCTGTCAGTTTTCTATGAACTGCTAGACTGATTATAGTAACCCTTCAGCCTTCACCTAGTGGCTTTATCAGTATCAAATAGCTGATAGAGTGTTTTTCTAAATGCTGTCTCTTTGTTTAAACCTTCTAGTTTGTGCTCTACTGTACTAGTGTGCTCTACTGTGCAATGTGCATCTGCATATCTATTTAATTTTCAACGTGCATTGTCTAATTTTATTATAAGAATTGAATTATTCAACTTCAACAGTTTGTGGCTAGTTATTTTTATTAATATTGGGCATATTATATATATATATATATATATGTATATATATGTATGTGTGTATATATATATATATATATATATATATATATATATATATATATATATATATATATATCGCCTACAGAACACCGACAGCCCAAAACACTGTCACCCATATGGCCAACGCCATATGGTCGATACTCACAATATCGACAGCGCCAGAACTTCACAAAAAAGGAAAATAAAATGTCCTTTTTTGTGCTAACAAGGGGGCTATGCCCCCCTGCACTCCCGTGGGGGGCTTCACCCCCCGGACATACACCGTACAATTAATATACCAACTCCGAGATATCACTACAGTGCAAAAATGGGAAATTTTCCATTCTGCACTATTGGGAGATAGCATTCCCCCATTGTCGATATTCTGAACGTCGACCATATGGCGTCGGCCATATAGGTGTTGGCATTGTGAGCTGTCGGCATTCTGTATGAGACCTATATATATATATATATATATATATATATATATATATATATATATATATATATATATATATATATATTAAGTGCTGGCTTCCCTTTTTCCAAGAAAAGCTGCATAACTATAGCTGCCATATGGCTATATTACGGTTGGCTTATTTTAAGATTCAACAGCCGCTATGCTTTTGGTGTGCAAGACTGGTCTACACAGTGGCAGTGAACTACTGTAAAGGAAAATGGGTGCTGCCATGTGAAAGGTAACTTCAACCCCACCTAGGAAGCTGTACGTATTTGAGTGTGTGTGTGTGTGTGTGTGTGTGTGTGTGTGTGTGTGTGTGTGTGTGTGTGTGTGTGTGCGCGTGCATTTATGTGTATTTATTTCCTGGTCAACAAATGATAAATAAAAAATAAAATAAAAATAAAAATAAAATAAATGTGCATGTACGTATGTATGTATGTAAAATTAAATTGGTCAAACTTCAGTCACTCTTTGTAAAATGTTATTGGAATACATTGGGCAGACAGCTGTTGAGTGCAATACTGGGAAGCTATAATTTTGCTTTGCAGCTGATAGTGTAAACCTTATTTATATGTGGGTGGCACTGCTCACAATATGAGCTACTGTCATTCATTTACCATGTTCTCTTAATGAGAATGTCAAATAACATGCAACATCCTTTCATTGTATTTGCTATATAGCAGTGCATATTGTGAGACCATAGCTCCTGACAGTCACATACTAATTGGTGTGAAGTGGTACACAAACACCTGGATTCATGAAGCTAGCGCCAGGTGCAGGCGTAGCATCGGCAATCTAACACCAAATATGGCCGCCAAACGATTCAGGTATGAGCTGTTTCCAGATGCACTACCAGTGTACACCACAGCTACACAGCTCCCGGCATATATATGCTAATTACCCCATGCACAGCAGTGTAGCATGCAAATTAAGGAATATAGCGATTCATGAAGTGGTGCAGGCGTAGCGTAAGCATGCAGAAATGTAAACCAAAAAAATGGTTTACATTTTTTCAAACATAAAATCAGAGTCATGACAGCAGACCAAACTCACGTATTATACTGTTAATATATGCCAATGGATAAATATATAGCCATTGGCATAAAAAAACATGCATAACGCATAAAAAAGAGCATTTAATGTCATGGCCACACTAACGCAAAGTAAAATCGCAGTCCATCGGTGTGCAAACGGGATCACAATGAAAATATATTTATATGTAATAAAACAGCAATGTAACAAATTTCATGAATTCCCCATAATAGTTAATGGAACACATGCTACACCACAACCATGGCGCAAGGGTTGCTAAGGGTCTGTGACAGTGTTCTGCACTGTAACTTGGAATTAGTAATCAATGCCATGCAAATGAGACAAGTAATACTGAATCGCAAAATCCCTGCCGGCATAAGGATGTACCTCACAGCGAAGCAGTACAACAATGAGGTGTGGCCTGGAGATAAAGATGACATCAAGAGAGGGGTGTGCCACCTTAGCTGTAAGCACATTGGAGCATTGCTTATCTGGGTTGCCTGTTGCTAAGCAAAGCCGCAGGATAGGGGTATGAAAGTAGCCATAGCTTTGCTTAGCTGAAAGCACACAAGGTAACCGAAAGTGCATGTGAACGTGGATGAAAACGCGCTCGAAACCAGGTAAATGGCTGTGTGAGGTGCACACCACAGCTGAAACAGGGAGGATATGGGAAGACAATAAGGAAATGCTGCAGCATGGTAATTGGAGTACAAATGAGTAATTAACACCTAGGAACTCACAGTGGCCCATTGACAACAGCTAACAAGCCTGCTAGCAGCTACCTGCAGAACAGGAAAGGGGAGGTGCCGTACTGCAAAGAAAAAAGAACTGTCACAGCAGAATAAAGCAAACTTGCAGTAGATCAGCTACATAACACATTTCGCTACACAATCCTGGGTTGGGAAAGTACAAAACAAGAAAGCCGGAGCTGGATGCATGCCTGACATTAGGAGGGGAATCGGGATGAAACGTGAAGTAAAGGGCAATAGATGAATCATGGCAGCCACGCGTAATTCAACACCAAAGGCCCCACTATAGCAGTACCTGCTGTAAAACCCATAATTAATATACCCTGCAGCTGGAATTGCACATACACACCCAATTACACCAGCAGCATCCATTGCACAATAGTATAAAGTGTGAAAGCATCTCACACACCTGTGTATTCCCAGACAATCTGCACCATTGGTATATACAGATGGGGAACTTTTAATATGTACATGTTAGGGGCTGCCATATGTTTGATTCACCAGCATGTGTTGGAGACTGATGGTGGTGTGGAGGATGATGCTGACAACCATCTCAGGCACCAGAGGAGGAGAAGAGTGTTCATACCCAGGGTAACCTGCCAGGGGCTACATGATGTGGAGATAGTAGAGCATTACAGGGTGGACAGGGACACCATACAGCAACTTGTTGAGCTGTGCCAGCCATGCCTCAGAGCGAGAAATAACAGAGGGGAACCCATCCCAGTGGACACGAAGGTATGTGTAAGCTTGAGAATACTAGCCACAGGTACCTTTCAAAGGCCAACTGGGGATATCATGGGGATCTCAAAGGCATCAGCAGCCAGGGTACTCCACCAGTTCCTGGATGCCATGTAACCACATGCCAATGAGCACATATACTTCCCCCAAATGCAGAAGGAGTTGGCCAGCAATATGCGTCTCTTCCACCATGTGACAGACTACCCGGAGGTTCTGGGTACAATAGACTGCACATACATACACATCAAGACACCACCCAGTGAGCAGGGTAGGTGCTACATAAACCGCAATGGATACCCCTCCATCAACTTCTAGGTCATGTGCAATGCCCAGGGCATTATCATGGATGTGTGTGCTGGCAGCCCTGGAAGCTATCACGACTCCCACATCTGGCATGCCTCACAGCTGTATCAGGTATTTGCCAGGGGGGCCATCCCATATGGCCACCTGGTGGGGGATGCTGACTATGCACTGGAACCGTGAATGATGACTCCCATCAGAAATGCACACACACCCATGCAAGAATGCCATAATGAGGCACACGCAGAAACCAGAATCATCATAGAGCATGTGTTTGGGATGCTGAAATCACGGTTCCGTTGCTTGGACATATCTGCTGGAGCCTTGCAGTACTCTCCAGGCATGTGTGACTACATCTTCATAGTATGTGCCATGCTACACAATATGATCCTGCGGAAACAGCTGCAGCAGGGACAGAATGGTGAAGGCCATCACAGCCCACCACCATTGCCAAGGGCCCCACAGGCACAGAGGGACACAGACTACGAACACCCTGTGCCAACCCCAGTAGGCAGATGGAGGCGTGCCCAGTATGCCCATGCCTTGGCAAAGAGGGAACATATAGCACACACACTGACAATGTAGGCACCTACGGACTTACACCCTTCTCCACCTGCATACACAGCAAACATGGATGGCACACACACACGACCACCTGTAAATTGTCATGTATAGGTGGTCTACTGTGTGCATCCTACATAGGCAGCCCTCAACTATTGTACAAACAACTGCCATTGGCACAAGGTAAGTCAATATCTGAACAGTAAATTAAGCTATCAGCATTTGTCGATACTGTATGTATAGGTTCATAGGTACATAGGTAGGTACATGCCTAACTGCCCGAAGCCATTCATAAGCATAGCCAAAGTGTGTCTGCTGTCGCCACCCCATTGATTAACTAACTGTCCCTCTGTGAAGCAGAGCCAATTGTGGGATCCCTGAGGTGTATCCACTGTTCCCCACCCACTCTGCAATGATTCCCTGGAGTGTTAGTGAGAGGCTCCGTATAATGTAATTAGGGATGTAGTTCCAAATCATGGGGAGTACCCGTGATAGGAATCTGTCACTCCAGCATCTTCCAGTTATGGTTGTGGCAAGGTGTAGCTCATTACAGTGTGTGGCTCACTGTGACATGGATTCCCATAGGTGGAGCATATCCATTAAGCCTGACTTGGACACGGTTTTGTTGGCCAGCAAATATCATCTCTGAGTAAACAAGATGCCACTGAGTAATGAAGAGTTTATGCAGTCTGGCAGCATAGGACACATGTCTGTGGGCATTATCCCTCTTTGCGAGGTGCGTTTGTGGCGCTTAGAGCTGTCAGATGTGTCTTCTGAGGTACATCCAAAATGGGTTATCATACTCAATGATGGGATTGATGAGTGATGAGTAAAGGGGCACAATAACCTAAGTCTGTTTAAATGCGAACCCTTAAGTAATCAGATGGTCTACATAGACAGATGTCCTAACTACTTCGCAGATATGACTGTCAAAGGAGAGATCACTATGTAATGTAGTCCCCACATACCCATTACATAATCTGAATTATAGTGTCTGCCACTCATGTGTTAATATGTGTGTGTGTAGTTTCCCAAAATGGAATGACCATGTGGTATGTAGCCTTTATCTGGAGGCCATGACTTTGACACCCTGTGTTGGTCTATGTGAGGACCCTTAAAGGACGTCTGTGACAGCTGGACTGTCAGTTATGGCTCCCAGTCTGCAGTAATCGCCAAACGTGGCCTGCTGTAGTCCACCTGTGTTAGCCCATATCTCTGAGAAGTATATGGCAAACAGTAGGGGTCCCAGGGCTGAGTCCTGTGGGACACCAGTTGTGACTGGTCAAGGGTTGGACCTGGAAGCTGCTAGGCTTACCATATGGGTACTGTATGTAAGCCTGTTGGCAAACCAACCTGTGATGTATGGGTGTATGTAGTGGCTGGTGAGTGTAGAAATAATACCTGAGTGGGGAATGGTGTCAAAACCCTTGGCGAGGTCCAGGTAGTATGTGTGAACTACCACACCCACACCTAAAGTCTAGGTGACTGTAAGATGTCAAACAGGTTCAGTAGGCATGATCTGCACTCAGTCAAGCTGACCTAGGTTGGGTCAAGTGTCTGGAGGTTACCATTGTCTATGTTAATGAGTGCTATGAGGATGCACTCCATAGCCATGCAGATCAAGCTACTCAGGCTTATAGGGTGGTAGTTACCATGGTCAGTTGTGTCACCACCTTGGTGGAGTGGAATAGCTGTTGCCATGCATCAGTGAATGGCCATGTAGCCTGTGTAGAGGCTGATGTTGAATTGCTATATTAGGCAGGGGGTCACTGTCTTGTAGTGTCTGCAGGATGCAGTCTGGGACAACATTTGCCTTCATTGACACTCTATCATGACATTTGAAAGGGCCATTACCACCTGTATGTCTCAGATGTCTAGGGTACTGTACATTTTGGGTATTGCTGTGGGCCCTGTAGGGGTTGAAGCTTGCTCTAAATGTATCATCAAGTGTGTTGGTGATATCAGTCAGGTCAGTATATTCAGTGCAATATTGCACCAGCACAGTGCAAATCTGTGTGTTACTGCTTACATCCTTGACATAGCCAAAGAAGCCTTTGTGGTCATATTCTGAATCCATGCCTATTTACCTGTGGATTTCAGCCTTGGATGATTACATGAGTAACATAAGTATCTTGCTAATACTGGTCACATACGTCTGCATGTCTTGGGATTAGCTGTTCTTCTGGACTACTGTCCTACTTCTGTTGTATAGCCTGTATAATGCAGGGGTTCAGCAGACCGGTGTCCTTGTGTAGGAGTAGCGAGTCCTGGTTTACCATTGATCCATACATCTTTGTAGGTGCTTATAGAGTGCATTTGTAATTCTGTCTGTATCTTGAGCAGTGTCAACCCTGAGCGTGGGGGCTGTGAACCCTCCCACCTCTGTCATTAGTACTGTGAATTTAGCTGTAGGAAAGGTATCCACTGTGTGTTCCTTGGGTGGGAGAGATAGTTGGGAGTGGAAATCATCAGTGAATAATTCATGGTCAGATCTAAACAGTGACCGGTTTACCTCTGCTGTAGTGTACCTGTTGCACATGTCAGTGATTACCACTTCTATGTTTTCACCTCTCGTTAGTCCATCTACCAACTGATACAGGCCATATTAGGTGATAAATCCCAGGATGTGCTGGGCTTGGAAATGAATACTCGAGTAGGTTATCCAGTTAAGTGTAGGGTAGCCGACATTGACCAATAACAGGGTGTCTGGTAGGACTGTCATGTTTACCACTGTCTCCAGATAGTTGCAGTGGTGCTCCTGGTTCATGGAGGGTTATCTGTAGCAGCTCACAATTTGCATTGCAGTAGTGGCTGATGTTAGCTTCACATGGATGATCACAGAGGTATCATGCTGCCCCACTAACTTGGAGGTGTAGATATCCCTGATGAATATAGATACACTCCCTCCATGTCTGTGCCAGTCCATGTTCAGTGGCTGAAATGTGTGTTATGGGTTGTAGTCTGGTAGTGCCGTTGTGCTCACAGGAGCCTTATACAGGTCCTAGTCACAGAACAGATGTAGATGTTGTCCATACTGAGTGGTGCTGTGAGTGCGTGCATGTTGTGAGTACTCCCCTGGTGTTGAGTAACCTATCCCTCATTGATTCCGCTTATTGTGCAGTTCATGGAGATGAGATCCACCTCTGAGACCTGCCTAAAATGGCACCATGGGGGCGCCATTAGCCTTGCCCAGCATTCCAAAGCCTTAGGCTGACACATGCAAGTTGGTATGGCATTGTTGCAGGCATGTTTCCCATCTGTGCTTGTGTCCCATCTTTCCTGTAGGTAACCTACTGGTAAGCAATACATAGCCTGAAACCTATACATGTCCACTAGCTTCCAAGATAGGCTTTGGAGTGATTATGTATCAGTAGTCTGTATGCTATTGCTGTACTTAACTGTTGTCTGACCACATGGTGATTTTACACTGTATATTGTGATCAGAAAACTCTGTATAATGACATATGATGTTGGAGATAGCTTGCACTGTAGAGGTTCACAGATAGGTAGTAGGCTATCTGCCCAAGGGCATTTAGAAGCATAGCTACAGTGTGGTGGCTTTATCTGCACCACTGATGAAGTAACTGAGCCTCTGTAAGCATAGCCAATGAAATGATTCCAGGCAGAGTTGCTGGAAGCTGTTGAAGACTGTAGTGCTGTAGGGTGATAGGGGCACATATTGATCTCAAAAGGGCATGTTAACATGACAACCCAACAGCATTCAATTTCCCCAACAGGTCTTGCAGCTATAAAACTGGAGTGGCTCCCCACACCCTGGCTGTATGTGTCTGGGACACATGATCCCAGGGGTGTATATACTGTTGCCCAGTCACACATCAAGGTTTCCCCTGAAGTGCGTCAGTGAGTGGCTATGCCAAATGTAGTTAGGATGTTAATGTATAGTCTCTCAATTCATGTGTTATGTCGGTATTTCGAGAAGCTCACTGGGTGTGGGTGGCTCCGCCTGTTATGTAGCCAAGCTTACACACAGGATTCATGGACATAGGAAATAGGCAGAAGGAACGTTAATGTCAATAGTGTAATGGTTACAGCATTTGCATAATATCTGTGCAGTCGTGGTTCAAATCCCAATAAAGTCAGAGATGTTTTACATGTTACATAGTATACGTTAACCACAGCTTGCATATAAAGGTAGTATTGCCCATGCCTTGGCAAAGAGGGAACATATAGCACACACACTGACAATGTAGGCACCTATGGACTTACACCCTTCTCCACCTGCATACACAGCAAACATGGATGGCACACACACACGACCACCTGTAAATTGTCATGTATAGGTGGTCTACTGTGTGCATCCTACATAGGCAGCCCTCAACTATTGTACAAACAACTGCCATTGGCACAAGGTAAGTCAATATCTGAACAGTAAATTAAGCTATCAGCATTTGTCGATACTGTATGTATAGGTTCATAGGTACATAGGTAGGTACATGCCTAACTGCCCGAAGCCATTCATAAGCATAGCCAAAGTGTGTCTGCTGTCGCCACCCCATTGATTAACTAACTGTCCCTCTGTGAAGCAGAGCCAATTGTGGGATCCCTGAGGTGTATCCACTGTTCCCCACCCACTCTGCAATGATTCCCTGGAGTGTTAGTGAGAGGCTCCGTATAATGTAATTAGGGATGTAGTTCCAAATCATGGGGAGTACCCGTGACAGGAATCTGTCACTCCAGCATCTTCCAGTTATGGTTGTGGCAAGGTGTAGCTCATTACAGTGTGTGGCTCACTGTGACATGGATTCCCATAGGTGGAGCATATCCATTAAGCCTGACTTGGACACGGTTTTGTTGGCCAGCAAATATCATCTCTGAGTAAACAAGATGCCACTGAGTAATGAAGAGTTTATGCAGTCTGGCAGCATAGGACACATGTCTGTGGGCATTATCCCTCTTTGCGAGGTGCGTTTGTGGCGCTTAGAGCTGTCAGATGTGTCTTCTGAGGTACATCCAAAATGGGTTATCATACTCAATGATGGGATTGATGAGTGATGAGTAAAGGGGCACAATAACCTAAGTCTGTTTAAATGCGAACCCTTAAGTAATCAGATGGTCTACATAGACAGATGTCCTAACTACTTCGCAGATATGACTGTCAAAGGAGAGATCACTATGTAATGTAGTCCCCACATACCCATTACATAATCTGGATTATAGTGTCTGCCACTCATGTGTTAATATGTGTGTGTGTAGTTTCCCAAAATGGAATGACCATGTGGTATGTAGCCTTTATCTGGAGGCCATGACTTTGACACCCTGTGTTGGTCTATGTGAGGACCCTTAAAGGACGTCTGTGACAGCTGGACTGTCAGTTATGGCTCCCAGTCTGCAGTAATCGCCAAACGTGGCCTGCTGTAGTCCACCTGTGTTAGCCCATATCTCTGAGAAGTATATGGCAAACAGTAGGGGTCCCAGGGCTGAGTCCTGTGGGACACCAGTTGTGACTGGTCAAGGGTTGGACCTGGAAGCTGCTAGGCTTACCATATGGGTACTGTATGTAAGCCTGTTGGCAAACCAACCTGTGATGTATGGGTGTATGTAGTGGCTGGTGAGTGTAGAAATAATACCTGAGTGGGGAATGGTGTCAAAACCCTTGGCGAGGTCCAGGTAGTATGTGTGAACTACCACACCCACACCTAAAGTCTAGGTGACTGTAAGATGTCAAACAGGTTCAGTAGGCATGATCTGCACTCAGTCAAGCTGACCTAGGTTGGGTCAAGTGTCTGGAGGTTACCATTGTCTATGTTAATGAGTGCTATGAGGATGCACTCCATAGCCATGCAGATCAAGCTACTCAGGCTTATAGGGTGGTAGTTACCATGGTCAGTTGTGTCACCACCTTGGTGGAGTGGAATAGCTGTTGCCATGCATCAGTGAATGGCCATGTAGCCTGTGTAGAGGCTGATGTTGAATTGCTATATTAGGCAGGGGGTCACTGTCTTGTAGTGTCTGCAGGATGCAGTCTGGGACAACATTTGCCTTCATTGACACTCTATCATGACATTTGAAAGGGCCATTACCACCTGTATGTCTCAGATGTCTAGGATACTGTACATTTTGGGTATTGCTGTGGGCCCTGTAGGGGTTGAAGCTTGCTCTAAATGTATCATCAAGTGTGTTGGTGATATCAGTCGGGTCAGTATATTCAGTGCAATATTGCACCAGCACAGTGCAAATCTGTGTGTTACTGCTTACATCCTTGACATAGCCAAAGAAGCCTTTGTGGTCATATTCTGAATCCATGCCTATTTACCTGTGGATTTCAGCCTTGGATGATTACATGAGTAACATAAGTATCTTGCTAATACTGGTCACATACGTCTGCATGTCTTGGGATTAGCTGTTCTTCTGGACTACTGTCCTACTTCTGTTGTATAGCCTGTATAATGCAGGGGTTCAGCAGACCGGTGTCCTTGTGTAGGAGTAGCGAGTCCTGGTTTACCATTGATCCATACATCTTTGTAGGTGCTTATAGAGTGCATTTGTAATTCTGTCTGTATCTTGAGCAGTGTCAACCCTGAGCGTGGGGGCTGTGAACCCTCCCACCTCTGTCATTAGTACTGTGAATTTAGCTGTAGGAAAGGTATCCACTGTGTGTTCCTTGGGTGGGAGAGATAGTTGGGAGTGGAAATCATCAGTGAATAATTCATGGTCAGATCTAAACAGTGACCGGTTTACCTCTGCTGTAGTGTACCTGTTGCACATGTCAGTGATTACCACTTCTATGTTTTCACCTCTCGTTAGTCCATCTACCAACTGATACAGGCCATATTAGGTGATAAATCCCAGGATGTGCTGGGCTTGGAAATGAATACTCGAGTAGGTTATCCAGTTAAGTGTAGGGTAGCCGACATTGACCAATAACAGGGTGTCTGGTAGGACTGTCATGTTTACCACTGTCTCCAGATAGTTGCAGTGGTGCTCCTGGTTCATGGAGGGTTATCTGTAGCAGCTCACAATTTGCATTGCAGTAGTGGCTGATGTTAGCTTCACATGGATGATCACAGAGGTATCATGCTGCCCCACTAACTTGGAGGTGTAGATATCCCTGATGAATATAGATACACTCCCTCCATGTCTGTGCCAGTCCATGTTCAGTGGCTGAAATGTGTGTTATGGGTTGTAGTCTGGTAGTGCCGTTGTGCTCACAGGAGCCTTATACAGGTCCTAGTCACAGAACAGATGTAGATGTTGTCCATACTGAGTGGTGCTGTGAGTGCGTGCATGTTGTGAGTACTCCCCTGGTGTTGAGTAACCTATCCCTCATTGATTCCGCTATTGTGCAGTTCATGGAGATGAGATCCACCTCTGAGACCTGCCTAAAATGGCACCATGGGGGCGCCATTAGCCTTGCCCAGCATTCCAAAGCCTTAGGCTGACACATGCAAGTTGGTATGGCATTGTTGCAGGCATGTTTCCCATCTGTGCTTGTGTCCCATCTTTCCTGTAGGTAACCTACTGGTAAG
The DNA here is from genome assembly GCF_019279795.1 of Protopterus annectens. Classification (NCBI taxonomy): domain Eukaryota; kingdom Metazoa; phylum Chordata; order Ceratodontiformes; family Protopteridae; genus Protopterus; species Protopterus annectens. Next base: position 1,848,014,925 of record NC_056726.1, read on the forward strand.
CAATACATAGCCTGAAACCTATACATGTCCACTAGCTTCCAAGATAGGCTTTTGGAGTGATTATGTATCAGTAGTCTGTATGCTATTGCTGTACTTAACTGTTGTCTGACCACATGGTGATTTTACACTGTATATTGTGATCAGAAAACTCTGTATAATGACATATGATGTTGGAGATAGCTTGCACTGTAGAGGTTCACAGATAGGTAGTAGGCTATCTGCCCAAGGGCATTTAGAAGCATAGCTACAGTGTGGTGGCTTTATCTGCACCACTGATGAAGTAACTGAGCCTCTGTAAGCATAGCCAATGAAATGATTCCAGGCAGAGTTGCTGGAAGCTGTTGAAGACTGTAGTGCTGTAGGGTGATAGGGGCACATATTGATCTCAAAAGGGCATGTTAACATGACAACCCAACAGCATTCAATTTCCCCAACAGGTCTTGCAGCTATAAAACTGGAGTGGCTCCCCACACCCTGGCTGTATGTGTCTGGGACACATGATCCCAGGTGTATATACTGTTGCCCAGTCACACATCAAGGTTTCCCCTGAAGTGCGTCAGTGAGTGGCTATGCCAAATGTAGTTAGGATGTTAATGTATAGTCTCTCAATTCATTTGTTATGTCGGTATTTCGAGAAGCTCACTGGGTGTGGGTGGCTCCGCCTGTTATGTAGCCAAGCTTACACACAGGATTCATGGACATAGGAAATAGGCAGAAGGAACGTTAATGTCAATAGTGTAATGGTTACAGCATTTGCATAATATCTGTGCAGTCGTGGTTCAAATCCCAATAAAGTCAGAGATGTTTTACATGTTACATAGTATACGTTAACCACAGCTTGCATATAAAGGTAGTATTGCACAGAATAATAAACATTTGGAACACACAACCGCTGAAATGTGCGTTAATCACCCTTGCATTACCAGTGCCTGCTCTGAGAGGTAAAATGACCACTGCCAGGATTAGAAAACGCAACCATGTACTCAATCTTCACAATAACCTACCACTAAGCTACCTGTGATGTTATATATATATATATATGTAAATCAACATATATATATATATATATATATATATATATATATATATATATATATATATATATATGGTTCTACCTCACTTCAACGACACGCTGGAACATCGACAGGGAAATCGCGAGCCCCAGAAGATCGACAGCGCAGAAGACCGACGCGACGGGACCTAGAAGATCGACAAGCAGAAGACCGACCCGACGGATGAAAGCACCGACGCCGAGGATGCCGAAATGGGAAAAGGCTGTGTAAGTATGGTAGTGACGGACGTTAGGGTGCGAGTAAGGTAAGTGGGAATAGGGGTGGGTTAAGTGAGTTAGGGTTAGGGAGCGGGTCAGGTAAGTGTGCGGTAGTGATTGTGTTTGGGTTAGGGGCGGGATAAGTGAGTTAGGGTTAGGGAGCAGGTCAGGTAAGTGTGCGGTAGTGATTGTGTTTGGGTTAGCGGGATAAGTGAGTTAGGGTTAGGGAGCGGGTCAGGTAAGTGTCGGTAGTGACGGACCTTAGGGTTAGGGTTTGGGTCAGGGTTGTAGGTAGTTGTGTATGTGTGGTTTAGTGTGGGTTTGTAGGGATTTTGGTGTGCTTGTGTTGTGTATGTGGTTTTTGGACGGGGAATGTGTTTTGGTTGTTGATTGTGGTGTGTGAAGTGTATGAGGTTTCGTGTTTGTGTACCGTCGGTTATTTCGTTGTCGGGCATGTGGGATTTCGTGTTTTTGTACTGTCGGTTATGTGGTGTCGGTGATTGCGTTGTCGGTGTTGTGGTGTTTCGTTTATGTGAGGTAGAACCATATATATATATATATATATATAGAGAGAGAGAGAGAGAGTTATATGTCGATATATAGGGATATACATATATATGTAGATATATAGATAGGTTAACAACATCTACACAACCATGGAGGTACATATAAATGGGATACCTACCAAATACCGAATGCTTGACATACCGACGCGTGTAATCACAAGGCTTAAAGACCGAAAGACCACAGTACCGAAACACCAGAAGCACGAGTTTTAAAATCCTGATGTTAAGGGACATTTAGTTAGTGCTTCTGGTGTTGCGGTTCAGGTAGGTTACTGTGTGTAAGTGTGTTTCTGAGGGCTGTAGTGTGTGTAAGTGTGTGTTCTGAGTGTGGTGTGTGTTCCTGGGGGACTGTAATGTGTGGGTGTGGGTTTGCTTTGTGCATCTGTTTGTGCGATCTAGGAGGTAGAATATTAAAGTGGGGGGGCGCAGCCACCCACATGGCGGGTGTAGGGGGGCTTGCCCACCTGCTCATACATAATGTAGAATGGTTTGTTTGAATGTGGTGGGTAGCAGTGTGTCTGCGTGTGTTCTGTGTTTGTGTTACTTTCATGAGTTTGACTGTCGCAAGATTGAGTGTTTGGTAATGTGGGGTATGGGAGTCTGGGCCCGGTACTGTGGGCGTCAGAATTGCATGCGTTCAGGATTCCATAGGTATCCCATATACAGCGGTTCAAGTGTTCATATATGAGTATAACATGGACCATAGCAATCACACATTCCGCCACATCCAAACTTTATGAACAAAGGATATGGAGAGTATATGCCTATACACTATTACAAATATGTGCTATGGACATGAGCCAAAGATAGGGTTACCACCTGTCCCATTTTGCGAGGGACAGTCCCTCATTGGGCGGTTGTGTCCTGACCAAAAATATTAAAAATGGCAAATATCCTGAGATTGTAGGACATAATTATGTCCCATATGTAATGTAATAGTTGCATAAAATAGTTATTTCTGTATCTAAAATACCTACATGTTACAAGAAACAGGATAAGCAACTAAACTGCTACAAGAATAAGTTTATATTTAGGCAAAAAAGAAAAGTTCTATCCTTTGTACTGACTGTGGGTTTGTGTCGGCCTGTAAAATCTGATGTGTGTCCCGAAAATGTCCTACTATGGCCATTTGAACAGGTGGCAACCCTAGGCAAAGAGGGTCAGTCACCAACACAACTCCAATGCAAATACCTACGACAGAAATACACAGACAGCTTTCATGTAGCAACACTTTATTACATACCAATGTATTTCCAAAAGGATTCAAGGACTAACATCACCTGCATGCTATACAGGAACCAATTAACAATGCCTTAATGAATCAGCTTGAAATTACCATAGCATTAGTCCACTAAAGGATAGGTGTTCAAATAGGGAAGGAACCCTCACACACATATCGATTATGTATAAAAGCAGTTCATACACACCTGCATCTGCTATGTACACCCACCAACATCTCCCCCACACCCAAACCAATTACAATACAAACTGTAATAACATCACAAATCATTCACTCACTGTACCACATCTGCAGAAGCCTTAACATACCTTGTCAGAGACACACTAACATGGCCCTATGTGAAATAGTTGCTGTTATACAATGGAACAGCTGCTGATATTACAAGGTTTGTTTGCACTAATCCTGTTTCAGAGGGTTGTGTTTACACCAGGAAGTGTTACCAATTACTGATTAACAGCACAGTTTGATACACATGTACACCAAACCAAAGTTGTCTGGTGAGCACACTGTAAACCACCTAGCATTTCATGCATAGCCATACAGCCTTGAGCTGCCCAAACATCCTTGCCAGACTGAAACATCTGCAGAAGTATCAGGTACAAACAAACCCTGCATAAGTAGCAATGTTCTGAAATATAACAGCTGTACTCACATGTAGAACAACATCTTCTAGCCATTACACACAATCCACGGGAGTCATGAAGTTAATATATCTCTGTCTGTCTCCATATAGCTGTTGCAATACATCACAAACAACACAGCTAGGCCATCTTCCTTGAAAGTAAGGCAAAGGGACAATGCCCAATTGGAGTACTCAATTATACACCACTGTTGCCATGGTATTGGCTAATGAAGTAGCTGCACAGTTGATGTGCATGTAATTAACTACTTTGGGACACCAATTGGTGGTCAGAATCGCACATGTTACCGATATTTAACTATAAAAGGATGGCTTGGCACATATTCAAACCATCTGTATATACCAGCAGTACATTACAAAGAAGATTGAAACCCAAACTGAAAAGGATTGAAATAGCAGTCAACACCTCGGGTTACTAATAAAGTATGTAGAACACTCAGTATGTCTGTGTATGTAGTACCTGTTCTGTAATAATTAAAGTGTACACAATGCATATAGTGGAAACAGTTATCTTGTAGTGATGTATTGTTGAGCATAGTAACGCTTGTAGTATTTATGTGTGTACTGCTGTAGGTCACAGGGCAAACACCGCATACACCACAAGGGATGCTATATAAGGGCTTTGAACCCAACAATTCCTCTGCAGCCGCTGTCAGTGGCAGGGTTGGTCCAACAAGTACATGCTATAACAGGGGATAGTATGTGCTGATATATTGTAACAGTAGGCATATGTATGGGTGTATTACTGAGAATAACATGTCGAAGGTGGGCCTACTGTGCAATTATGATTTGCATTGTGGGATATTGTGCCAATAGCTGTATAATGTACAGTATTGTAGGCAGATATGTATTACATTTTACATAGCATTACTGTTATGTTATGCAAACATTAGTTATATTTATTGGCATTTACAATACACAATAACAGGATACATATGACTTGTAGTCACCCGACAGTTTATCAGCATGATAGCAAAGTAAAATGGAAGAGCTAGTTAACTATCCATGCACATAAGACATGTAATAGGTTCAAAGGTAGGTACTAGTCTGTATGCCCAAGGGTATTTATAAGCCTAGCTAGAGTGTGTTGGCTTCCACCACCCCCTTAGGTTAGTTCCCTATGCCTCTGAACAGCAGAGCCATTAGTTCCCTGTGCCTCTGTCCAGCAGAGCCACTGCAGTGATCCCCGGGGTACATGTCTGTCTCCAATCCACCCGTCAAGGTTTCTCTTGAAGAGTGCTAGTGAGGGGCCCAGCCTGATGTACATTGGAATCATGTTCCAAAGCATGGGGAGTCTCCGGGTCAGGAATCTATCCCTCCAGCATTTCCTAGTTATCGTTGTGTTTAGGTGTATATCCCTGGAGCATCTGGCTCTCAGGGGCTTTTATTTAGGTGCAGCATATGCAACAATACTGGGTTGGACATGGGCCTTGTATGTCAAGCAGAGATCACCTCTGAGTAAGTGGTATGCAACTGAGTACAGATGGAGTTTCTTTAGTTGGGCTGCATAGGTCATCTGTTTGAGGTCAGTAATCCTCTTGGTATGGTACTGTTGTGGTCTTTCAAGCTGTTGCAGATGTCTTGTAAGGTACATCCAAAATGGGGTGTTGTATCCTTTAATGGGTCTAATACGTCATGAGTAGAGAGGCACAATGGCCTCCTTTATTCTGGATGCAAACCCATTTGAGATTAGGGGGGGCCACGTAGAAGGATATTCTAACCACCTTGGCATTATGGTTATCCAAGGAGAGAATGCTATTTACTTGGGTTCCCAGATCCCTTATTACCTTTTCTGTATGTAGGGAACTAGCACCTATGTGGTAGTCCACGGGTAATTAGTTTTATCCAAAGGGGATGACTATGCACTTTTTGGCATTCAGCTTGAGGCCATGATATTGACACCAGGTATCCATCTCATTGCGACCCTTTTGGAGGGTATCTGTATCAGCTAGGGAAAGAATTATGGCCCCTAGTTTGCAGTCATCTGCAAACCTTTTCAGCCAAAGTCCTCCTGTGCTTGCCTGTATCTCAGAGAAGTATATACCGAACATGAGGGGTCCTAGGACTGAGCCCTGGGGGACGCCACTTGTAACTGGTTTACAGTCAGACCTAGGGTATGCAACTTCCACTGTGTGGGTTCTGTCTGTAAGCCACTTTGCAAACCATCCCGTGATGTAGGGTTTAATGTTCAGGTGGATGTGTATGTCGATAATACCAGAATTGCGAATGATGTTGAAAGCCTTTGAGAGATCAAGGTAGGCTATGCGGACCAGCTTACCCTCATTGAATGCCTTGGTAACTGTCTCAAAGAAGTCCACCAGGTTTAGGAGGCATGGTCTGCCCTTAATAAAGCCAAACTGGGTGGAGTCAAAGGTTCGGAAGTACCCAATGTCTCTGTGAATGAGATCCATGATGATATGCTCCATAGCCTTGCAAACCAGGCTAGTCTGGCTTATAGGGCAATAGGTCCCATGGTCCATTGTGGCGCCACCTTTGTGGAGTGGGATAACTGTTGCTGTGCACCATTCAGGGGGCACAAAGCCAGATGCAAGACTATTACTGAACATGGTGTGTAAGTGGGGAGCCAGTTCATTCTGAAGTTTGTGCAAAATGCAGCCTGGGATGTTGTCCGGTCCCATGGATGCTGTGATATTGGCTTTAGAGTGCAGCGTTTATCTGCATAGTTGTGATTACACAGACTCTGCATTCTTCCTGTATAGATATGGGCCCTTTAGGGGGTGAGAGGGGGGAAAGGTAGCACTGAACCTATCTGCCAGGATGTTGGCAATATCAGCTGGTTCTGTAATGTTCGTGCCTTTGTGCTGTAACTCAGAGCAGATCTGGGTGTTGCCATCGAGATATTTGACATAGCTATAGAATGTTTTGTGGTTGTTCTTGGAATTAGTGGTGGTTTTGTTGTCGTAGCTAGCTTTGGAAGATCTTATAAGGGATCTCAGCTTCTTACTGAGGCTGACCAGGGAGCTCCTCCACTCATGGGATTGTACACTCTTTTGCAACAGTTTCTTCTTTCTGTTGTACAGTTTGTTTATGGCAGGGGACCACCAGATTGGCTTCCTTATTTTGGAGGATAGTGTCTTGGCTCTGTTTAGGATAGCATGATCCATGTAATCGTGTAAGTGCTTATAGAGTGCATTTGTGTAGGATTCAGCAGTTGTAACTGTATTGTCCATCTGCATCGGTGTCATGAAGTTCACCACTTCTGTCTTAAGAAGCATGAATTTGGCTTTGTAGAAATATTATACTGTGGTTTCCTTAATGGGGAGTGTTGGCGCGATGTGGATATCAAGGGTGTTTAGCTTATGGTCGTATTGGACCAACGAGGAGTTGACTTCAGTTGTGGAACACCAGTTACTCATGTTGGTAATGCCTAGGTCTAGGATATTGTTGCCCCTGGTGGGGGTGTGGATAAGTTGATCCAGGGCATTGGAGTTTATGAATTCCAGAAAGTGTTGAGCTAATGAGTTGCTACACGAGTAGTTATTCCAGTTAATGGTGGGGTAGTTGAAGTCGCCCATTAGTAGGGTGTTTGGTTGAACCTTAATAATTTCTAGTACATCAAGAAAAGAGGAGTGGGAGTCTTGGGGCATGGTGGGTGATCTGTAGCAAGCTACAATTTGGATTGCAGTTTAGCCCAGAGGTAGTTGCACTTGGATAACCTCAGATGCATTGTGCTAAGCAACTAGCCGGGAGGGGTGGATATCCTTAATGAATATGGACACACTCCACCTTGGGTGTTTCGGTCCAGGTTACATGACCGAAAAGTGTGGTATGAGTTATAGCCTGGTGGTGCAGGGGTGCTCTCTGGAGTCTTGAACCAGGTCTCAGTCACTGCACAGATAGCGATGTTCTCCATTACAAGGAGTGCCTTGAGTGAGTGCATTTTGAGATTTAGACTTCCAGCATTGAGTAGCATTACCTTCAGTTTGTGCTTGCCTGTTCCTGTTATGGTGGTGAATATGTTATTTGAACCTTGCCTAATGAAGGCACTATAGGGGCAGCAAGAGCCTTATCCAGTATCCAGAATCCCAGGGGCGACAGGTGCAGGCCATCTGTGGTAAAGCATCGTGGTCTGTTGACCATGTCATCCCAAGCAGACAGATACTGGATCCCCTTAGAATGACACCAGAAGCTTAGCCAATTGTTGAAGTCAATCATTTTGTCCTCGTACTGCGGTATCTTTCTGGGCGACGACAGAATGCTACTCAGGGCTAGGGTTATACCTGCCTGGGCTACAAGATTGGAGAGCTCTTCCATGTCTCTTTTCATGTAGTCCAGGGAGGTACATCTCAGGTCATTCACACCAACATGCACAATGACAGAGTCATATTTGTACTTGTTGTGGAGTGACCAGAGTGCGTGGGTTATGTGGCAGATCCTGGTACCCAACAGGCAACTGACAGTAACCTTCTCCTTGTTTAGCCTGGTGAGTGGGACATCAGTGTGCCTGACTATAGAGTCAGCTATGACTAGTGTGTTGGGTACATTGTTTTGCCTTATTGGCTGTGGTTGAGTGGCACACTGAGTCTGTGGGCTATGTGTCACTGGCATTCTGTTGGGGGATGGAGGCTGCTTGTGTTTCTGCTTTGGAGGTCTCTGTTGCTTAGAGAGGTTATTATTGAGAGCCTCAGCGAATGTTTTTGTGTTACTATGTGTGGATTATGGTGGTGTAGATTTAGTGAGACTATGTGATGAGTGTGGTGTAGTGAAAATGTTTACTTTCTCCACATGGCTGTCAAGTTCAGTATTGGCTAGAGAGAGCTTTACCTCCAGTTTGGCTAGATAAGTGCATCTCTCACAGGTTGTAGTGTTGGGTGGTAGATGGAGAGGGTTGTCTGTGTACATGAGGCAATTTCTACATTGCCTCAAGATGCCCAGATTCATCAGAGAGACAGGAGATAACACTGGGGGCTGACCCTTGGACATGCCTGAATATAAAGCTATTTTCCCCTAGATAAGTGAGGAAAGTGAGTACAAGAGCTGTTTTACTCTAAGCAAGTGAGAAAAGTACGTACAAAAACTGTTTACCTCTAGGTAATGAGGAAGATTGAGTGCTATAGTAATTAGTCGCTTACGTAGTGCTTACAACTGCTGAGCATGAATAAGCAATCCAGATAGGGTCTTGGATAACATAAACACACTGACCCCCCAACAGGTACACAATCATATATCCATGTACACTACAGAGCCCCTGTAACCACAACTATGCAGGTACAAGCTGCTATCAGGCTGCATGGGACCTGTCCACATCCCAGGTTGTATCATACACATATGGCAAAACAAGTTGCTCTCCACATACACATCAAGTAAAACATAGCTTCATGTTAGACTGTGTACATACTGAATGGTGCACACCAACAGGTATCACAACCCACAAAGGGGGAGACACCACTGATAATGGGAAGTACTGCACTACTACCCTGCTGAGTCTGGTCTGAAAGGCCATGAACCTTAATCAACTTATTTGATGTCAGCAGTACAGATGTAGATGACAGTAAGGTTGATTTCACACTGCATATCATAACCTTGCCAGGTCATAGGACATCATCACCCATACTGTGTTCCACCTACACTCAGTATACTAGATGTACATTCCTATGCCACAGGAGTGTTTTGCAATGGGACTGCTAGCAGACCCACCACTACAGAAGGTGTCTGAATAATACATGCACATAACACCAGTGCCAGCTACAATAAAACAGGATTAATTCATTGTACTCCCCCTCACTGTAGTCTATACCACACAGAATAACAGAAGGCATCTGCCTATTGAAGTATGCAAAATGACTATGACCTAGGAGCAATAGCTGACTCAGAGTGTTGTGGACAACATAGAGAAGGGGCTTTGTGGGTGAGGTGTGTGACATATGGCCACAATCCGACAGCTACATATTGCATTGTCACCCCTATGTTAATAACCCTGTACACATGAACTACCACCTAGGCAGCGGTCAACATAATCGACACTGTGTGTAAGGGATACAGCTGGGCAGTTGGCTTTCCTGTGATAGTTACATCACCACACCTGTCAGGTAGTCGTATGTGGCAACCCTAATTATGACAGGGTGTCATCCATGAATATAGAGATCATTGCACATCCATACTCAACACTCAAGTGACCCATATCAGATCACATATTTCCTTTAAGGGGTATTGGCCATGTTCATATGCCCTACAACAGCCTTCCCAATCCCCTCTATTATGTAGCATGATGCCCATCCTGAATAAAGCCATGCCCAACCCAGTGATGTTGGACATGCTACACGTACACATCCTGATCTCAAACACATACTTCATGGACATCCACCTTCCTAGTACAAGGATCACCACATGATGGACAGATCCTTGTCCCATACACTTTACATACTCCTGCCATACTATGCATCCCTGTCCAGCAAAGCTGCACATTGCCCCCCTCTCAGACATGGTGTGAAGACTGCATGGTAAATGTATCATTAACCCTGTGGATCAGTTATGTGGCACTGCCTCACCTGGCCCCAGAAACCCGCCTGTCAGCTACAGCTAGGTAACCTTTCATCCTAGATTCATACATGGCCCAGGGCATATAGCCTACTAGTTGACTTTGACCGTACATGTTATAGTTGATATCCATCTCTGCAAATACCTTTTGGCTAGCCAGTGTCACTTGTACCACATGTGCAACATAGGTGATACATGGCAGGATGTTGAACTGCTGTACAGTGCCATGTAGATGTATATGGCAAAACACATACATGTAAAACCTTCCGTGAGCAAGTCTGCAGGGTCACAGGTTATGTCCGTTAAGGCAGTGTAAGTCTTTATATGTGACATATACACAGCATCAAGGTCGACTGCATTAATGTGGACACATCCAGGTATATGCTGATAGGTAAGAACACCGGTACAGGCAAACAGACATGCCCACATCAAGACAACATCCACATGGAGTATGAGCAATGTAATCAGGTGGTACACATATATGGTGATAATATCCAATCACCATTGAATGTCAAATGTGTGTGACACAAACATGTCAGTGGTGTCAGTGTCATGTAGATTTGCAAACACAACTATTTAATCGTAATAAATGTGATGCACATGTATGTTCAGCTGTAGCTCTGTACGTCTCTGTGAGTTACTGTGACCTGTCTCCATCATTATGTCCTCCAGGTATTCCGTGTGCAAGGCTACCACCTTATAACCACTTGGAGGATGAGGCCCTCATCCCATACCTACATGATAATTATGATGTCTTGTTCAGCCATGTGCCACAGGATGTACAGCAGCGGGACGCCCTGTGGCAGGAACTTTGCAGGAGGGTTAATGATGTGGGTGGCCACAACCGCACATACCTGCAGGTGCGCAGACACTGTATAGACCTCATTAGATGTGCAAAACAGCATACAAATGCAATCGCCAGGGAACAAGGTGCAACAGGTGGTGGGCAACCAACCCAGCCCCCACTCACACATACCAAGGAGCTACTGGCCAACCTGGGGACACCTGCAGAACAACATCCACAAGCCTTAGCCGATATCCTGGAGGGGGTTGTCTCTCACCCACCGAGCGTGGAGTTGCCTGGTAAGTCACTACTGCACCTATAACAACTATATTCCATATAGTTACATGCGTCACTGTACAATATGTAATGTAACATCATATGCAAGGCATGTATACACACATGCCGCCTACTATACTATGCTACTCTGTGTATGCACACATGTGCATACTCCATACTATAGTCTATTGTACTGGCGTATGTGTTAACATGATCATACTGCTGTGTCACTCCTATTTAGGTACCTCTGTCGTTCCGCTGTGACAGCAGCCCATTGCAGGTGAGACTGTTATTATTTATCAGGCATGTTAATGCACAGATCAATCTGCCATGTGGCCATTTACCACATGTACACATAATGTATGGTCCTGTCACAATATACAGGTCAGACCTGCAATGCATCACAATGGCTACCCATTTGCAATACTTGCAAACTATGTGAAACACCGACATGAAACCTCACAAGCTGTCATTGCCAGTTGTGTGGACAGCTGTGCATACAATGGTGGAGGTGCTGTTCACTGCAGGGACATGTACTACAGATCAAAACTACACATGTGGGGAATACAAACAGTACTACACAGTGAGTTGGAGTATGGCCAGCCCACAGGATTCACCAGTGTGGATCATACCCCTGCTATGAATGTCACACAATGTGATGTGCTATCTGACATGTCCATGACATCTAGTGGGCTGGCTGCAACACTGCCTAACTATCCTGAAAAACATATCCAACAAACAAACATACCACCCTTTGTCTGCATAACCCTGTCATCAGTGGAGCATATGACATCTATGGGTGTATGTCATATGGGACAACAAAGACATGTGAAATAGACACCAGTCACAACCATTTGGACAACACATGTACACACGGGCCATGGAGGATGGCCAGAGACATGAAGCAACACACACAGTAGACGTGATGTGCTTGTGTGTACACCCTGTCGTACATTGGCTCCACATGGTCCAACTATGGCCTTTGTCTAATGGTTATATTGCACATGTGGAACACTAGACATCCTACAGGCCTGTGCACATCTTGTGTAGGCGTGACATCAATCCACCACATAAGATGTGTTGAACATCTTGAGTGTGTCATGACATGACAGCAGCCACCTGTACAGTATCCACATACATACACAGACAACCACATCAGCCCAGAAATGCAGTACATTCCCATTGCTGGTGTCGGACATCAATGTCATTCTTGCTCCTCATGTGTGTGTGTGTGTGTGTGTGTGTGTGTGTGTGTGTGTGTGTGTGTGTGGTACACAGATGTCATGTGGGACATGGTGTACCGACGAGTTTGCCATGTCTGGCCATAGCTGCCAGGCAACAGCAATATGGTTGCAGATGTGCAGGGGTGTTATCCGTATACCCTTCAGTGACCTGTGTCACACATTCCACATCATGGCTTAGTGTGTATACACCTCAGTGACATGGGTCACATTCCACAGTATATATGTATTGTATCTGAACACAGTCATGGCTATGAACTGTGTCTGTAACTCACACTGTATAGCAATAGAGATGCCTCATGATTCCCTACAATGGCCATGCACATCAGCTAAATGTGCAATATATCTGTAGGGCGGACAGACAACAATGCATTGGGACACCATTACCCCAATGTATATTAGACAGGACACCATTGTGTTAAAAATGTATGCATGTCATTGCACACATCAGCAGATCACATGTCATACTACATGTGATTGTCAAGGTCATATGCCACACATCAGGTAGGTGTACTGTTAACCTGTGCTGGTCTACATGGTGTAACACAGGGATGTATGCTAACTACTACTATGATTGTGTAATTTGCATGCCTTCTGCTATGACACATGCATGCTGTTGTGTGCAACCCAGGGATGTATGATAACTACCACTATTATTGTCTGAGCTGCATGCCGTCTGCCGTATCACATGCATGTTGCATGCCTTCTGTCATATCACATGGATGTTGAGTGCCATAGCATGTGTCTGTGTGTCTGTCTGTGTGTGTGTCTGTGTGTGTCTGTGTGTGTGTCTACTGTATAGATTGTAATGTACAGTTCTTGTCTGCCCCTCACAGGTGATGTAGGTGCGTTCCCCTCCTGCGGTCCATCTGATGTTAGTGTCCCCACAGACTCTAACAGTGATGATGAACGTATGATTGAGGCACAGACAGGGTTGTCAGGGGCTGAATCTGTGCCATTGGTTCCCATTCCACCTATATCTCCTTCATCCCCACACACAGTTCTCATGCCTACACATACCTCATCACCAGTGGCCATAGAGGAAGGACAGTTGGCGTGTGGTAGCTTGGAACAGGAAAGTGTGGAGGTTATGGAAGGTGTGCCTGCACACCATGGTGTTAGACAACTGACTGGTGATGCCCCACACAGGCATGTGGCCAGTGCTGCTCATAGGAGGACCTCTGGCCAACATGCCCTTGCAAGACAGAAAGCAGCAGCTGGTATCACCAGACTCATGTTTCAGGCTGTAACGGAGGCACAGGCATGTGATGAACAGCACAACAGAGAAGATCAGAGGCTCCAGAGGGCTGCTGTCAGTTATTTAAACAAAAAATCCAGGCAATGGTAAATTCTCAACAGCAGATTGCTGAAGCTTTGGATAGATGATTGGGTGACATGGTTGGAGTCCTTGACCGTGGCATGACAATCTGCAAGCATGAGCTGTCTGTGTTGGAACATCTGGTAGGAGTGAGGCATTGGGCACATGGACGTAGGCCTGCTACATCACCTGTTTCAGGTCTACGTGAATGACCTACCTCACTTGCCCGCTCCCATAGTGGTGGTAGCAGCAGCAGTGCAGCTGGTGCTGTGCTGTCCACACCACAACACAGCAGGCCACATGTATGTGGCCCTGGATGGTCCCAACAGGGACATGGTTCCAGTGGACATGTGTCATCAGACAGTACCCAATCTGTACCTTTGCCTGATAGTGCCCGTGCAACCCCTAGCAGGCACAGGTCACGTGGCCATGGCCAGACACCGTGTACTCTAAAACCTGGCCTGTACAGTCCGCAGCTGTCACTAATACCCCTGTGTAGGCCAGACACATGCCAGAACTGTGTGCATACATACACGCACACACCGGAAACATATGTAGGGCACCGCAACATGCACATGCATAACATCCACACACTCCCAATTAGATCAAAGGCCCTAACCCTCACACATGATGTCATCTAATGATGCAGCCAAGGCATCTGGCAAACATTATCACCCTGTGCATATGATGATGCCTGTGCCGCATTCCTGTCATCCACTCATCCACATCATTGGTGCAGAGACATGCTCATATGGTCTGATGCACAGGGTGAACAGACTAGTAAGATGAGTGTAGATTACAATTGTTGTGTACTGTTGAGAGGCAGCAGACATGCCATGTAGTACAGGTTTACAATGCATTTTGTTAACAGTATGTGTCTTGTGTAACAACAGTAACTGCATGTTGGTCATGATGTTCTGCTTTCCTCCTTCAGGTCTAATTGCATGTGCTGGTGGATGTCAGTGTTTGCAGTTAGTGTCCCATATGTAAATGTGGACTACTCACAGGTATGTATGAAAATACCAGCATGCACCTTGTAGCTTCCACATCACAGTTAGAAAGTCCCACATTCCAAACACATATACTGATCCAAGAGCATGATAGCTGTGTATGAAGTTACCTTGGTTACAGACGTGACATCCATACTGGGTGACATCAAAGGTACAGTTACATGGTGTGGGGAGGTAAGTGAGTGGTCTAGCTGATGACATGGGTAGAGGCCAGTGGAAAGTGTGATGCCTCATTGGGAAGCAGTAATACATGTTCCCATGACAGGATGCCAACACACAACTGCACCCACACACTCGGATATTCACACACATGTATTCAGAGACACAGTAACACACCCAAACACTCACGGATTCACTGACACAGTAACACACACTCACACACACAGTTGCTAGTGTTGATGTGAGGACCCCTACCTATGTGCAAATCATCATTACAGCAATGTGCACCTACATTATGCACCACAGAGATTACACAAGTACAGGTAGTCAGTGTGGCCTAAGATCGGGGACATCAACACGGATAGTAGATTGCAATGCCTGGATGAGGGGAGGGGTCCTATCAGTTCACTATGCTAACATGCATCCTCACTCCATGGACCAGACAGCCATACATACACACACACACACACACACACACACACACACACACACACACACACACACACACACACACACACACACACACACACACACACACACACACACACACACACACACACACACACACACACACACACACACACACACACACACACACACACACACACACACACACACACACACACACACACATATGCATACACACACACTGTGGCATTCACTATTGAATACACCTATGTCATGCACATTTAGATACCGCACATGTGTGAGATACACACCCCTGCCTATGTCCTGCTTTCTACATTGCAGTCTGTACAGATGTCTACAACAGTGTACAGGAGAGTGAGTAACAATTGAGATGTATTCCCCACCATACGTTACATATATGGACACACATGCAACCACACATGCCAGTACTGTGAATCCAACACCTGCCTATCTCATGATATGTATGACAGACGTACAGCAGTATTGCACGCATTACAAAGTGTACTGATGCTTCCTTTGGCAACTGTGCTGATATATGCACATGGGAGGTCTTAACTGTTACAAGGTGTCAAGTGATTTACCTTCGGTGTCACCCTGACCGCTGTCTATGTTGTGTGTGTTCCCCTTCAATTAACAAAACCATAACTTAGCGGTAACACAGGTTATTGTAGGACCGCTTGTGACACACCTGTGGGCTATCCTCAGCAAACATCCATCTGAAAAGATGCCCCACAACTTAGTTATGTCCACACATCTGTCCATACCTGAGGTACATTTTTCCGTACTTTCAGCATATCACCATATACAGTTGGCAATGCTGAAGCGGCATTGCAACTGCATGATGTACTAAGACACACGTCACCTACATACATCAGCAACTGCACACGCATGGTATCTGAATGCACACCACTACATGTACATGTGTGTAGGTCCTACAATCCTGTCATTTAGGCATGTTTGTAGGAATTGCAATTGGTGGACATGTGTAATGACATACATGACACATGAACTGTTATATGATATGATATGATAGGTGTAAAGGGTGACCAGTACAGCGGGAATGTTACCTCTGTCAACATTGATATCACACCTTATGTACTGTTAGCATTCAGCAGCCATGGACCTACATTCCATGTGCATGTGTGTAATGGTTGTAGCCACCTGTCTGCACAAAGGGCAACCCTAGCTATGCTATTTACATATATGTTGCATGTGCGTGGCATGTACATATCCGGGGCAGGTACATGTATGTCATATCCAAACATGAGGGTGTTTACTGGTGTACAGCAACAGTCATCTGTTAATGCTGTAAATAACCGAGAGTCCCTGGTATGTGCACAGCTGACCTGGTTACCGACAGTGGTGTCATTGCATTGCATAACACATGATGCAACTGTGTCAGTACATGGGTACTCTGCACAGTTGATGTAGAGCTTGGTACAGTCCACTGCTCAAGGGTCACATGGTGGTATACTATTGTATGTCCTACCACATATATGGATGTGTGCTGGTGGTCCGAGGGCATGGTGGTGTCTGAGGGTTACATCCTAGACTGTGTCCTGCACCTGACTCATCTGTGATGCGTTTTGTGGGAGTACTGGTCAGTACATGTGAGTGGCCTTTATGTATGTGGGGACACCACCACCTGGACCGGTCTGTACCTGTGTTATGGCCCACATGTCTGG
This sequence comes from Protopterus annectens, assembly GCF_019279795.1. Lineage (NCBI taxonomy): Eukaryota > Metazoa > Chordata > Ceratodontiformes > Protopteridae > Protopterus > Protopterus annectens. The sequence goes on from NC_056726.1 coordinate 1,848,032,041, forward strand.
TTCTGAGGTATATGGTGGTAGTGCTATTGTGCACTACAGAGCCTTCAGCCAGGTGTTCTTCACTGCACAGATGTCAGTATTCCCCATTGCTGGACCTACAGTAAGCAGCTGTGATTATGGATGCTACACATCTAGCACTGATTAGAATAAGCATACAATGCAGTTGTCCTCTAGGTGTCAGGGTGTTATCCTGTCTTTAGGACATTTGCCTTGGAATGGCACTATATGGGCGAATGCGACCTAGGTATTATCCCCACTCCCTTGAATCCTGGATGCATGTGATATGTTGCAAAGGCCTGTCTACTTTCAGTCATGTCATCCCAGAATGACAAACACTGGACAATATCATAATTACAGCAGGACATTGGCTCATTGTGTTGGTCAAGCAGTCACCACTCTTAGCAAAACATCACTGTGAGTTATAGTATTGTGCTTGGTATAGAATGGTACATTTAAGGTGATGGACAGCAGCAGATGTGATGTATAAGACCGGTGTCAGATATATGTAGTGCACCATTCCTGCTAACAGTGCAACTACTAACACCGGAGTCCAATACAATGTTTTCTTTACGTCTAACTGTAATAGCATGCCCACTGTAGCCTTCGGTGTTTAGAATCAGAGTGCATCCCAAACAGCTCTGTGCCACTAAGTGTATGAGCATGCCCAGTATAAACTTGTGTAGATGGACACATAGTGCATTCCGAACAGCCCTGTGCTACTAAGTGTGTGAGCATGCCCAGTGACACCTTGTGTCAGTTATGTGCCTCTATGAATAATAGCATGCCCACTGTGGCCTTCAGTGTTTAGAATCAGAGTGCATCCCAAACAGCCCTGTGCTACTAAGTGTATGAGCATGCCCAGTATAAACTTGTGTAGATGGACACATAGTGCATTCCGAACAGCCCTGTGCTACTAAGTGTGTGAGCATGCCCAGTGACACCTTGTGTCAGTTATGTACCTCTATGAGTATGGGCATGGCCATTGTAACCCTGTATAGTGATAGTAGTCGTCCATTCCACAGATGGGCATACTCTAGTTCAGGATGGATTCCTACTTTAAACACACAGATTCACAGGTATGTACATCTTAACTGCAAGCATCCCTGTTGATGTCCGCATTCCTAGAAGGTCGTAATGACAGCTTTGAAATGTGTAGTCTCTGTGGCGTGACTCGTAACTATGTAGTATTGTAATAGTGATCTGTGGATAGGTAGGTGTTCTGTTCCCACTACTGGCGTGTGTGTGCGTTTCTGTCTGCCTGAGGACAGAATAATGCTTTTAGATTGCTCACACTTCATACAATTCCTATACCCACCTTTGGCGAGGCTGATGACATCACCCACCTAGAAATACACCTCTGGGAGTGCTGTGACCCAGTAATCTTGGTAGCGCATTCTATAACTGCGTAATGTTGCAGTGTGATAAAGTAGTTAGGTCGGTGTTCTAATCCCAGACTTGCCAAGTGTGTGTGTGTGTATGTCTTCCTCTGCCTGAGGACTGAATAATGCTTTTAGACTGCTCACACTCCATACAGTTCCTATACCCACCTTTGGCAAGGCTGATGATGTCACCCACCTAGAAATACACCTCTGGGAGTTCTGTGACCCAGTAATCTCAGTAGCGTGTTCTGCAACTGCATAATGCTGATAAAATAGTTAGGTCAGTGTTCTAATCCTAGACTTGCCAACTGTGTGTGTGTCTGCCTGCGAGAGACAAGTACAGTGCTTTGTAGAGTATGCACACTCTGTACAAATCACATGACCACCTTTGTCAATCCTGCTGTTGGCATCCACCTAGGAATACACCTGTAGGTGTGCTATAACCCAGTATTCGCCATAGCATGTGCCCTAAAAGCGTATTGTTGCAGTGTGATATGGTAGGTAGGGGGTTGTATACAGGACATGGCAAGTGTGTGTGTTTGGCTGTCAGATCTCTGTAGAGGTGGCTGTGAGTGTCTAACTACTGGACATGTTAGGAAGTGGATTTTGTAGTTTTCCTATATGGTGTCCATCTTATGACACATTGGCCACCTCATGAGGAGTACAGCTGTCAGTCAGCCACAGGACTGTGTTGGCAAGCCATACCCCTACATCTGGCAAAAGGCCTGGTGAACAAAGTATGCAATCCTACTAGTACCCTGTATATGTCCTGCACCCATGTGCCATACACAAACACACTTGCCTAGGATAACCCGCTATGTCGCTAGTACCATGCGCATTGATGACAGATAGTATGCATGGTGTGATTGCAGTGGACTGCAGAGGACATGGCACCCTGTACAGCACTACAATTGGCACATATTTGCAGACAGTGTGCCTTCACTATGCTCCCCATTGGATGCCTGCAGCATATGTAGTGCCATCAAATGTGATTCACAGAGGCCATACAATGCTGTACACATGTGCCCTGTATGGACCAATGCCACTGGCACCGGGGAATAACTGTAGCATACTATCAATGCAGGTGCAGGGTCGACCTGCTCACTATAAGCAGGTTTTGGCACACTGGGTCAGTATTGCCATATTGGGGATAACAGTCTGTGTACACAACATGTGCCTGCCAAACCAGGTACACCTGTACATGTCACTGTACAGTATTGTGGGACATGCACATCCCAGGCAATGTCCATGTGAAGGACTGTCAAACACAGACATGGCATGCATTGAAATGCTAAGGCCATACACATTGGTAACCAGGATGTCAGTACAGATCATGCAGTACCCATCTGTGTGGGATATTGCAGACATTACACCCCTGTACCACACTGCACACCATTGTTGGGTGATGCAATGCCAAGGATTTCCCCTCACCCAGCCTTGTACAGCCATCTTGCACAGCCAACCTCTACACACCCATGAAGCAATGTATACATGCATGTCAGTACTGGCACCTTGTGTCTGCGTGCGGGTTATGATGCTCCCAACCACGGTCACTCCCAGTATAATCCTCGCTGGCATACCAACAGATCTCAAACACTTTCACATGCTCTAGCCCATAGAACCTCCAGATATCCCCTGTGGTGCATGTAGTCCTGTGCATTACTGCAGTGTGGCAAACTAAGTAGTTAGGTTGTGTACTTGTGGCCCTGGCAAAGAGTGTCAATGCGAGTCCATTAGAGAGTGTGGTTGTGGTAACAATGGCATCTGTTCATGTGGACAGCCATGTGTGTTACACCTAATGTATGTCTACTATATCTCTGTTGCAAATGTCTCTCACCTACACACATATATGTTCTTACAGCACAGCAACATGTCAGCTTTGGGGCAAATGTAGTAACTTCATGCACATGTAATAGTAATGACTAGTCAGTCAGGGGTTTGACCCCTGCACTGTTAGGTGTGTGGCAGACGATGCTTAAGGTTTAGTCTCCAAGCCCTTCTCTGGTGTACTTTGCCTGTTCCACCCACACACTCCCTGGTGGATGTGGAGGTGTACACCTGCTCAGCAGCAGCATGTGTATTGTAAGTGATGGACATGATCAGGTGATGGCCTCTGCACCTATTGCAGTCCTTCTCTAGCTGATTGCATGTGGAACAGCTGTGATGGTGTTCCCATAGCCATTTGCATAATAAACACAGTACACTATCTAGGAAAAACATGTTGGTATTTGGTCATGACAGTCACTGTGAGTGGTACCTGGATGTGGTGCTCTGATACAGCATCACAGATGATATCTGGATGTACCTCAAGCATCATACACAGTGGGAAATAGCCTAAATACAGGAGGGTGATGTGCCACACATGACTACCGCATGTAAGTGTAGCTATGCCGCATTGAGACTACTGCCTGTTTAACATGTTGGGTGTGGTAATGGCTATTCTGCATGTTTTAATACAGACATGACAGTACTCTGTTCGTGAGAGACCCCCATCTGTAGGGCCATCTGTGAACTGGTCAGTGTGTGGAACCATTTGTTTCCTGTGCTACACACTGAACATACATCTGTGCACAGCAGGAGCATAGTGTGAGGATTGTAGATAGTACATGATGATAAGGGATGTGTTACTGCCATCACATCCCTGACTGGACATATGTCACATGAAACAGTGGTATGACAGACACTGCCTGGGGTTCCCATTGACAAGCCTATAATGGGCAACTGTTTATAGCTGCGGTCACATGTCTACTACACATTGTACAGATGTCACCAGTATATATGCATGTGTTGTGCTCCCTCTGCAAATGTATACCATCTGTTGTGTTGGGTTGATGGTGATATCTATGCATACTGTTGTAGGTAATCCTGTATGCTATTGTCTATCACTAAGCCATATGTGGGTTTAAACTGCAACACCATAGGCTGTATGGGTTGGGAAGTCCCAGCAAAACCTCCTGTCCCACTTCAGCTGACCATGGCACCAGGCACCAGCACATCTGGGGCCCAGCCTTGGACCTCAACCTGTGTTGGCTCTGCACCAACTTCTGGTGGTACCACCACTGAGGATGGGGCATGTCCCCCCCTGGGAGCAGGGCCAGACAGGTATATGTCTGCTGATGTGCGGTCCCGGACGTGTTGCGTTTGGGGCTCACTAAGGGGTTCCGAAGCCAGATACACAAGCTCAAGGGTGGAGTGTCACATTTACAGGTTGATGCTGCCCCTCCTGGACAGCCCCCAGCACTGCCTCATTTGCAGCTGTTTTGGTGCAGTGGCAGCTGCCCATGGCTGGGGACCTCTGTCCCACTGTTCCCATGGGCTTGTGAATGCTGAACACCCACCCCCATCCGAGGTGTATCCCCCCACATGTGTCATATACCAACCCTGTATGCTGTTTTGTCGGTGATCCTACCCTACCTATCCTACACGGCCATACCTACTCTCCTTCCCCCACATCTGACCCTCACCCTATGGAAACATAAGACCAATCGGCTCCTAGGACAACATCTGCCCTATACTTAGCTGTCCATTTCACACACGTGTCCACTGGACACATGTAACCCTTGTAATATGCATCACAACATACTCCTGTTATCCTCACCCCTGTCCCTCAGGCGCACGATCCTGGTATGCACATCACTCCTAAATGGTCCAGGTACACGTGATGAGGACAGCCCCATTGTACACACAACACTACACGTCCCTCTATGTTACCCCATTTACCTTTATCATGATGATGATGTTGCACACAGCACCTTGTAAGAGTACTGTTCACACATAATGATTGGACAGGTACTGTTGTGTTAATGTACATTACATGCACAGAGTGATGTATACGGCCAATGTACAACTGTTTGCGTGTATGATTGACACATGTTTGTCTGAGGGAGTCTTGAGATTACATAGGACAATACCACTACATAATACAGGCGTCGCTGGTGTTTCCCATTTCATTCATTTTTAATGCTTTGTTGCCACATGGTATGTTCCTGATATATCCCTATATATGTATGTACCTTTATGCTGGACATAAATACAAACATATACATCTACATGATGGGATACATTCCTATACTGTTGAATGACTGAGCTGTATGATATGGTTGTGGTACTCTCCGTTGTCTGTATATCTGCCATGGCGTATTGGTATCACATTAGCTGTGTGTGCAGGGTCCTGGTTCTGAGCCTTGCAGAGGCCATTTATTTGGTTGCAGGGCAGAACAAGACCATTGGATATGGAGGGAGTAAGGCACATTAAAGCAGTTGTGAGCAGGTGTGCGTGGGTTTGCGCGGCGTTAAGCAATGCTAACATATGGTTACAGCTTCTTACACTCGGTTAGCCTCTACATTGCTTTACCAGTGCAATACTTGCATACTGGTAGCCAAACAGGCTTACACCCGCTCGCTCCCGCACTTGCAAATGCACTGACATTGGTGCTTGCATCTGACACTCACACCCCTGGGTGGGAGCAAGGACCACAATATTACAAGTTGTGATGCCTATTACATCGGATTACATGCCTACAGTATCGGGAATGGCTGCCCATTAGGCGACGGCATGCCATTCAACTGTAAGGAATCGGCGGCCTGTCCAGTGATTTATTCATATTATTTGTGTGTTCCTCTTACAATCTGCACCCATCTGGCTGATACATGGGAACCGAGACTCTTCAATACAGACAAGTAATTGGGATTTGGGACCCACATCCATCGGCCGAGTCATGCTACCGCATACCTATTATAGGGCTGCCACATTTTCAATTGCCCAACGTGGGACTTTTATGTAGAAATGTCAGATTTTGCAGGGCAAAACATACCCACAGCCAGTACAAAGGAAAGAACTTTACTGTTTTGCCTAAATAAAAGCTTATTCTTGTTGCATTTTAGTTGCTTATTCTGTTTCTTATAACATTTAGGTGTTTCAGAAACAGAATAACTGTTTTATGCAACTATTATATTAAATATAGGAAATATCACAGGACATTTGCCATTTTTTCAATTTTTATGCAGGACACAACTGCCCAAAGAGGGACTGTCCCTCACAAAGTGGAACAGGTGGTAGCCCTAGTGCCCGGATGTCAACAGGGGTGGACATCGTGTTATGCCACAAAGTCTAATCTTGAGAACAGACACTTATCCATGAGGGATGTCCAAAAATTGTGAACAACAGACCCCATTCATCTGGCTATCCAAAATGTGGTAGGGTTATGCATGCATGGGATACCTAGTTTGCAAGCCTGAGACTGCCTAGGGTGCGACTGCCTACTAGATATGGGTAGGGGGCATTATGTGCAGATATGGCTGTGCCAAGCTAGCAGCCCGAGTATGGGTGGTTTTGGTGGACGTTCAGCAAGGGGGGGGTGTGATGTGGAGGGGATGATGGGTATTCAATTATGTATCCAGGTGTGTTGGGGTTGGATGGCTCAGCTCAGGCCAGACTATTATGTGGGTGTGAGCCGATAACATTTCTGTACATGTGTATCACACATTTTAATGTTCATATGTTTGTGGGATTGTGTTCTGCAGTATGGCCTGTCAGGGTGTATTGCGGATGCGAATGTATGTTCTTTGGTTTCCTTTCTGATTCACCCACTGCTCCCTCGTACACCTCCAGTTCACCTATTGTACATCTGACCCAGTCTCCCCTTGGTGAATTATTACATTGCCGGCACCCCCCCATATTCCACACACACCATCCATCCCTTCTCTGGTTGATGGCCCATGGCACAGACAAAAGAACACATTGCATACTCTACATATCTCTGGTACCAATATGGTTGTGAGGACAACCCTGGCATATTTGATCTTCTACATGCTGTACTTGACGCACATAGGTACACGCAAATACCTATCTTTCATGACATGGTAGGTAGACCTGGGCAATACCCATTCATCTTTAGGCCATCCAGACAGGGATGACCTGGACTGCGAATGGGCAGATATTGAGCAAATGCTCTGACCATTGGTAGGGTTGCCATCTTTTCAAATGGCCAACGTGGGACATTTTCGGGACTCACATCAGATTTTACAGGCCAACACATACCCACGGTCAGTACAAAGGATAGTATTTTACTTTTATGCCTAAGTGAAAGCTTATTCTTTTAGCGGTTTAGTTGCTTATTCTGTTTCTTGTAACATTTAGGTATTTTAGATACAGAAATAACTATTTTATGGAACTATTACATAAAATATGGGACATAATTATGTCCTACAATCAGGACATTTGCCATTCTTAATATTTGTGGTAAGGACACGACTGCCCAGAGAGGGACTGTCCCTCACAAAGTGGGACAGGTGGTAACCCTAACCATTGGGCTAGGATTAGCAAAGGGCAGCGGTACCCAAACACACTGCGTTTTGCTTCCACTTGGTATAACAATCAACACTACAATGGAATACGGGCACGGGGTTTTAAATGTCATTTGTTCGAGGGAAGGAGGCTCAATATTCAGTTACGTGCCTTTGTGTTATTTTTTATTTTGGTGTTCGCAAAACTGTCTTGTATGCTTTGCATACATTTCAGTATCCACGGACACTGACAGGAGTGATTACTATTAGAGGCAGGCTGTACTAGTCAGCATTTTAGGTTGCTCGTCTGCAGCTGACATGTTCACGCCTCCATGCAGAGCTTAGACATGCCCCCTGCACTCGTGCACGTTTCTTATGCATGTGGACTTTGCGGCAGCATGCCTTCTTTAATATGCATGTGGTGCTGCTGCGCCATCTCTACGCAGCACGGTCAGCGCAAGGCCAACACCGTCCTTGTGCTGAGCTTCATGAATCCCAAAGAAAGTGTTTAGCAATTCATCCTTGAGAAATTCCACATGAGGTAGTCCATCTCTTTTGCACTGACTTTTTGGTATATTCTTCAGAATTACTCTGTTTAAAATAAAATAACTGCTCTGCATTGTATACTGTTGTACAGTTACCTTATTAATGCAAGGGTACATACACATTTTTGTCATAACCATCCTGCAGCTACATAAGTGTAGATTAGATATTCTAAACAAATATGTTGTACCTGAATATCTTTGCACTCACTCCTGTAAAGTACAAAGCATTTAACATTACACTCTGTAAACCCACTATTGAATGAAGATGTCACTGCCAAATTCTATGCATTCATGCATTCAAACTATTGTTTGTTAATCAGCAGTTCTCTTTCTGTATCTACATTGTAAATATCAGTCCACTCAAAAGATTGTTGTGAATCTTTACTTTACTGTTTTTTTCTATCTGATGTTAAATAGTTTGCTTTTGTAACTGTTGTCATATTTGTAAATATTTGAAGTCCTAAACTGTTGCCTTTATGAGCCTGAGTCATAGCTAAACAGGATCTAGTGACCCCACATACTTGTTTATCAGATGGCAATAAATAAATAAATAAAGTGAAATTGCAGTCTGAACTATGTAATCTTGAGATGAGGACCTAAAGCAAGTGAGAAAAGGAAACAGATTGAGGTGCAAAGGGAGTGGTAGCAGATAAAAATGGAACACTAGCAGAGAAATGAAGAAGTCACATAGGAAGAAAGGAAGTAGCCAGGAGCGGCCCTAGGTCAACTGGTGCCATAGGCAAAACAGCTCCATAGTGCCCCCCAACACATTACCTGGTGCCCCCATCCTGGTCTACCTACACCAAATAAATACTGGAAAAGTGCCCCTGCTACACCGGCACCCTAGGCGGCTACCTAGTTGGCCTATGCCTAAGGCTGGCCATGGAAGTAGCAACATGAGGCAGAGAAGAAAGAAAATCATCACCCGCATGAGAAGATATTGCTCACCATTCAGGAAGAGCATATGAGTAGCAGGATAGAAACCTAGCCTTGGATCCAAAAGCAGTACTAAATTGCGAAGGATGATTTTAATAGTTTTATTCAAGCATTTGACTGAGATGTGCAATCAGTACCAAACTAAGCAGGGGAAATGAGTGAGGTTTTTAATCCTTCTGCTTACAGGTAAAGTGATGCAGATTTTAACTAAGCTATGTCACTCGGTCTTTATTATTAAAAGTAAATAATTATCTATGTGAATGTTTTAAGTTAGCTCCTGTAGCTCATAGGACATCTGGAGAGCAAATTAGAAAAATAGAAGATAGTGTCAGTCATTTCAGATAAAGAATTTGCTTTAATAGTAGGTAAGTGGATGTTATATTAGCACTTTTGAAATTTTACACAACCTTATCATAAGGCAGCAAACACTGAGAACTTTGCCTAAGGATAAGAGAATCTGATTGAAAATGCAGGCTCATAATACTGCTGAGGAAATGGGTAGAAATAATCATCCCTATCTGATCAGAGGAACACAACTGTACAAGAAATAGGTAGCTAGCACTTCACATGAGTATGAAGGAACATTTACCCATTTTGGTGCATGTGCATACTTTGACACACTACTGAAGGTTTTGTTGGCAAAATGTCTTATTGTGGTGCTTTTGCATACTTGGTGAAACTACTGAAGGAATTTCTTGGGGAAGTGTTTCATTTTGGTGCTTATGAATACTTGCACATGTTACTAAATGGATCTTTGGGAGAAATGTTTCATTTTGGAACAATGGATCAGTGTTATTAACCTAGTTAACAAAGCCATACAAATAATCTCCTGAAAAAGGACAAGTGTTTCCAAAGGGAGGTGAGTTGCAATCAGGGTTGCCAGATTTCTGAATTAATCATACGGAACAGCAGGCAGTCAGTTCCGTATTAAGCAGAAGTGGCTCTGCTTTGCGATTTTTGAATGGCTCATATGTCTGCATACGAGCCACATCAAAAATTCACACAGCAGATCCTCTTGTGTTCAGTATGGAACAGCTAGCTGTTCTGCATTGAACAGAAGTAGCTTCACTTTGAGATTTATGATTGGCTTATATACTGGCATACAGGCCAGTCATAAATCGCAAAGCGAAGGCTGTTTCGCCGGGATTTTAACCAGCAGTGCGGGACTCAGGATTGGGCTGCTGGTCCCAGGACAGTCCCGCTCAAATATGAATGTCTGGCAACCTTGGTTGCAATCAAGTGTTTCTAAAGGGAGGTGAGTTGCAATCAATCTCCTGTGTTACCTGAAGCATCAGCTGCATGCTCCTGAAAAATAACTATCATTTTTAATTGATCTGCACTTCCTGCATTGTATTTTACTATGTGCTGTTATTTTTGAACTGTATTTTACTGTATTTCTCCTGTTTCCTGCTCCTTTGGCCTAGCATAGACTTGGTTCAGATTTGCTGGACCTAGTCTGTTTTTACAGTTTCTGAGCACTAATCCAGCTTTCCTCCACAAAAGAGGGCCTCCCCCTACACCCTAGTGAGAGTAAAGTGTAGCTAAGGATCTATCTGCATATGATTGCTGGCCCAGGGTCCAGTCTAGTGTGCTACTATTGGTTAGAGTGTTTGAAATCAGTTTAATTTTGTTGCTACTTGTTGCCTGCATTAGTTCAGGTTTGCATGGTGCACACCACCAACATAACCATGCATTACCACACAGTGGAGGATACCATTGGCAGTTATACATGCAAACTATAGATGCAAACTCTTAGATAGATAATTTTCCCTTAGTCAACTGCTTGTGCTCCATCTGAGGTTTCTCGCTGTTCTGCTTCACTGCTCAGTTACACACTCAGCTGAGCATCTGAGTTTCCTCCACAAGTCTTAACCATTAAGCCTCTCACAGTTTAGAACTTTTTCTTGTACCTTAGCCATGCCTGGTCCTTCTAGTCCCCTCCCTGTTACTGACCACAGTACTTCAGCTAGCATCATGAATGGACAATTTCCCACTATTTCTCCAGCTAACCTGATCGACATGGGCATACTGAGGCAATGTAGGAATTGCCTTGTGTACACTGACAACCCACTTCTCCTAATTCACACAAATTCAATATGTGAGAGATACATCTATATTAAGAATCTAGAATATAGTCTCTCTCACTCACAAATCAGTATATCAGATACTAAGCAGGTTGTCAGCTAACACACTTCACCTCCTGCACCATTCATTCATACAGCACCTAAACCTACATATGCAGAGGTTCTCACTAGAAGCCTACCTAAAGATTAGAGACCTCCCAAACATAAACACATTTCACTTAATAGAAGCCAGTAAGATCCACAACTGATTTATTGATTGAGCGCTTTTGTCTCATAATAGAAACTTCATCAGAATACCATTGTAACAAAAAACTCACCTTTTATATATTGTCTTAATCACATAAAATACAAAAAGTGAATTCATACATAAATACAAATAACTACTTAAAATTACTACATGACATATAAAATTCTGCTTTAAGTTTTAAAATAGAACTAATAGAAATTGCACTGTTAAGTCCTGGTGCCTCAGAGGCATTCGTTCTCATTTGCTATCTGAGCTCCTTCAATTCTAGATATTCATTCAGGAGTCCCCCCCTCTCACCCAAAGCAACTTGGTCAATGACAGTGTACCTGAAACTGTGCCCTGGATGCAAGCCAATATGCGCAGCTAGGGCATTTTTTGTTTCATTCCTACCAATGTCATAATAATGTTGGTAGATTCGAGTTCTCAGTGCATTGATGGTTTTTCCTATGTAAAAACATGGACACAGGGAGCACTTAGCTAGATATAGAACTCCCTTACTGCTGCAAGTGAACTTGTTTCGTATTATATATACACCGTAATTGTATTTATTATTTATTCATTTTTATTTATTTATTTACATTTGTTGACCGGGAGTGTCCGACTGGACATAGGTCCATTTTCAGCGGAGGCCGGGGGAGAAAAGCTCCACAGTTAAAATATACAGACAGTAGTTACATTGGATTTACACAGCGATTAACAATTTGATTAACATAGCAATTAATTACAAACATAGTTACAGATGAAGAACATAGTGCATCAGTAGACAACTAGAATCTTTATCTGCAAAGTACATAATAAACATTAACAATTGTTACAATAAGAAGTTCCTGCTGTATAATAAGTAGTAGGCTTATGAGCATCTGAGCTTGCTATAATGAAGGTAGTTAGTGGGGTGGAAAGAATGGTAGTGGTTGGATGGGGTGGGTGATATTAGCGTGGGAGTTGCAAGGGCATAGCCAGCATGTTTTTAGGTGCACTTTTAGTACAGTTTTGAAGTGGGTGCATGATGGCATGGAGGTAATTGTGGGTGGGAGGGAGTTCCATAATTTGGCTATGGCGCAAGAGAATAGTGCTTCATCAGCAGAGTTATTGGCTTTAGTGATCTGCAAGTGATTTGTGTTGCTGGATCTTAGTGGTCTGGTGGTGCGATAGGGTTGGAGTAGATTCTGGAGGGATGGGACATTTAGTGGATGGTTTACTAGTTTGTGGGCGAGTGTGAGTTGATACCATTGAAGGAGGTGAGGGAGTTCAAGCCAGCCCAGTTCAGCAAGTGAGAGACAGTGGTGACTACGGTCAGATGCCCCTGTGGCGAATTTGGCAATTTTGTTGTAGCAAGTCTCTAGCTTGTTTAGATTGCATTGCCTTAGTTTGGTATATATTGGAGAGGCATAAAGTAGGCTGGAGATAAGGCGGGAATTTGCTACCAAAATCTTTGCTGCTTTGGTGAAAAGTTGCTTATTTCTGTATAACGCTCCCAGTTTTTTGTGGACTTATTTATGGTCATGGATATGTGAATGTCAAATTTTAGTTTATTGTCTATTTCCACTCCTAGCAATTTGGTGTGTTCTGTTGGGTGTATAGTGGTGTTGTCTTTTGCTGTGATGTTAAAGTGAGAGTTGTTTTGAATATGTTTGGTGGGTTGGAAGATGAGTAGTTTAGTTTTGTTTGGGTTGAATATTAATTGGGCATTGGATAACCAGGTTTCAACAAAGGAAAAGGCTTCCTGTGTGACTTTTTGCAGTTTGGGTAGGGACTGGGCTGAGCAGATGATGGTTGAGTCATCTGCATATTGTATGAGTGTGCCATGTTCGGTGGCAGAGGCTAGATTATTGGTGAAAATAGAGAAGAGTAGGGGTCCAAGGATGGATCCTGGAGGAACCCCCATAGAGACAGGTAGTTGGGGAGATATGTCATTCTGCCATACAACAGATTGTTGGAGGTCAGACAGGTAACTCTGAAACCAGTTGGTGACTGATTGAGAGAAGGATAGGTTATTGAGGACAGAGATGAGTTGTTTGTGTGGGACCATGTTAAATGCTTTAGATAGGTCTAGGAAAGTAGCAGAGGAGAGATAGCCATTGTTTTTATGTTGAAGGAGATTGGTAATTGGGTATATATACCTCCTTGCCTTCCAGGATATATTTGCATTGCATGCAAAATCCACATTTTACCATGGTCCCCGTCCTTGCATTCGTCTTTCTATAGGTTTCCATTATATTTTTTATGCTGGTGTCTTTTTTATAGACAATTTTGGGGAATGTTCCTATCAAGTCAAGGTGTTCTGGTTTTGCACTGAATATGTGCCAATTGTGTGTTAAAATCCTTTTAATATTATAGAACTGGTTGTTAAATCTAAATATACCTGATTTGTTGAAGTGTTTCCCTTCATTGCGTACAACTGCTTCTTCACTACTCTGTGCTTTCTCTAACAGAGGAATAAAATGTCCATTCTCTCTCTGTTGTAAGTTCCTTCAATATCCCATCCACAAATGTTTCTGGGTATCTTCTGTTTGTCAGCATGTTTTTTAATATATTCAACTGATGTACAAATTCATCATGTTCTGATACCATTCTTGCTATCCTAACCCCTTGCCCTTTTACTAGGGATTTTTTCTGTGACAGTGGATGGCAACTATCGAAGTGCAGGAGGGTGTTGGAATATGTGGGTTTTCTGAAAATATTGGATGTAAATTGTTTGATGTTCCTGTTTTTTTGTAGTGTGATGTCCAAGTAATGGGTGGTATCCCATGTAATAGTGCTCATGAATCCCAGAAATTCGGTGCTCTGCTCTATAAATTCCAGGAAATTATGCAATTCCCCCTCACTTCCTTTCCAGAAAGCAATGATGTCCTCCAAGAGACAACTATAAAATGTCCAATAATCAGTAAATACACTTTTAAACACAATTTCCTTCTCCCAAAATGCCAAGACAATATTGGCGAATATGGGGGTACACGAGTAGAGAAGAAGCGGTTGTACACAATGAAGGGAAACACTTCAACAAATCAGGTATATTTAGATTTAACAACCAGTTCTATAATATTAAAAGGATTTTAACACACAATTGGCACATATTCAGTGCGAACCCAGAGCACCTTGACTTGGTAGGAACATTCCCCAAAATTGTCTGTAAAAAAGACACCAGCATAAGAAATATGATGGAAACCTATAGAAAGACGAATGGAAAGACAGGGGGCATGGTAAAATGTGGAATTTTTATGCAATGCAAATATATCCTATAGCTTCACGTGGATTTGATTTTGTAAACAAGGTTAGCATTTTCACATATTTACACAGTTTGTGCTACAGACATACAAAACTATATACAAATATTTAAGCTGTAACTGATTGTGTGACTCTGTACAGGTTTTTATATGTACTTCTGGTCATATAAAACAAAAAACAGGTCTTCCACACTGATAACAGCTATAATAACAGAAGAAAGGCTTTTAAAAAATAACCTCTGGCACTGTTTCTATTGCTTCTGTTCTTCTTTCCATTTCAAGAGCCATTTTCTTCTTATCTCTTTTAGCAAGTAGTACATCATCATGTAGGACTATCGCAAGTGCAGCCTGTGAGCTTGTGCCTTTCCTGTTTTCTTAAATTTATCCTTCACCCATGAACTTCTGCCCATCAGTTTCAACCTGTTAAAATACCAAAGTAGTATTTGATAAACTTCAAAAATCATACATTATTTATTCACATGACCTATGTTTAGGGGAGAACCAAGGTAGTAAGAGTATTGCATAGAGGTAACTTGACCAGGACTACATGGATGTCTCCTTTCCTCTTCTATCAAGGAGGTTACTTGGTTTCTATTCATTAAAACCTAAATGTAAATCCAATAATCCTTTCAGAGGTTGCAGGGCACTCCGTGTTTTCATTTCTAGTATAGAATCAGTGTTCAATTGTCATTTCAATCTATGTAGGAATATTCACTTCTTCTGCAACACCTTCAAACTGGCCTTTAATTCAGGAAGAACAATTTTCTACTTAATTCCTCTGCAAGGAAGTCTAGGATCCCAGAGACAACACTGCCAAAATCTGTTCTGAAAAGCACATTATTTCATTTTAATAAATTTAAATGCATGTACTTATGATAACTAGGCATCTGTGTTGTCCATTTTCATTCTTCCTCAACATATGGGTTAAGATCCGATCCTCGAATCATACTCGGCTGCATATTCCAGACTTCAGATCCAGCTCTTGAGCTACTCCCTCAACCCATGATGCACTGTTCCACCCCCATTACCTCAGATCAGGTTTGTTGCCATAGAACTCTATAACTAAATACAGACAGGTATAGCTAATAGAGAAAGGAAAGCTCAAACCTGGAACTGTAGGTTCCAAATGCGGTCTCTTCAGAAACAATGGATGTTGAATGGCTGGGATGGAAGTTGAGGAAGAATGGAAATGGACAACACAAATGCCTAGTTATGATAAGCACATAACTTTTAAATCTAATGTTGTCCTTCTCATTCTTCCTCAATGCATGGGACAGAGTTGATCTTGGGTGGCCCTCATGGAATGATATTCCAGAGTACCACCGAACCAAAGGTGGCTCTGTTTCTACAAATAATATCCAATCTGTAATGAGTAACAAAGGTATGAACATTGGGCCATGTTACTGCAGCACAAATATCATCAATAGATGTTTCTGAACAAAAAGCTGATGGACAGCCATGGATCTGGTTGAATGAGCATTGGGAGGTTTGGGAGGTTTAGGTAAAGTCATGCCTTGTTTAGCATAAATCCAAGAAATACAGTCTGTAATCCATTTAGCTATAGCAGCTTTAAAGACTGGACAGCCCAGCCTTTTTTGTGAAAAAGAGACAAAAAGTTAATCTAATTTTCTAATTCATTTTCTTCTGTGAAGATAAAATTGTAACTGTCTGTGTACATCAAAGAGATGCAGCATGTACTCTCCTTTATTCAAAACATTTGAAAAGAAGGCTGGTACGTGAATGAATCGGTTGTTATTTTCAGAAGCCAGTTTGTGAGGGATCCTTTACTGGAGCTCTCAGAAGAAAAATATCTTTCAGAAAGGCCTTGTATAAAGTGGGTGAAGCAAAGAATAATTTATGTCCCCAGTGTAAAAATTAGAAATTGCTGCCAGTTGAAGTTTAATTGCAGAGAAACTTGCTTCTTCTTTAAAAAGAGCTGCTAAAAAGTGAAGTATAGCAGAAACTGGAGCAGACAAAGGGTCAAACTCATTATTCAAAGCCCAAAGGGAGAATCTTTTCTATTTGTTCTTGTATACTTTTTTGGTAGATTCTCTTTGAGAAGCCAAAATAATGTCACTTACAGGAGAAGAGACCCTGGGCTGTCTGACCATTATTGAAAGTGGAGAAACCATGCAGTTAGTTTGAGAGCCTGTATGCTGGGATGTTGGATCCTTGAATGATGAAAGAGGAAATCTGGAGTTGGCTCCAGTATCCATCGAGGATAGCAAAGGTGAGACCATAGGAAGAGGAACTATACTTGTTGAGGCCAGAAAGGAGCAATGAGGATCACTGTGCTCTTCAGCCTACTTGCTTTCTGCAGAAATTTGGGAATGAAGGGGAGAGGGAATAAGCATAAAGGAGACTCAAGAGGCAAGTGGGACTACAGCATCTCTTGGTGACTCACCCTGAGGGGCATAAGAGCAAAGTACCAACTGCACTTGTTGTTGTAGGGAGTCTCAAACAGGTCACAGCAAGGTTGGTCCCAATGACAGAAGATCATTTCCATGACAGATTGATTGAGATACTACTCATTAGGCATCAAAATGGACCTGCTTAGTTTGTCTACTAGTATGTTGGCTTCCTGGGAATGTGCATTGCAATTAGAAAGTGGTCTGATGAGATCACCTATTCCCACACTCTCATGGCCTCTCTGCAGAGGTTTGTTGATGTACAAGACTACAGGCATGTTATCAGTGTGAATTGCAATACCCCTAGAGGGAGAACATCTTGAAATGCCTACAATACAAGTAGGACTGCTCTCATCTCTAAAACACTGATATGCAAATTGGCCTCTTGGGGGGACCACAAGCTTTGGACCCTTTATCCAAGAAATGCCCCCCTCACCACAGTTGAAAAGCATCCATGGTCACTGTGGCTAATGGGGTAGTAGAAGAAAGGGTTGAACTAGATGAATTTCATCCGATTGGATCCACCAATGTATATGTCATTTGCAAACTGGAGTAAGCTTGACTACAAAGGATATGGGTTGATGCAGAATTGACCACTTCACAACCAGAGTCCATTGGAGAACACGCATAAAGAAATGTGCCAAAGGAAGTAACACAATGGCCGATTCCATAGAGCTTAGTGCTTGAAGCACTAATCTTGCTGAAGGA